>NC_073307.1:112584263-112904263 GCF_027595985.1 Sorex araneus
CCTCTCCTCTCCTCTCCTCTCCTCTCCTCTCCTCTCCTCTCCTCTCCCCTCCCCTCCCCTCCCCTCCCCTCCCCTCCCCTCCCCTCCCCTCCCCTCCCCTCCCCTCCCCTCCCCTCCCCTCCCCTCCCCTCCCCTCCCCTCCCCTCCCCTCCCCTCCCGTCCTCTTCTCTCCTCTTCTCTCCTCTTCTCTCCTCTTCTCTCCTCTTCTCTCCTCTTCTCTCCTCTTCTCTCCTCTTCTCTCCTCTTCTCTTCTCTTCTCTTCTCTTCTCTTCTCTTCTCTTCTCTTCTCTTCTCTTCTCTTCTCTTCTCTTCTCTTCTCTTCTCTTCTCTTCTCTTCTCTTCTCTTCTCTTCTCTTCTCTTCTCTTCTCTTCTCTTCTCTTCTCTTCTCTTCTCTTCTTTTTTTGCTTTTTGGGTCACACCCAGTCATATACAGGGGTTAGTCCTGACTCTGCACTCAGGAGTTACTCCTGGCGGTGCTCAAGGGACCATATAGGATGCTGAGAATCGAACCCAGGTCGGCATACAAGGCAAACACCCTATGTGCTGTATTATTGCTCCAGCCCCTCTAGTGCCTTTTCTAGAATTCAATTGTACATTAAAGTTGTGAGTGTCCGGGTGGGGAGATGGAAAGAGGTGGTTTCAATTTCCAGTTTCATATCTCAGATTTCTTTTGATCTGGAAAGTCTACAATAGGTCTCTTCTCACTGGATTGGGAGATGATGCTAAATGCAGGGGAGGAGATTTTTCCTGTCAGTAGTCATGACCTAAGGACTTTGAAGAAACCTCAGGCCTTCTTTCCATCTCAATGGCTGGAGCCATATGTCTGAAGTGGAGTTGATAGAGATATCATTTTAGTCTTCATCACCTAATTTCTGAGTCAGTTCACAAAATAGTTTGTGTTCTGAAGCTTCAGGGAAGCTCAAACTGACAAGTTAGCCAGCAAGTAATGTGCTTTCTTTCTGGGTGACTGTCCATAATGAATTTAAATACAGCTGAAAGTAGGTCAGAATTTGTTGAAAATCTATCAATTGGGCCATTTTCTCAATGACAAACAGATGGCTTCTTTGAGTTATTAAGAGGGAGAACATTTTTTTCCTATTGTTCATCTCAGTTTTTATGGTGTCATAGAATTAGTGTTTAATCCCAATTCCAAAATTGTTAATTAGTTTGTATTTGCTTCACTAAATCTGCTAAATAGATTTTTATCACTTTAGCTATATCTTCCTGGCAGCCTTTGGTGTCAAGTTTGTGGAAATAATGTTGATTTTATAGCCAAAAATCAGAGGTTAAACCTCAAGGACTACAGATGTGACAACATTAAAGAGAAATTCATCACCCCAAAGACTTTTATTCTCATATATTTTAGAATCAGCTCTAAAATGAACATTTTCCTTCATTATCCAAGAGCCCTGTGCCTCAGTTCCTTTCTGATTTATGACTGTAGTTGCTGAGAATTCCCAGGAGGCCTCAGTCCACCCTGATGGTAGCCCTAGAAAGTTAGCTGAGGATCTTTCTGCTCAGCACCTTTACCTATTGCTTTCAGGGGCTTCCATCTGGGCTAGCGAGGCTTAAGGGGCTTTCTTGGGCTAGAACTACACAAGTCCAAACCAATTCACTGGTCCAGTCGGTAAGCGTTTGTGAAAAAGGACTGAGCCAACACAAGGTCTGTTATATTTCACCTACAGACAGGGGGCGTAATAATGCTCACCTGCCAAGTCAGGCAGTATCCGCTGCAAAGTGAATCAGTGAACTTGAATTAGTGCATTTAAGGGAATAATAAAGTCCAAGACAGAGAATAAAATACTAAATATGGGGGTATTGGAATGACAGGGAAAAGTCTGTCAGATAATCACCCTCTCTGTGGTAGGCTGAGTATAATGGCCTCCAAGATGTGCAGGTGCCAACATTCAGTCTCCGAGAATGTAGTCTTCCATGACAAAAGAAACATTGTAGGTGTGATTTCGTTAAGGATCATGAGATGGGGAGCATATTTTGGATTCAGGGAGTGGGCACTGAAGGTAATCACAAGCTTTTTTAAAGGAGAAAGGAGAGGGATATTAGACAGAAGAAGAAAATGGAATGGTGACACCATGATGAAGGTAAATGTTGGAGTGGTGCCTTCTGTAAATGCAGGGAGTAATAACAAACTAAGGCATTCAGACTGGCCACAGTAGTTGCACAAGTCAAGGAAATTATTTCTATCTCAAAGCCTCTAAAAGGAACCAGAACTGCCAACATTTACTTTGATGTTAGACCAGTAAAACTGATGTGGACTTCTGTCAGGTCTGTAAAAGAAGAAATGTTTGATTTGGAGCTACTGAGTTTGTAGTGCTTTGATACTGCATCATGTGAAATGTATACCCATCTTTCCATTGCCTAGTGTCAGAATACACTCCAGCAATCAAAGGGGTGGTTGGAGATCGGTATAGGCAATCCCTTCTTCTGGAGTTCCTCCCTATTATGGGTTTAGGCAACTGTAGACAAGCAGAAATAGATGTTGCCCCTGGGGAAGAAAATTTATGAGTATCCTGAACTCAGTGATCAACAGCAGACAGAGAGAATGAAAAGGTTTGGCAATCATCTTGTTTTCATAAGTATTAGGAAAAGATCAATAAAGAATGAAGATTGTAGGTGAAGAAGTTGAAGCATAGGTAGGATCAGGGACAGGGATGAGCCCAGGCGTACCACCTGAAGCATATCTAGTGCCCCTGGGGAGGGGAACAGGTAGTGGATCATCAAGTTTCTGTATCTTTGTCCTCCAGGTTTTGCCATAGAATATGGAAGAGAATCTGAATGTGTAGAACTCAGAATCCCTTTCAGAGTAGCTCTGTGTTTATATGTTAGACTTGTTGGGTTTCCAGGTGGGATTTCATTTAAAATATTATTGCACAGGTTGAATAACTTCTAGTTTTGATATAATTTTGAATGCACAGAAAATTGCAAGAGTTCAAAGGACTCCCATATGCTCTTCATTCAGATTCACCAAGAGTTAGCATTTTGCCCTATTTGCATTATCGTTTGTTCTATCTTTCTAAATATAAATATAATGGAACCATTTGAGAGTAAGTAGACATTACGTCCATTTATTCCTAATTTGTCAGTGTATATTTTACAAGAATGAGGACACTTTTCTATATAATGACAGTACAATGGTAAAAAATGGGGAAATTTAACATTGACAAAATGCTGTCATCTAGTCCATAGTCCAAATTCAGAATTTGCCAATTGTCTTTATAGCTAATCTTATTTTCTTGGTCCAGGATCTGATCCAGCTCTGCACATCACATTTAGTTGTCATGTGTCTCCAGTCTTCTTTACTTTGGAATACTTCCTCATTTTTGGTCTTTCATGATCCTGGCAGTCTTGAAGAGTACAGGTCAGTTATTTTGTAAATTATCCTTCAATTTGAAATTTTATATTGTTTGGTCTTATTAGGATTCAGATAGTTCATTTTTAGCTTGAACAACACAGGTGTGGTACTGTGTATTTTTCAGAACTTTTTATTGGAAAATACTTATACTTTCTCCCATTATCAGTGCTGGTCACCTTGATACCTGGTTTAAGGTGGTGTGATCCAGGTTTCTCCAATATTAGTTCTTTTTAAAAAATGTTTTAAAAAACTGAATCACTGTGAGCTACAGTTACAAAACTTTCATGTTTGAGTTTCAGTCATACAATGATTGAACACCATCCCTCCACCAGTGCACATTTTCCACCATCAATGTCCCCAGTATCCCTCCCCCGAGGCTCCCCAACTTCGTCCCATATCTCCCCCTGCCTCTATGGCAGAAAATTTACCTCTTTTTCTCTCTCTCTCCTTATGGGTATTATGGCTTGCAATACCAGATAGTGAGAGGCCATCATGTTTAATCCTTTGTCTACTTTCAGCACACATCTTCCATTCTGAGCGTTGCCTCCAACCATCATTGACTTAATGATTCCTTCTCTATCTCAGCTGCCTTTTGCCTCAGCTCATAAGGCAGGTTTCCAACCATAGAGCAATCTTCCTGACCCTTGTCTCTACTGTCCTTGGGTATTAGTCTCATATTATGATATTTTATATTCCACAAAGGAGTGCAGTCATTCTATGTCTGTCCCTCTCTTTCTGACTCATTTCACTTACCATGATACTCTCCATGACTATCCACTTATCCAATATAAGTTCTTATTTTCCTCTTTACAACCAGTTAATTTGTGGAAAGACACTTTAGATATATAGAAGCATCACATTCTTCATCAAATAATCATCCATTGATAATTCTAACATGATGGTGATTTTTCTAACTCCATCATTTCTTCTACATTAATTAATTGGAACAATTTAAAAAAGATAGCTCCCTTACCTTCTTTACAATTCGTTTAGTCGTGTCAATAAACACATATCTTCTTTTACTCAATGGATTCAGAGTCTTAGCATCATTTTATTTTGATGTCCACATTGACCCAAATTTGGTCAGTGAGAGCCTCCTCAAGTAAATGCTTGTTTTAAAAAAAGTATATTCTTGCCATTTTTTAGCACTTCTTATTTTTTCTGTGACAAGATAGTACAGATTCTTCTGGTCTCAACCTTGGAATAAGCCATTTCGCCAAAAAGTTTGCTTATTTATATTATGATAAGAAATAATATTTGAAAGATTTTAGTAGGGACTTTGCTTGTTACTCATTATCATTGCTTCCAATCTCTTTTTTCCCAAAGATCTAGAAAAGATACACACACACACACAGAGGCACATGCACATCTATCTGTTTATCTGTCTAATCTATACCTCTAATTCCAACCCTATTCCACAGGATTCACTAAATCTTTCATTTTTCATATCTGTAATAGATATGAAATATGAAATAGATATTTCTCACAGTGAGAACCTAGCTTCCACCATTTCAGTACATTAATTTTTCCAATCTTGTTTTTAATGGAAGATGATTTCTGAATTGTTTGTCCATTCTATTGCAAAACTGTGGGAAGGATTTATTTACACTTCTTTTCATCTTTAGATTGAAAAAACTTAAAGTACCATGCTCAAGAATTACTTGTATTCCTGTTCTCTTAATTTTCCTCACTCTAGTTATGTTATTCTTTTACATTGTGATTAGGTTAGCTTTTTCTGCTTATATTCTATGTTAGGTTTTAAATACTGGTATCTCTACTGATTTGATTCAGTTAAAAACATTAATACAATTAAAAATACAAACAATAGAAATAATCCAGAAAGTTAACTTTACTGAAATTTACTCCTTTACTCACCTGGTTCCTTCTCATTCCTGGGGTAATAATTCTTTCTTTTCTTTTTTTTGCTTTTTGTGTCACACCCAGTGATGCACAGAGGTTACTCCTGGCTTATGCACTCAGGAATTACCTCTGGTGGTGCTCGGGGAACCATATGGGATGCTGGGAATCAAACCTGGGTTGGCCGAGTGCAAGGCAAACACTCTACCCACTGTGCTATTGCTCCAGCCCTCCTGCAGTAATAATTCTTTAAAAAAAATTCTGATGCATCTTCTGCAGTTTCCTTTTCAATTAGGTAAGCAATAATGTGTAATCTTCTTATTTCCTCTTTCACCATAAAAGGCAGTATAACATATAATCGTTTACAGTTTGCACTTAAACCGTATATCCTGGATATCAGTCCTCATCACTTCATAGATACCATTCTGAAATCTTTCACCACTGCATAATACTTCATTACATGGATAGAACTGAGTTTATTTGACACATGTCCTCTGTAGAAACATGTTATTTCCAACTATAAATAATGCTGCCATGAATAAGAGTGTGCATATGTAATCTTTTGTTGCTGTAGGAATATTTTCAGTTCAAATTTTTAGAAATGATTTTCTGGAACAAAACATAAATACATGTATAGCTTTGTCACATACTGCCAAATTCTTCTCCATAAGACTGCACCATTTTGCATTTCTATAAGCAATGTATAAGAGAATATCTATTTCTTTCAGCTTTGCCAATATAGTGTGGTGCCAAGTTAAATTTTTTTTGCTAATTTGACAGGAGATAAAAGATATTTCAGTAACATTTTCATTTGCATTTGTCTTTTTATGAGTTGTAAAACTTATGATGAGAGCTTAGGGATGTGTTTCAGTGATGGAACACTGCCTTACGTGCAGGAAAAAGTGAGTTTAATCCCTGGCACCTCTTTACATCACTGTGTGATCGTCTGTACTACTGTTTGTGATCCCCAGCACAAAAATTATAGTGTGTGACTTCCAGTGATCTTCATACCAAAATGAAGGTATGTCCCACAAGTGTGCAACCCTTGGTCATTGCAACAATAACAATAGTAATAACATAGGGAGTGGAATGGGAAAACTAAGTTAAAGCCAAAGGACACATATTTTTAGAAAAGAACTCCAGAGAAACTAAAATGACATCAATCCAGTGCATTTATTAACCTTTGTTTAGACTAGTAATTTTCAACAGGAATGCAACTCCAAGAGAATGAAAATTTGTTCTTGGAGGAAAATTTCTTAGATACTATTATAGTGGGTCTCCAAAAGATTCAGAGCATATGTATACATATACATATACATATTCACATACATACTTGTATGTGTATGGCATATCTCTCATACTAAAATCTCTCTTACTAAGTGTGGGCCTGGATACTAAAGGGAAAAGTATTCTAAAGGGACTCTTTAGAGGTTGACTATGAACAGTAAATTCAGGAGTTACTGGTTTAAACTGGTCAATACTGTGTCCAGAGGTGTATTTGGAATGTGTGGGAGTACTTTTGGAGTCAGGTTGACTGGAGGGGTAATTCTGATCTTAAATGGACAGAAACAAGAACGTTCAATACTCTGCACTCCACAATGAGACTGCCCAAACGCCACAGCATGACTGAGAAATACTGACTTTTTCTCAGCAATTAGTTATATACTCTGTATTCTGAAATTCAAATGAAATTTATGCTTACTCATATATTACTCATATATTATTATCATAAAGATGAATTTATTCTTGTTGGATAAGGGGCCTTCTATCAATATTACAATTTTTAAAAACTAAGTTTCTAGGATGGTTAAGATTGGAATTCTGGGGGTCAGGACTATGATATAAGTGGTAGAGCATGACTTTCAGGAGTTTCAAGAGTTAGATCCCTTGCACCACACAGTCTGTCTCCCCACATTCCTACTCCCTGAACTCTGTTCTGGGCTTGGAGATACCGCATTGCTGAACTGACTATTGAAACTTCAGATCTCCACCACTGGGTTCTGTATCTTGAAGAGTGGCACCCTTCGCCCTTGGGTACTGCTACATGAGGTCTCTAAATATTTTTTTCTTCCAAAAATACACCAAAAATTTTTTAATAGGAAAAATTTATTAGCATGTCCTCCTCCTCCTCCTCCTCCTCCTCCTCCTCCTCCTCCTCATCATCATCATCATCATCATCATCATCATCATCACCATCATCATCCTGTTGATCGTCCATTTTCTTGAGTGGTCTCAATAATGTCTCCATTCGTCCTAGCCCTGAGATTTTATAAGCCTCTCTTTACTTGTCCTTCCCAGTGGTGCTGCATTGGAGGCTCTTTCAGGGTCAGGGGAATGAGATCCATCACTGTTACTGGTTTTGGCTTATGAATACACCATGGGGAATTTGCCAGGCTCTCCCATACAGGTAGGAAAATCTCCATAGCTTGCCAGGTTCTCTGAGAGGGAGAACTAGGCTATAAACTATAAGCTTCCGGGAGCATGGTTTTATAGTCTCTGGATGTTGGCTGTTGATGGGATTACACGACACTGGGGGCAGTTTCTGGGTGTGACATCCTAGCTATTGGAAAATGGGGGATCTGGGTGGAGTCCAGTCCCAATCTAAGCAGGCTTGGAGATCTCAGCCCCGGGTCCCGCACACCTGGGATCCTTTGACGGTTCCTTCATGCATGAGGCTCATCTGAACGTGTAAAGAGGGGCCTTGAGCATGGCTGTGGCAGGGTTCCGGAGGTCTTTGGCTTTGGGGGCTCTGCTCGGGGCAGGGAGGGAAACTCAATTCACCCTTCCAAGGGGCCCCGGTGAAGACAGCCAGGTGCCAGGGCAAGAGATTCTCAGTATGTTCTCACTATCATAAAAATATATATTATGTGGTTTTGGTAGCAAATTGTGCCTTTTTCTTTTGTTTAAAGCTGTAAACTCACTGTTGGAGGGATGGGTGTTAGAAAATTGTATGACTGAAATCTAATCATGAACAGCTTTGTAAGGGTCTATCTCATTAGTAATTGAATAAAAAGTAATATATATGTATATATATGCACATATATATATTAAAGCTGTAAACTCTATTTGCCACAGAAGTTTGATCCTATTTGCTCTAGCACTATCCTTGTGATGATAGATTGCTAACTGTAATTTTGATAATTAAGTTCTAATTTATTAGTGTAAAAGAGATACACATGCTCAATTTTAAAGAGAAACATAGTCATAGGGTATGCCTCATTTAAAATGTCACTTTATTAGTAAAACAGAGTGAATATTTTCACCTTGAAAGCATTATAGAGAATTGCTTATTTTATGCTGTAAGTTTTTTACTTTTGGCTCCCCTCTCCCCCACCTCATTGTGTTTCTAAAGTCCTGAGATAAAGGCTAATGGCTTTTACATTCACCATCTTGGTATCCAGATGGAGCAAGAAGGTGTTCCTTTCTAAATAGATCACAAACAAAATTGCTCCCATTTGCTCACTCTTCTCAATTGAAGTAATGTTTGTCTTCAAGACTGTTGTAGGCTTTAGGTGTATAATTTCATACCTTTTAAAAATGTGTGCTACTACACTATGCCTAACACCAAGGTACCAGTATCCTCCACTGCCCATTAATGGTTATCCTTTTTTTATGGTTGAAATTACAGTTTTTACTTATTTCTTACACAACATGAATAAAACGAAAACATTACTTATATTAGACTGCAGCTAGCTTGTGTTTAGAGTGTAGCTTAGACACAAAAGAGAACCACTAAGAATAGTAATCATAGCTCTCAGATGATAAATTGCAAAGAATAATATATACCATGAAAGTACAGATCATTTCTCCAAATAAGTTCTCCTCTGGGTGGATCAAGTAAGTCCCTAATGCACTGATGGTTATTCTTTCTTTACCCAGACATGGTTTGGTGTGCATCAAAACTCATGTGGCAGCATGGGTCTTTAGTGTAGATATGGGCAAAGATATATCAAGCTCCATGACTGCATGAGGAATGCCGAGAGTGGGAAAGTCACAAACAGACACCTGTCTTCGGAAACTCTCAAGTTCATTCGCCAACATGGTTTGGGACGAGCCTCAGACAAAGGCTGGGCTTCTGCTTACTCTACAGACCACAGGAGGTCAGTCTTTGGTTCTTCAAGAGGAAGCCAAAAGGCAATTTCCAAGGACCAGATCTCACCAGAGGACCATTCAGAGGAATTTATTCTACTTTAATATACTATGGAGCTAGCAGCTCTGAAATGCTTTACTGTCAAGGGGCCCTTAAAGCTAACGAAGCAGGAGTCTCAAAAATGACCTGCATGTCAGGTCTGTTTATTTATAACCCTCAGGGCCTTAGTCAAAGGCAAGTTTAACCACCTGGTGATTCTGTGCTGGGAGGGTCCTGACCTAGCAACATCCTCTCAGGCCCAGAAGCATAGGTGAACTTGGAAGGAAGGACTTAGTGCGGCACCTAGAGAGAAGCCTCAGGCCTGAGCCAGGTCCTGGGGTTGTGTTGTCTTGGAGCTGGAGCTGGGTTGGGCTCCAACTGAAGCTTTAACTTTGGTGCTCAGGTCTTGACTTTCCTGCTGTGGTGAGTGACTTCACAGACTCTATCGGGAAAACATGGTGCTGGCAGCACAGTTATTTCTATAGGAACCTCCCAGTGCTCCATTTCCGGAACTGAGTGAAGAGTTAGGTTTTTAAGTATCCCCACGCCACGATGCTTGGCTTCCTGGCAGGGTGCAGGCTTTGGGACTTGGGGAACATTTGTTCTGGGTCTCTCTCTTGCCCAACCTCATCACTCTTAGGTAAACAAGAATCTTGAGACTTTAGCTCTCCTGCATCTTTTTCTTGAGTTACATATTCTGGCCCAGATATCTTCACCTTTATTAGGTGTGGATCTTTGGTGCCTGAGCTGCATGAATACTTCTGAAGCCCCGAGTCCTGGAATGGCCTATTTTCAAGGAAGATGGTAGTTGAGGGGGTAGGTAGCTGTCCCAGTACTCATGAGAGCCAGGCTGGTGAAGCTAGAAGACAGGGAAAAGATTCCTTTTTGCTTCATTTCATCCCCTTCCATAAACAGGCCTTGGCACACACATCCTCTTTGTCCTCTTTCTCCTCCCCGAAGCCAACTATAACCCTGGCCTTGTTACAAAATGATGTCAAGTCATCTTCACAGTACCCTGAGAGGCAGGAACTATTATTGGACTCTGGACAGAAAAAGAAACCAAGGCCTCTGTAAAGAGGTTAAGTAACTTGTACAGAATCACAAGGCTACTTAATGGCAGAGTCAAACAGAAACATTCTGTGCTACATTGTAGGTGAAGAAGACCAAGTGGGCTCTTGAAGATCTTATACCCAAAGGAGCATCAGCTGTTAATATGAACCATAGTCACACAAGAAGGTCCAGGAGCTATGGCTAGGATGTTGGGTAGGATTTGGAAAAGTAGGCAGGAGGGCATTGGGGAAAATGCTTAGTGTCCACTTTTGATGGTTCTAGCTATTCAAAGGACAAGATAGTACAACCTTCCCAGCATCCTTATACGGTGTTTTAAGGGTAAGAAATGGTGTACGTTAAATCAATGATGGTTGGAGGGATAGCTCGGGATGGGAGATATGTGCTGAAAGTAGAAAAAGGACCAAATATAATGGCCTCTCGTTATCTGTATTGCAAACCATAATGCCCATAAAAAGAAAGAGAGATATAAAGGTAAATTATCTGTCATACAGGCAGAGGGAGGGGTGGGAAGACGGGGGAGGGATACTGGGGACATTGGTGGTGGAAAATGTATACTGGTCGAAGGATGGGTATTCGACCATGTTTGACTGAAACTCAAACATGAAAGTTTTGTAACTGTAGCTCACAGTGATTCAATTGGAAAACAAAAAAGAAAAGAAAGAAATGGTATACGTGCAGTTGTGTGGCCAGGCCATTCAGTTCTGGAACTCAGTTTATCTTCCTGAATTGCCCTTTTCAGTAATAAAGTTCCAGTTTTCATCTTAGCACTTAATAAGAGGAGATCATATTTTGGGGAAACAGCTATTTCTGGGCATTCCTCAAACTACTTGGTACAAGGTAAATCAGTGAGAGTCAAAAAGCTGTGACTTCTTTTTTTTTTTTTTATTAGTTTATTTTTAATTAGAGAGTCATCGTGAGGGTACAGTTACAGATCCATACATTTTTGTGCTCATGCTTCCCCCATACAAAGTTCAATAACCCATCCCTTCACCAGTGCCCATTCTCCACCACCCGTAAACCCGACATCCCTCCCCGCCTCCCCAGACCCGTCTCCCCCCACCCCACCCTGCCACTATGGCAGGGAATTCCCTTTTGTTTTCTCTCTCTGATTAGGTGTTGTGGTTTGCAATAGAGGTGTTGAGTGGCCATTGTGTTCAGTCTCTAGTCTGTATTCCACCCGCCTCACCCTTCCCCCACATGACCTCCAACCACATTTTACTTGGTGGTCCCTTCCCTGAGTTACCCAGAATGAGAGACCAGCCTCCAAGCCATGGAAACATTCTCCTGGTACTTATTTCTACTATTCTTGGGCGTTAGTCTTATAGTCTATTATTCTATATTCCACAGATGAGTGCAATCTTTCTATGTCTGTCTCTCTCTTTCTGACTCATTTCACTTAGCATGATACTTTCCATGTTGATCCACTTATATGCAAAGTTCATGACCTCATTTTTTCTAACAGCTGCATAGTATTCCATTGTATAGATGTACCAGAGTTTCTTCAACCAGTCATCTGTTCTAGGGCACTCGGGTTTTTTCCAGATTCTGGCTATTGTAAACAGTGCTGCGGTGAACATATACGTGCATATGTCACTTCGACTATACATTTTGGCTTTTCTGGGATATATTCCCAGCAGTGGTATTGCTGGGTCAAATGGGAGCTCAACCTCTAGTTTTTTGAGAATCGTCCATATTGTTTTCCAAAAGGGCTGAACTAGCCGGCATTCCCACCAGCAGTGTAGAAGGGTCCCTTTCTCCCCACATCCTCTCCAACAGCGGTTGCTTTTGTTCTTTTGGATGTGTGCTAAAAAGCTGTGACTTCTAAGCCTTGTCTGAGATCTATCCCAGTGGGCAGTTCCAAGCTCCAGGAAAAACTGAGTCTGCATCTGCCTTTAGTGTTGAAAGTCCAGTTGGTCAAGTGCTGGAAGTTTTAGAGAGCTTCATTATTTCTTACCAATGTCTCGATGGGTGTTTTTAAGGGATCAGAAAAGCCTTTCAGGAAGATGTTTGAGGGTCCATTGAGAGGCTGGGCTCATAGGAAGCAAGGATGGGTCTCTCTCTCTCTCTCTCTTTCTCTCTCTCTCTCTCTCTCTCTCTCTCACACACACACACACACACACACACACACACACACACACACACACAAGCTGTCCCCTGGCACAAACAGGGTATCTAGGAAAGAATCCCAGGAAGTGCACCAGAACTCCCTGGCCTGTTCCTCTCCCCTGCTTATTCAGAATCCATGAGTTGTGCTGCGAAAAAGAGCTCTCCTGGGTCCTGCCTACCGGAGTGTCAGGAGTCGGGGCCAAAGAGCTCCACTCTGATTTTAGGTCTGTTCTCCCTTCTGGGATTTCCAGAAACCAAGGATGTTCGTATTTCCTTGAGGGAAAACTGCAGATAAACTCTGTCAGAGTAAAAGCCTTCATTTCATGAATGGTTCTGAGGGAAGTTTGTTTTTAATATTGATGATGAAGGTAAGGTGTCCGTTGATAACTAGCTATTAGAACAATACCACCGATAGAGTTGACTATTTGTGAGGCATATTTTGAGTCCTTGCTGGCATTAATCCCTATAAAAATCCTAGGAGAGGAGCCAGGGTTAGCTCTGTGTGCCTTTCAGGAGAGTTGTTTTGCATTCTAGCCCAGACACTGCCTCCCATGCCTAGTTTGACCCTAGTGGCACTGCCATCTGGGATCCTCAGCACCAGAATAAATCATGTAATTGCCAGCTCACTGCAACCCAAAGTTTGAGGAAAGAGAGTTGTGTAATCACAAAAAGGAGCAGTGGTGCGCTATCTCTCCTGCTGCCCATGTTTGGTAGTCTCACGCTGCTTCCCCCACCCCAGGGAGGTCAATGGTGACTGGCAGACAAAGGAAGGAGAGAGAGACAGGCTGGTTGGTCTCAATTGCTGTTTATTCCAATCTCATCTTCATTCATTCCTGTCTCTCTCTCTCTGCTTCTCTCCCCCAACCCCCTTTTACAGTCTAGATAAATTCCCCAGCCATGAGGTGTTGGGGCTTACACATAGGTATCATCATACAATCAGTGGATGTAAGGTCCTTCCGTCAGGGGAAGCTACTTCCAGGACAGATTCTTATCCAGCAAGACGACTGGCCTAAAGGCAAATATATGTGTGTGTTTCGCCTCTCTTTAGTTCAACAAATATGTAAACGTTCATAATATTAATAATTTTGTATGGACACAGTAAGACATACATTAAGCTTATAGAATTGCTCTCGTGGGGCCATCTCAATCTCAGACTACAGTGCTCAGGCCAGATTAGTCTTTCCTATCCCTAGCAGGGTCCTTATCTTGTCATTTCTTTTGGATCATGACAGCATTTGTTCATGACCAATTTCTCAACTTATAGTTGAGTATTGTGGTGCTTTGGCCTGGCCCATTTCAATGCCAGGGTAGCTCACAGCTTGCCCTGGGTCCACTCAGTTCCTCGTCGGGGTGCTAGGAACTAAGGGCAACTGAGGCTTTAGTCATGGAAGCAGATGCCCAGGAGGGAATAATATTCAAAGCCAATTAAATCCCAAGTTACAAATCATAATATTGACTGTCTTCCTGTGTCTATACAAAAAGGACATTGCTTTAAAGTAAACTATTCAGAAGACAAAGAGAGGAGAAAGGCAGTATTTAACTCATAAATAAAAAATCATAGATTTCTGAGGAATCTGACCTTACAAGTTAACAGACTCTGATTAGAGGGAAAAGATGATAGGCCAGTTGGGAAATAAAGCATAGAGAAGAGGTTACAGATAAACACAGTGGAATGGAAGTCCTCAGGAGCACTGTGATAAACCTAAGCTTTCTGTGGCAAAGAAAACAGGACATAACAATGTTGTCTTAAAATGTTTAGAGCTACATTCCAATAAACACAGGGTAATGGAGGTGCTTCAGGAACATTGCGATGGGTATTACCCAATAAACCTAAACTCTTTGTGGCAGAGGAAAATGGACATGCCAATGTTAAACCTACAATGTTCATAACTATATTCAAACAGAGAGTCAATTATATGACCCTGGTGTGATGCCTGGTGTGCAAAACAACCAAGTGTCTGTGACCATTGGTCATACCCCAACAACAGAAGAAAGGGAGAGGAAAAAATTTAAATGAGGAAAAAAATTCATGTTACTGTTAAAAAAAATCCTAATTTATAAAAGAAACTGTGACTTGAAGCATTTAAATAGTCTTCCTAAGGTGATAAAGCTGGTAAGTGACAGCACTTGGGCATAAACCCAGCACAGCCCGAGCCATAAGCCATAATATACCATAATATCATAGTCAATGTGTCTTTAGAGGACCTGGTTAACCCTATTCCTGTGGCAGATGGGTAAGCTGAAGCCCAGAGTATAAATGACTTGCTAAGTTCACACAGTCCTTTAGGAATCAATCTGAACTCAGACCCAGACTGTATCGTAGTGGAGAGCTTGATCACAGTGAAGGTGAGGTGGTCACAATCTCCCCAAACTGAGGCTCAAGTCATTTCAGCTGAAACTTTGAGGACTTGGAAAGGCCTGGAGTTATCCGTGGTCTTTGGCCTCAGTGTGCAGAGGGTTTGCGTCATGTGAAATAGTATCTCAGACAGAGATCCCCTTTGGCTGAGGCCAAGTCTGGGCCTGGTCAGCTACATTCCCCTGGGCTTGCAGGTCCACTTTGGGGTCAGGGGAACCAATCCAAGACAAGTAAGAAAACATGGCATTCTTTTCTTTGTAGAAAAAATATATAGGCAGTTTCTTCCTTCAGGCAAACAAACTTCTCACAGATCACAAATTGTGACAGGTTTTTCATGGCAGGCAGAGGCTCTGACGGGAACAGAGAGCTCGGGTATAAACAACCCTCCTCAAAGGAGTAAATCATCTCTGAGAAATGTTCTTGGCAGCCGTTCACTCACTAACTAAAATACCCTGCCTGGCATAACTCTGGTCATTCCAACACCGCCCCCCGCCCCTCCCCGGAGTTCTTGGGGGATTTCAATGTGGGGCCCTTCTTTTGAGGAAGGCCAGGACTCTGCCTGGGAGAAGAGGCTGCGATATCCCTCTCCTGAGGGGAGACAGGGCATTGGAGGTGCTCAGAGAGCTGTTTAGTTGAGCTGTGCCTGAAAAATACCAGCAGCCAACAATATATATACCTAATGTAACTGATGTTAATTGAATGGAATATTGGAAACATCCTGAATGAAATTTCCAAATGACAAATGGCCCCCACACAAGAAGAGGAAAACTGATTTAGCTGGGGTCAGGAGTCAGAGTCCAGAGCCTGGGCCCAGTGAGTGCACATGAGGAGCCAGCTTGTACCATGACCATCAGCAGAGATAGTAAGATGCACAATCGTCCCTTCAGATGCCAGATCAAAGTGGGAGGGAATTCTGGCGGCCTGGCTTTGGTCAGCTTCTCTATGCAGATCTGAAAATCTGTGTCTGCTTCTCAGTCTCATGTGTTGAAAGGGATTTGGGCAAATTAAAACTTATCCAGGGAAGAAAGATGCCAAGATTTGACACTGAGTGACAAGGGTCTGTGTTGTTGGGTTGCAGGACATGAGGCATAGAGCTGGGAAGAACGAGGTAGGAACAGAAGGTTGTTTTGGAAACTCAAAGAAGAGAGAATTAGACCTTCTGACTTGGATGGGAAGCAGCATCCTGTTTTAACAAAGTTGGAGCAGAAATGCTTCTTCTCCAGCATTAATCATCAGGATCATTTGGGAGACAGAAACTTTGTCAAGTATATAATTGCAGGAGGAAGAGCTTGAACCCAGGGTAAGAGCAAGCTTTCCAACAACCAAAGAGAGGGTTTGAAAAGCTGGCTGGCTCTTAATGTTTCTCTATATAGGGATTCTTTTCTCCTGAAAAAAGGTTTTCACTGTTACTCCATTTCCTTCAGCCTGCCTTAGCATATTTCCTAACATAAATTATTCAGCCACTTTTCATCATTTACTCTTTAAAAGCAAGGAAGAGAACATCCAAGTGCAAGGCATCTATTTACTCTTAACAATTGCTTGCTTTCAGCCAGGTTGTCTCTGGTTCGCTCAGAAAAATTCCTTTTAAATCTTAAAAGGCACTTCTCATTCTGGGGATGAGTCACCTAATTTTGAAAAATTTATTGTCTTTTTTTGTTTATTTGCTTTTGGGTCACACCCGATGTTGCTCAGGGGTTACCTCTGGCTCTATATTCAGAAATCACTCCTGGCTGTACTCAGGGGAACACTGTGAGTACTGGATATTGATCCCAGGTTGACTGCGTGCAAGGAAATTGCTCTACCCGCTATACTATCTCTCCAGAACCCATAAAAATTTATTGTTTTTTGGCACCGTACCCAGCAATACTCTGGAGCTACTCTGAGTTTAGTGCTCAGGAGAGCATGCAGTTCTGGGATCAAATTTGGGGCTCCTGCACACAAAACATGCACTCCAGCCTGTTGAGTTATCTCCCTGCCCAAGTTGCACAGTTTTAAAAATTGTTGAGGTCACATGATTACGATAGTGTTAACATTTATGGTTTGGGTATATAAAGTTACCACAATTTATCACTATTGAAGTATCCAAGACCTTCCACCAATACCCTTATGTTATTTCCAGTTTACTTTATTAAACCCTGATCATTCCCCCCTTAATCTGATATTCTCAGTTCTGTAATTAGAACCAAAGGCTTATTATCAATAGATATTGTCTGTTCCCTTGTTTTATCTCTTTATATATCACAGATGAGTGAGGTCATCTGATATCCATCCTTTTCCCTCTAACTTATTTTGCTCAACACAATATCTGCTAGATCAATCCAAGGTGCCACGACCTATAAGTTTTTATTTCCAGGCCACTCAATTTGAATGCTCCCAAATGGGATTCTCACTATGTCTCTCACCACAATTGCTCTGACTCCTGCAAAAGGTTAGAGGTTGCTACTGCTACTGAACTCCCTGCACAGAGCTCAACAGATTGAATGAGCTAAGGGTGTTATAAAACTTGTCAGCTCCCTGACAATGCGTGTGGGGCAGCCCAACAGCTCTACCCTTCCAGAATTCTGCAGATTGGATCTCAGGAATGTACTGTTGGGGCTTGGGGCAAGGGCCTCTTATCTGTAAGAATCTCCCAGAAAAGTCTCCCTGGGAGGTCCATGACTAATCCTATCAGCAAGAGCTGACTAATCTTGACCTCACATAATCACTGGCCACTCTTGAGTCATGCTAACTGACCAATGGTTGGGAATGGGTGGTGTAGCCAGGACCTGTGCACACTGGCCAGTCGCACTCAGGGGCCTGTTGAACTGAAGAGTGGGACGTGGGACAGGAAGCTTGGAGACTTGGAGAGCATCAGTGTGTGTGTGGGTGTGTGGGTGTGTGGGTGTGTGGGGGGGGTGTGGGGAGCAGTGGAATGCTGATTACTCAAGATAATTTAAGGTAGTATTGTTGGAAGCTGGAGTGATAGCATAGCGGGTGGAGCGTTTGCCTTGCATGCAGTCGACCCGGGTTCAATTCCTCTGACCCTCTCGGAGAGCCTAGGAAGCTACCAAGATTATCTCGCCCTCATAGCAGAGCCTGGAAAGCTACCCATGGCATATTCTATATGCCAAAAACTAACAAGTCTCACAGCGGATACGTTACTGGTGCCTGCTCAAGCAAATCGATGAGCAATGGGATGACAGTGATACAATGATACAGTGATGGTTGGAAGGAAGTTTGCAGTGGGGTGGGGGGCCATAACACTCAGGCAGTAGTGCTGTGGATCAACCCTGGAGAGATGGATGAACTTGGAAACAGAACAATAAAAAATGATTTTTGTAATCAGCAAAGGAAAGAAGAGTCTGGACTACTTTGCAGTTGGACACAGAGGCCATGAGCTATAAAGGATGATGTGGGAGAAAGATGGTGGATTATAGACCCAGGGACTTGAGTTCTGGCTCTGAATCTCATTTCAGGATATGCTTCCAACAGGCCTCCATGGATTCCCAGGACAGGAAAGTTACAATCTCAGTTAAAGAAGGGAATACAGTCAAAGCAGTGACATATCTTTTATGTATATCCCCAGTTGGATCAGGATCCAGAAAAGGGCCACACACTGCAGTTGTTTGCTATGTCTCTTAAATCACTTTATTTAAGTCACTCAGGGTCATTTTGTTATTACTTTTCCTTCATATTTGCTTGTCAAAGAACCAAATCTTGCATGCTGTAAAGTTTTCAGTCTGAATTTTGATGCTTCTCTGCCTGTAAAGCCAGTTAGCACAACTCTTTGCCTACATGTTTATTGTAACTTCTGGTGAGACGATTCGGGTTTGATTTTTGGCAAGCGTATTCATTGGTGGTTCAGCAGAAGGCACAGCATATCTTTTTAGTTATCTCTTGCTTTGTAATAGTAGAATCTTTGAAAATCATTGACTGGATCCATTCACCCCTAAAGGGTTGCAAAATGAAGATATTCTACCACTATCATTTCTTCTTTTTTTTTTTAGTAAGAAATTTCTATAGAGAGAAATGTCCCCATACAAACTATTTAGTTATTTTGATGTACAGACATACAGAAAGTGCAAGAAAAATATTAGATTTACTCCCTTTTCCTTTCCAATGGATATTTTGTAAATATAAATACATGTCTCCATTGTGGCACCTATTGGTATTCTTATCATCCCATCACCGACCAGCCAGAAGGTGTGGTTTACTCAGTGACTTTCAAGATCATTTGACTCAAATATAGTCTGCTATCTTCTTTCTTTTCTGGCAGGACCACATGATCCAGGGTTCATCTTGTGATTTCTTGTCTCAAACTAGAATCATCTACTTGGCCATGGAGACTTTTATTTTGAAGTGGAAAATATTTTTTGTTTTTTTCTTTATTCACCACAGTACAATTGCTTTCAATAATAGTGTTTTAAATAAATATTTCTTATTGTTTTAAACATTATTTCTAGGCCTTAAAGAGGGATAGTGTGCTATGTATTTATTTTTAAACATTAAATATGTTCCAGGTTTGTTTTTCTTTTAGTGGTGCCTAAGATCAAACCTGTGAGCTTGTGTTCTACCACTGGGTCCATCTCTGACTTTCATTTTTTTAGGAACTCAAATTTCTAGCTCAAAGGAAACATAAATTTTATAAAATCAATCATATCTGTATCTCTTTTCACTCATGTTGAAAATACAGGCTTACAATGACATTGATAAATGTAATTCTTGTTGCTTTATCTCTTATAAACAACAGTCTCAGAATAGCAATTGTAGTCGTACCACAGACACTATGACAACTGAAGCCATAAAATTATTTTCCTATTCCCTTTGTTTTTAGGATTAATTGCACTAGGGATGTTCTGCTAAACTATGGGTTTGAAAGTTACTTGAAGTTGTTCTCTGTGTGATTATGCCTCCCACGTTGTTCACATTTAGGTTTGTTTCATTTTGCTTTCACTTTTAGGGATTACTTTTTGAAGTTTCATTTTGTTTTATAATTATGTAAAATATTTAAATGTACTGAAAAATACAGGCTTAAAGTGTTAAGTATAGTCACAGAGTTTAGTTTCTAGTCGTATCTTCTCCACTTTATTCTCTCCTGTTCCTGTAAGTAATCATTTAGAAAATTTTTCTTAAGTTTATACTTTGCCTTAATTTCAGTTTTCCACAAATTCATCCATAAGACAATGAGTGTGGCAGTGATGAGAGGTAGAGGAAGTGGGAGACAGAAGGAAGGTCCATCCAAGAAGGTGATACTAAGCACATACTACAGTGAGCAATTGTGGATCAAGTCAGAGAGAACCTGTGGAGCAATTATTGAACGGTCATCAGAACAAATAGCTCAAGTTATGCAGATTAGACCAGACGATGGCTCAGTTACTTAACATACTTTTCTGATCAGTATACCATCATAAATTCAATCCCCAGTGTGTTCGCATGCGCTAAGGACATAAGGGCAGTCCTATTGTTTGTGGTTCCCTGGAGAGAAGGGCCTAGATGGCTTGGTGGCCTAGCAAGTGCATGGCTGTGAGTTCAAACTCTCATGCTCCCGACAATGCTGTGATTCTTGACAGCTCTGTGCTAGGGATTCCTAGTGAGAAACAGCCCAGAAGAGAGCTCAGTGTCTTAGGGAACACTCAGGGCAAGTGGGAAGCCCTGTGCTCAATTCTCCTGGACCACATAAGTGCTGAAGTGAGCCTGACTGCGCCATGGTCTAGGATTCCCCGTGTGTCAGGGGGGCAAGGGAAGGGTGGTGGGGGTAGAAGATGGGTATATTGATCTATGGCTCCTATTCCCAATGGTCAAAGATTGTCTAAGAGTGTTAATTTCCTCAAGCATCCAGGTGGGCTTGTGAACCAATGGCCCAGACATCTCAGCAGAAAATGTAAGAGAAAATACAGCGTACTTGGACTAGGGCTCACACAAGCTACAACTATGCACTGCTGACTATACATTGCTGTAGCAATGGCTACATGGAGCAGAAACATGGATGATGGGGCTTAGAGAGCTCAATGTAGTATTTCATTGTGTGATTTTTTTAAACAATAGGTACATTTCTATATGTACTCTTCTTTCTTTTTAATTTTTTTAATTGAATCACAGTGAGACACACAGTTGCAAAGTTTTTTATGGTTGGGTTTAATGTTCCAACACCCATCTGTTCACCAGTGTACGTTTCCCACCACCAATGTTCCCAGTCACTCTTCTTTCTTAGACAAATGATAAAATAATATTACACACACTTTATTCCAACTTGCTTTCTTCCTTTTTTTTCTTCTGGTTTCTAGTTTAAGTGTTCCATAGTGGCAAACTCTCCATCCCTTTTTATACATGTCTAGTTTTCCTTCATATGAATACTTCACAATTTATTCAACCAGTCTCTTCTTGAAGATATTTGAGTGGTTTCTAATATTTTGCTTTTATAATGACTGTTGCAAGACATATCTAATTAATTCATTTTTCTCCTCATATTTTGCCCATGTCCCTTTAGAATAAACTGTTGGGATGAGACTATAATTTAAAAGATAAATGCATATATAATTTTGCTAGATATTACCAAATTCCCTTCCATAGATGTTATAATCTTTGCATGCTTTATCTGTGATGTATAAGAACTACTAATTCCCTGCAGCTTTATAACAGAATATGCTGTCAATTTTTTTTATCTTTGCCAACTGAGTGATGAGAAATGAAACTGAAATATAATTTTAATGCTTACTTTTAAAAAAATAAGAAGAAGATTCACACTCCTTTTGCATAATTAAGAGTATCTGTGTTTCTTTTTGGGGGGCACTCTCATTCACCCCTAGCCCAGGGATTTAAAATTTTAGTGTGTGTCTGAATTACCTGGAATGTTTATTAAACATATATCTGGGGAGTGCTGGAAAATGTAATTTCAGTTTTTGGTTTAGTTTGCTGCCTTAACAGGAACAACAACCACAATAACGACAATAGCTACTACAAATCCACAAAGCTCTTATATCATACCAGGCACTGTGGTAAAGGCTTCAATTATATTATCTAGTTTAATCCTTTAACAACAACGTTTTCTCTTTTACTTTCATTTTTGAGAGGAGAAAACTAAGCAGAGAAAGGAAATGGTCCTAGTTGATAAGCAGAGCTAAAGATTTAAACCCAGCCAGACTGGACTTTTAACCAGATGACACATTTCTAGCAAGGAGTCATTCAAATGGATTTTTAACAAACTTAACTCTATGATTAGCTTATTTTTTCCCCTTTTTGGGTCACACCCGGTGATGCTCAGGGGTTACTCCTGGCTCTGCACTCAGGAAGTACTCCTGGCAGTGCTCAGGGGACCATATTGGATGCTGGACATCAAACCCCAGTTGGCTGTGTGCACGGCAAATGCCTTACCTGCTATACTATCGCCTCAACCCCTTTATGATTAGCTTTTTTTAGGTCTCCTTTCAAGCTACACATTGATGGGAGATGGAGAAGTGGTAGGTTAATAAGAAAGCAAAGAACTGAATTGCTAAAAGATTTTCACAGAAGAATAAGTTCTGGTGTCCCAACTTCTGTGTGTGAGGCTAGAGGAGGGTGAGGAAGGGTGATGACGGAGAAAAGAAGAGCTGACTCAGAGCCCTTTGCATTTTCTTTCTCTTTTAAATTTTATTTATTATTTTTTTCCATTGAATCACGGTTAATTACAAAGTTACAAATATATTTCTGACTGAGCTTCAGATGTATATTGTTCCAACACATTTACCAGTACCTACCACCTTCCACCAATGTTCCCAGTTTCCCTCCCATTTCCTCTGTGGCAGGCACTTTACCCCCCCACCATTACCATCCATAAATTATCCCTGTCACCCCTGCCCCAGTGCCAAGCTTCCTACCAAAGACCAGTTCTCCTGCTCTTCATTTCTGTAGCCATCGGACATTTGATATTCCCCTATGAAGTTTCTTTATGTCTCACGTATGAGAGAAGATCATGCTGAGTCTGTTCCTCTCCCTCTGACTGATTTCACTCAACATAATACTCTCCAGACCATCCACATTGCAGCAAATTGAATGACTTTATCTTCTCTTAAGGCTGCCTAGTATTCAGTTGTATATATGTGCCATAGTTTCTTTGTCCAGTCATCTATTCATGGGAATTTGGGTAATTTCCATATTGGGGCTATTTTATACAGTGCTACAATAAACAGAGGAGTGCACATGTCTTTGCTGATTTGTGCTTTTGGGTCCCTGAGGTACATTCCCAGAAGTGGAATTGCCGGGAATGGAAGCTAAATTCCTAGTTTTTTGAGGAATGTTCATGCTGTGTTTCAAAAAGGCTGTTTGACATTCTCACTAACAATGAATGAGGGTCCTTCCTCCCCCCACCCCTGCCGCATACTCACTAGTAGTGGTTGTTAGTGTTCTGTTTGATGAATTACAATGTGGTGTGAGGTGATATCTTAGTTCTTTTGATCTGCATTCCCCTGATGATCAGTGATACAGAGCATTTTTTATATGCTTTTTGGTGTATGATAATAGCTATGCAAGCATTCATCAGGAAGGGAGAAGGGCCCACATAAATGTTTTGATAAGTACAATTTTAAGATCATCACCTTAAAATTTGTACTACATGTAATGATTGTAATTATACTGACAGATTGATTGTTATGTGCAATGACATTGTAATGACTGTGACTGATGAAAAGGTCATTGAGGTGGAGGGGTTTCCCATTCATGCAAAGATGGAGGCACTAGAGAGAATAACTTATGGTATTACTGTAACAGATAGACAAAAGGCAAGAACAGATTTAACAAAAACCTTGGCTCTATGAGAGGGCCCACCTAAATTATAGTTGACAGCCGATCCTGATAAAACAACTCTGAAACCGGTCATCAAAATGGGTCAGTTTTGAGACATCAACTAGTTTCACTCATGGTCTTGAAATTGTCTTTCATCAGAATTTCTGGTAACCTATGGACACTAGAAGAGGCTCCTTGCTCCCTCTGAACTGACAGTTGGGTAGGAACTCTCTGGAGACCCATTCCTTTTTGTTAGCCAGTTTGTCCCCAGAGCCTCCATCTAAACTGGTTTGTATCCTGTTGTCCATCCTTTACAACTAGTTGAATTGAATTCTTGAATTGTAATGGGGGTCGTCACTGGAAAATCATACTGCAATTGTGTTCAATTGGCTTGATATCTAAGATGAAACTTGTCCATATAAATTTGGAAATTAGCACTCTTGGTATCTAAATCTCTGAGTACATCTATCTATATGTCTTAACTTTCACTTGGCCATGATTAATTTGTGACTTCTGTGATAAGTGGATGGATGAGGAAATTTTAGGCACTCTTCTCAAATCTGTGCCTTCTACCTTGGAGGCCTATAACTCGAGAGAGTTCCAGTCTGAGTGGGAAGCAATGAAAAACAATCATAAAGAAAATAATCCTTACATTCCACCATTAGCAAGAAAAAAAGGCGTTACAGTTTTACATTTTACCACTTATATAAATATTAGCTGAATTGTGTGATTTTGGTCTTCTCAGTAACTAATGAAGGGTTCTGGCACTTTCTTTTAATTTTCTTTTTTTTAAATGGGAAACAGAGGTTCAGCAAGACCAAGTGACTTGCCCAAGTTCACTTATCTGGAGGATGGCAAAGCAAACCACCAAATCATTTGACTCAAAGCTCTGGCTCTTCTCTGCCCCAGAGAGCACTGTAATTTGAGGTATGCATTACCAATCAGACTGCCAAGTAGAAACTCTTCAAGATGAATTATGAGGAGGTCATTTTTCAGGGGATCAATGGAAATAAAAGATTAGTTGATGAAACCCTGCAAAAAGAAGGATACAACCAAGTCCGGATTTTGTTTCAGGAAATTCAGAGCACTGGAAAGAAGACTTTATATATATATATATATATATATATATATATATATATATATATATATATATGAGAAAGCTTATGGGGAAGAATGAGGAATGTTTTTCCAGGTGCTCAGGGTCAGTCATCTGGTCTCAGATCATACTTTGGGGCAGCTGTACTCATCAGATACTCCTGCTTTCAGGCTGGTCAGCTATGGGTTCCTTGTGCCCAAGTTATGTTGAAGACCTTCAGATCTCCCTGTATCCTGTGTCCTGCACCACACTCTAGGCAGCTTTTTTTTTTTTTTTTTTTTTGCTTTTTAGGTCACACCTGGAGATTCTCCAGGGTTACTCTTGACTCTGCACTCAGAAATTACTCTTGGCAGTGCTTGGGGGACAATATGGGATACAAGGTAATTGCCCTGCCCACTGAACTCTTGCTCTGGCCTTTGGGAGGCCATCATGGATCAGTGTCCTTCCTGATCTCTCCTGACTCATCTTCCTGCTGGGTTCAGCTTCTAAGATGATCTCTCTCCAGTTCTCCCTGCTATTATCTTAGATGGGTTTCCTGGGGGTGGGTTAGTCACCTGGTGGAAAGGCTGCAGACCTCGATGACAGGAATAATCCAGACTTGTGTCATCGTGAACATGTCACTTACCCTCTTGGAAACAGTTGTCTACTGTGAAACAAGGACAACATAGAGGATGAAAGACAGGTCTGGAAACTTCTTAGCTGGGAAACTGTTCAGTGATCAAGGATCTCTTGAATCCTCCTGGGCCATTCAAAGCCTGGAACCTCTTCCTGGCTGTGCTCTTCTCCAGACTGACAGGACTGGCTCTGATCTTGGACTCCAAGGCACCGTTAAGTCCATTTTTCCCCCTGGGGAATCATTACTTCTTATCTAGTTGTTTTGCACTGAGAAAAAGAGCTGGAGGAAAGAGAACAGGGAAGAAGTTAATCTTCCTCTACACTTCCAGGTTTATTAGGCTGGAAATAATTAAGTCAACACAAGACAGAACAGCGAGAGCAAAGAAACTTTAATTATGTGCACAAAGAGGTAGACTATATAAAATATGTAATACATAAGATAATGGAACCTCTGCTCTGGTCATTAGAGTGAGTTTAAATAACTTTTACTAAAGGGGTTCAAAATTGATAGAAAAAGAGAACAAAGAACTTTGCAGTTCAAAAGAAGCCATTTAGAAGAGTTTCCTTCATAAGCATTGCAAACAGACTTTGCAAGCCCTTGCCTAGGGTGATAAGGCTGTTTCTCATATCCAGAACTACCATAAAAATTTATTTCATGCTTGTTTTTTCTTTAGGGACATAAGGAATTGGACCAAACAGCATTCTTGGATCTGTGGTCTTTCAACCGCTTTCAGTTCAAAAGAATCAGTATCTACTTTGCTAACTGCAGGGGCAACCCGCCCTTGGTCCTAACAGCCGGTCTGTGTGAGTGCACCAACGGATCACTCCCAGGGAACTATATGGGCGGCAGGGATGGAACCTGGGTCGAACGTGTGTAAGACAAGCACTCGACCTGCTGGACTTTCTCTCTGGTTCTGAATAACAAAATTTTATAAATAAAAATAAAAACTATGCTAATAATGTGTGTTAGATTCAGCATGATTCAATGCAAAGAACTGATTTTATTTTGTGGAGAGTATCTAAGCATTTGTCTATTGTCATTTGTTAATTCATTTTAGTACACATTTTCATGTTTGCATCTTTCACTGATCAAATTTACTTGATGCATAAAATCAGAGCATGAAAAGCCAGATCTCATACTACATAACTAAAAAAGAAAGCACACCCGCTTGCAATAAGTTGAATTTTTACTCTCACAATGGAGAAATAAAACTTACAACCAGTTAGTTATTTTTTCTTTCTTTTTTTTTTAATTGAATCACCATGAGAAAAGTTACAAAGCTTTCAGATTTAAGTCTCAGTCATACAATGATCAAACACCCATCCCTTCACCAGTACACATGTTCCACCACTAAGAACCCCAGTATACCTCCCATTCCACTCCCGACCCCTGCCTGTGTGGCTGATAATTTTCACTTTAATCTCTCTTTACTTTGATTACATTGAATAATTCAACAGAAAACTCGCTATTATTATTTGAATTTCCCCCCAACAATCAGTGAAAAGGCATCATTTGATAATATATTTTCCATTGCTGAGAATGAAGAGCATTATGAGGTTGCGTGGCAGCCAGTTTTGGATTTCTGGTATTTAGTATTTAAGTCCAGAGAAATTTCTGCCAGAAGTTGCATCAGTGCAAGCTCGTACTTCTGTGTATTGGGTTCTAAAAGATGGCGGTCGCCATGCTGCTGCTGAAAGGAGAGGCTGAGAGAAAAACCTTTTCCCTCCCAGGGCGACATGGGGCTGTAGCTTAGTTCACAGTCTAGAGGCATTTCTGCAAGAAGCTGCTGGGTGCCGAAAGTAGTTAGTAGGCCTCCAGGAAATGTTCGCGCAGGAATGGAGGAGCTGTTTGTGTGTGGCTGCTCAAGTTCTCATCTGGGCGGATATTTTTTCTTTTAAAGTCAGATTGCCTTATGGCTAATTCATTATGCAATGAAAATGCTTGCAGCAAAGAAATTTCTGCACGTGCTCATGGAGATTCGGATAGAGGGCCAGAGTTTTCTGTGGCGCCACCTGCTGGCAAAGAAGAATCTTTAATAATCTCCGCAATGTATGATTTTGATCTAATCTTCAATCTACTTTGAATGAACTTTCATAAGTGGTGTGAGATATGGTTATAGTTTCATTATTTTACATATGGCTATCCAGTTTGCCCAACAGCATTTGTATAAGAGATTTTCCTTCCTCAACTTCATGTATTTGACTTCTTTATTCAAAATTAACCAACCCCATAAATAGTCAAAAAGACTAACCAAGAAACCACTCAGACCGCATTCGCTCCCTCTCACTCTTCCAAAGGAAGAGAAGAGAAGCTTCTGTAAAAAAAAGATTAACTGCCTTTAAATCTGAGGATTTATGTCATGATTTCTCAATTCTGTTCCATTGATTTGCAGGTCTATCTTTATCCAGTGCCACACAGTTTTGATTACTATAAAGACCTACAGAGTTAAAACTATAAATCACTGCTTTAATAGCAGAAGACTCTGGGAAATGGAAAAATATTCCCTATTCATGGATTGAAAAAAATCAATGTTGTCAAAATGATCTTCCAACCCAAAGCACTATATAAATGCAAAAACATTCCCATGAAAATTTATTTAAGAAGTTGGATAAAGCTTTCCAAAATTTTTAAGAAACCATAAAACTTCTCAAACAGACAAAGATATTCTAGGAAAAATTGAAAAAAAGAAGATGGGAGATATTGCATTGTCCAACTTTGAGTTGTCAGTAAGTCTTTTCTTTTCAGCTCACTTCCCTGCCCTTGCAAAAACTTTCTAATTTGATGTAGTCTCAATTGTTTTGTTCTTTTTGCCAATTAAGTCGGATAACTGAAGACTCCTCTGAAGTCCATATCCTGTAGAGTTCTGCCCAGGTTTTCCTTAATGTATTTTCATGAATTATGCTTTTTAATCCACTTAATTACCTTTTCTTAATGATGTGCATTTTACCTTTGGTGGGAGGGGTTGAAACCGTAGTCAATGATGCTTAGGGTTTTCTCCTGGAAATGATCAGGGTACCATACAGGGTGCCCGGGATTGAACTGGTGTGGACTGCATGCAAAACAATCCTGCCTTTTAAACAGTCAGTGTTCCCTGATAGGCCTGGAGCTACAGAAATTAAAGGTTGACTTTTGGGTTTTTGTTTGTTTGTTTGTTTTGTAGTTTTCATATCTGGCAATGCTCAGAAGCTACTCCTGATTCTGTCTCCAGGGACCAGAAGCTGAGGCAAGGATTAAACCAGGTGGGCTGCATGCATGACAGTACCTTACCTCCCATACTATCTCTTCAGCCCATAAGTTAGAGTTTTAAAGAAGCTGCCTTTCAGTTTCTCAGAGTGGGTATCCTCTTTTCTGCCAGCAATGTATGAGGAATGCAGTTCCTCTGCGCCAGTCTTGGTGTTGTCATGATGGTTTATTTTAGCCATTCTGGTAGGTGTGAAGCAATATCTTTCTGTGGTCTTCATTTGCATTTCCCTAGCGAGCAATGATGTTGATTGAACATCCCTTCCTGTGCTTATTTGCCATCTGTATATTCTCTTTGGTGAAGGTCTCTTCATTTCTTTTGTCATTTTCTAATTGGGTTTTTTTTCTAAATCTTGTTGAGTTTTAAGAGTTCCTTGTACATTCAGAATATAGTTTGTGTTGAATAACTGGTTGACAAATATTTTCTTCCAGTTTGTAGCATGTGTTTGTTTCTTTTTTAAATCAGGGTTTTTCATGCAGTGAAAGTTTGTATTTTGAGGGAGTCTGGTTTTTCAAGTTTTCCTCTTGTAAATTGTGCATTTGGTGTCTTTTAGGAACTCACTGTCTAGCCCTGGAGATCCCCAAGTTTTCTCCTATTCATTTCCTTAGCTTTGTGCTATAACATAGGATCTATTTTATGAGATCACAAAATACATAAAACTTCAGTTAAAGTTCATTTAAATTTATTTTTAAATGTAGTTTTCTGAAAATTTATTTTATTTTATTTCTCGTTGACTCCTTCCCTTTTATTGCTTCTGTGATGTCAGGGATCCACATACCTGGTTTGCACACTTGGTTGTGGTGCTCATGTGGGTGGGGTTACTTTAGTTATGGTGCTCACACACTTTTAGCTGAGGTGTACCAGAGACTGTACACTTTATATATATATGTATATATATATACATATATATATATATATATATATATATATTGGGCCAAAGATCCCAAATAGTGGTGCCATTGAGTTGGCACTTGGCATGTGGGGTGGTGCCAGGGACAAAACTAGAAAATTCATACTTTCTTTTCTCTCCTTCCTTCCTTCCTTCCTTCCTTCCTTCCTTCCTTCCTTCCTTCCTTCCTTCCTTCCTTCCTTCCTTCCTTCCTTCCTTCCTTCCTTCCTTCCTTCCTTCCTTTCTATTGAATCATCATGAGATACAGTTACAAGCTTTCATGTTTGAATTACAATCATATCATGATCAAACATCCATCCCTCCACCAGTGCACATTCCCCATCACCAATCTCCCCAGTATACCCCCCTTTCCCATCCTCGCCTGGCCTCTATGGCAGGCAATTTCCCCCATATTCTCTCTACTTTAGGGCATGATGATTTGCAATACAAATACTGAGGCATTATCATGTTTGGTCCTTTATCTACTTTCAGCACACATCTCCCATCCCGATCAATCCCTCCAACCATCATTGTCTTAGTGATCCCTTCTCTATTCCAGCTGCCTTCTCCCCCAGCTCATAGGGCAGGCTTCAACTATGGAACTATCTTTCTGGCCCTTGTGTCTACTGTCCTTGGATGTCAGTCTCATGTTATGTTATTTTATACTCCACAAATGAGTGCAAGACCCATACTTTCAAGGTAAGTACTCTATTGCTGAGATACCCAGGAAAGTTCCAAATTTCATTTTTAAAATATGTGGATGTTCATTGCCCCAGGTCTACTGGGTGAATCTTTCTTCCTTTGAATTACATTTGTACCTTTGTCAAAAATCAATTCAGTATATTGGTGTGGTTTACTTCTGGGTTCTCTATTCTGTTCCATTGATGGATGGCACCTATTTTCTTACTAATCTCAGTAAATTCTCATTACTATGGCTAGATAATAAGTCTTGAAATTGAATGCATTGATTTTGTTTCCTCTTTTTTCAAGATTGTGTTACTTTTCTAACTTTATTGGCTTTCCATACATTGCAGGATAATTTTTTGTAAAACTTAAAAAAAAACTCTTTATAATTTTAGCAAAAATTGCAAAAGACCTATATATTAATTTAGGGAAAATTGACATACTTTCCATGTTGTCTTTCCATCAATAAATAGAAAATATATCAATTAATTTAAATTCTTTTTTGTATATTTCATCAGCATTATGTAGCTTTCAGCATGTAAGTCTGGTATTTATTTTACTATTTTTGCAATATTTTAAATAAATTTATTATTGCATTTTTTGCTCTGTTTATATATTAATTGCTAGTACATACATATATACAATATTTGAAATATTAACATTTATCATAGTCATATCATAAGAGTCATTTTGTAAATGCTCTAGAATTTTTCTACACAATCATATCATCTTCAAATAGGGACAGTTTCATTTGTTTCTTTCTGATTTCATATACTGAATAAGGTATATTGCCTTATTCCACTGAATAGAAATTTTGACTCTGTTGTTTATGTTCTTATGTTGAATAAGTGTACTGACCATAGACATCCTTGATTTGTTCATCATTTTATGGGGAATCCGCTAAAGTTTTCACTATTCTATTAGCTGCATATTTTGTGTTTAGTAGATGCTTTTGATTAGGTAGAGGACTTGCCCTTTATTATTATTTTCCTGGAATTACAAAAATGACTAAATGTTGAATAGTTATGGTTTTTATGCATTGATGGATTGATAATATTTAAAATTTTTTCCCTATAATGATTGTAGGTTATATTGATTGGTTCTAAATAATGAGTTAGCCTATATCCTTTTTTTTTCTTTTATGGGTCCCTGGCAATGCACAGAGGTTACTCCTGGCTCTGCACTCAGGAATCACCCTTGGCAGTGCTCAGAGGACCATATGGGATCCTGGGAATGGAACCCGGGTTGGCTGCGTACAAGGCAAATGCCCTACCCGCTGTACTATTGCTCCAGCCCCCAGCCTATATCCTTAAAATAAAGCACACTTGGTCATACTGAGTGCTTTTTAAAGATATATTGTCAAGTTCTACTTGTTAGTACTATGCTTAGGGCTTCTGTATTTATATTCACTGGGAGGTATTGGTCAGTACTTTTCTTTTTTCATAAGTTTTTCTCTTGCTTTTATGGGAGGATAATTTTAGTTTTATAAAATGTTGAAAAGAATTTCTTCCTCTTCTGTTTCTTGCAAGAAGCTGTAGAATTGGTATTCTTCTTTCTTAGAATTCTCCAGTGAAACTGGAGGATTTATTTCTGGAGATTTCTTTCCTTCCTTATTTTAGTTTAAAAATATGAATTAAATTATTGTAATACTAAAACAGTTTATCTTGGGAGTTGGAGCAATAGTATAGTATATAGGGAAAATACCTTGCGTGTGGCTGACCTGAGTTAGATCCTTGGCATCCAATACTGCTTGTGAGCCCACCAGGAGTAAGTATTGAGCATTGCTGAGTGTGGCCCCAAACAAAACAAAGCCAAAACAGAACAAATAAAAAAAAACCAGTTTATTTCTATTGGGTGAGTTGTGGTAAGTTTGTTGTTGTTGTTGTTGTTTTTCAATGGCTCGTTTTGTGCAAGTTACCAAATTTAAAATGTAAATTTGTGTATTCTCATATTATCCTTTGATGTTCAGAGGATCTACACTGACACCCCTTGTTTTATTCCTGACATTGGAAATTATGTTTTTTTATTCCTTTTTATTCTAGAGATTTGTCAATTTTATTAGTTTTCAAGTAACTCATACCTTGTTTTATTAGTTTTATTTATTGCTTTTCTATTTTCACCATCATTGATTTCTGTTCTTTGTTGTTTCCTTCTTTTTTGTTCACTTTGGATCTATTTTGCTCTTTTTTGAGGGCCACACCCAGCAGTTTTCTGGGGGTGATTCCTGTCTCTGTGTTCAGGAGTCATCCCTAGTGGTATTCAGGGGACCATATATGGTTCCAAATATTTAAACTGAAGTCAGCCACATAAACAGCAAGTGACTTACATACTATGTCTCTGGTTCCTATTTTGCTTTTCCCCCCAAGATGGTTGAGATAAATTAGGTCATTCATTTAAGATACTTTCCCTTTTCTAAGGTATGCATCTAGTACTACATTTCCCCCCCCTCAACATTGCTTCATTCATGTCCCACTGATTTTTATATATTTTATTTCTTTTTTTTCTTGTTTAAACTGTTACTTTATTCCCAGCTGATAGAGTTAATTACAAGCTTAAAATATAATTGGACAACCTTTAGTCAGGCACCAAATTTTACTAAAGACAAACTGTGTATTTAAATGTGTTCATAGAACAGTTCAAAACGCAGAGAAAGTAGGATGGGAAACATCTCACTGGCCAATACATTGCTCATTCTTTCATTCTCTCGCTAAAACTGAACTTTAAAGGTAAACTGTAACTTCAGTAGACAGCAAAACAGAAAGATTCAGTCAAGCAGGAAAGTTTCTATTTAGTGCCAACTGCCTCTAGCTGGCTCAGGGGCCAGCCATCTTACATAACTGGCTGTGATTGAGCCTTCTTTGCCAGCAGCTTTGGGTCTGAAATGCTCTCGGCGATTGTCTCCTTTTCCTGCTGGGCAGAAATGCTCGGCACCATGTGCTCCTTCACTGAGTTAATCATCTGCTACGCATCATATTCCGAACAGATACGACAGTCCAAGCGATTCCTTACCTCCTTGTGTACTCTATGCAGCCATTTCCAATAAGTAATTTCCAAGACCATAGCAATGTTATTCCTCTGGACACCAAAAAGGTAATGGTGCTTTTGAACCAGTGCCTGCTGTGTCTTCTCCATCTCAGTCGCATTGTTAATTTGCTTGAAGGAAGCCTCTTTCACCGGTTCTAGCCGGGCGATTTTTTGCTGATTGAGTTTATCAGCTAAAATCTCAGGGCTAGGAGGAATGGAGACGTTACTGGTGCCTGCTCAAGCAAATGGATGAACAACGACGATGACAGTGATACAGTGAGCTTATCAGCAAATTCTCCAATAGGGGCACCCTATTTTTTTACCAAATAGATAAGCAACCCTATTGCTGCTACGGCAGAGAAAGTGTCTGGGAAAATCACATCTATTTCTTTGGATAGGAAATACAAGATAAGCCCAGTACCAAGCACATAGGGTCCTGTTACACCACTTTTAGGATAAAGGAACTGGAAAAATTCCTCAGGGATCATCCCTGTGTACTTTCCCTCCATGTTCAGGAAGAGGTGGTACAGGGACGAGACTTGGCTGCCCTGTGTGAAATATCCTTGTTGCCTGCAATAACCCCGATCCGAGGAGGCCTGCGTTCTTCAGAGTGGGGGCTGCTGCGGTGGCCGCAGAAACTAGTACACAGGACAGCATGGTCAGAAAGGGTCCAGGTAGCAGCCGTCTTAAGGTCCCAGGGACCCGGACCTCCTGTATGTTCTATTTCTATTTAGTTCAAGGTACTTACAACGCTTTCCCACTTTCCTTGAATGGAACCCGGGCACGTTACTCCATAAGGAGCACCTGCCTTGCGTGCAGGAGCGCATGAATTTGAACCCTGGCACTACAGGGCACGATTGAATGCAAACCAAGTATGCAGCTCCCACCGCTGCCACAAGTGTGCAGTCCTCACATAACATAAAAGATGCTGTCCCTGAATGCAGCAACAACAAACAACAAACAAAATTATAATTTTTTTCTCTTAAGACTTCCTTTGTCATCCGTGGATTACTTAGAAGTATGTATTTGGCTAGAGCGATAGCATAGCGGACAGGGTGTTTGCCTTGCATGCAGAGGACCCCGGTTGGATTTCTAGAATCCCACATGGCCCCCTGAGCACTGCCGGGAGTAATTCCTGAGTCAGGAGTAAACCTTGTGCATCACTGGGTGTGACCCAAAAAGAAAAAAAAAAAAGAAGTATGTGTTTAGTTTCCAGATGTTTGGAGATCTTCCTATTACCTTTCTGATGGTGAATTCAAGCTTTATTGTAATAAAATAGATTATTTTATGGTGAAAACGTATTTTCTCTGGCTTAAAAATGTGGCTTGTTTTATAGCCCAGGGTAAGATTGACTTGGGTTTATGTTCCATGGGCACTGAGATGAATGTGTATAAAGCTATTGGTGAGTAAGTTTTCTATAAATGTTAATTAGATCTTTTTTGCCTGAATGTGCTCTTGGCTTTTTCATATATGCTGATTTCCTACTTATTTCATTTTTGAAATGGGGCATTGAAATCACCAGCTAAAATTGTGGTTTGATTTGTCCATTTCTCTTTTTATTTCTATTATTACTTCATATGTTTTGCAGATCTCTTGTTTGGTGAATATCAAGTTGGAGTCGTTCTATTTTTTAGTATGTTTGCCCTGTTATTGCTAAATGTGTCCCTCTATGACTGATCATTTATTGTCTCCGAAATACACTTTTTTATTAATATGATCATTTCTATTTTACTTTAATGTTTGTAAAACTTTTCCCATCCTTTTGATCCCTTGATTCATGTATATCATTATATTTGAAGTGAGTCTTTCTGGGGGGGAGTATTGGGTTACACCCTGAGAATGTGCTCATACCTGGCTCTGAGTTCAAGAATCACCCCTTGTGGTACTCAGGGAACCATATATGGTACCTGGGATTTTAATCAGGGCCAGCGGCATGCAAGGCAAATAAATGCCTTACCTCTTCTACCATCTCTCTGGCCATGAAGTGTGTTTTTATAGACAGTATATGATTGTGCCACTTTCTTTTAAATTAATCCATTTAAACCACTTATAGTTAATGTAAATATTTATATATTAGAATATATCTGTCATTTTAATTTTCTCTGTTCTCTCTAGTTTCATTTTTCTACTTAATTTTCCTGCCTTCTTGTGGGTTACCTGAACAATTTTTATAATTATATTCTTATGTACTTATAGTAATTTTTGTATGATACTTGGGATTATGGACAGTCAGGTTCAGACAGTAGAACTGCCAGCATTGTGCTTGATGTATTCAGGATACTAGAAACAAAAATGCTTATCTCTTGTTGCTTTAAGAGTTACTCATTTATTTAACTTGTTACCCCCTCTTCCATTTTTGTTGCAATGATCAGAGGTTGCATATACCTGACTTCAGTTCTTGCATATTGGTGGTATTTGCTGGAGGCTGCACATCTGGCCGTAGTGTTCATACATTTACTTGTGTTTTCCTGGATATGTGGTACATTTTTTTTTTACTTTTTTTTTCTTTTTGGGTCACACCCAGCGACGCTCAGGGTTTACTCCTGGCTCCTCACTCAGGAATGACTCGTGGTGGTGCTATGGCTCTGGCCCCTATATAGTATATTATTTTTGCTGGTGCACTAGAAATCCCAAATGACAGTGCTGCAGGTATTATGGTTGTTGCATGTGGTACAGGGTTGGGGAACAAATTGATGTCCTCACACTTAGAACACTTTTGCTAATTCCCCTTCTTCATAAATTTGTAAAATTTTCAGTTGGTACTTCTTTTATATTCTCTATATTTACTGATGCTTTCTATTTCTTTGCTGACATTTTCCAACTTTTCCCTTTTCAAGTATGTTTATAAACACTCATTAAGGCATTAACAATAACATTGATACTTTAAGCTCTATGTCAAATGATTGTATCATTTCTTTCATCTTGAGGTTGACATTTTTTGGCTGTTTTTTTGGATAATTTTATGGTATTCAGGGAACCATCAGTATATCATTCCTTTGTTCCATGGTTTCTAGCTAACTTAATTACTTTCATCATATTTACAAATAGGCTGGAGCAATAGCACAGCGGGTAGGGTGTTCGCCTTGCACATAGCTGACCTGGGTTCAATTCCTCCGCCCCTCTCGGAGACCCTGGCAATACCCATGGTGTATTTGATATGCCAAAAACAGTAACAAGTCTCACAATAGAGATGTTACTGGTGCCTGCTTGAGCAAATTGAGGAGCAACGGGATGACAGTGACAATATTTCCAAACGCTCTTAGCCTTGGTTTTTGACTAAAATGCCAATGAATGGCTGTTATACTAAGCATTATGAATAGGGAGATTTCCCCTTAATTTTACAGGTGTATATCTGTATATTGACTACATACTGACTCCATTTATACAGGTGTATGTCTCTTTGGGTGAGAGACTTTTTTCATTTACAAGACATAATGGAAGGACCAAATTCAAGAGAACAGGTGGCTGTCCTAAGGCACTTAATACTTGCTGTCTTCCTACAGCAAGTCTGGGACAACCAAATTACCTGGTATAGCTGCAATATGGAAACTAACTCCACATTTTGCTTTGTGGATTAGCACTGTATGCTCTTTAATGCATGGAGGGAACTTTCCAGCTGCTAGCACAACTTTTCATGTTCAGACAGCCTGTCATGGAAGACTTTTCTTTTTTCTTTAAAATTTTTTTTTTAAATTTTTACATGAATCACCGTGAGGTACAATTACAGACTTACAAACTTTCGTGCTTATGTTTCAGTCATACACTGATTGAGTACCCATCCCTCCCTCCCTCCACCAGTGCCCATTCTCCACCACCAATGATCCCAGTATCCCTCCCACCATCCCCACCCCTCCCCCCACCACACCCTGCATTCCTTTTCACTCTCTCTCTTATTTCGGGTGTTGTGATTTGCAATAGAGATATTGAGTGGCCATCATGTTGGGTCAATCGTCTACTTTAAGCTCGCATCTCCTATCCCGAGTGGACTCTCCAAGCACCCTTTACTTGGTGGTCCCTTCTCTATATGAGTTGTCTTTTCCCCCAGCATATGAGGCCAGCTTCCAAGCCATGGATCAATCCTCCTGGTACACATCTCTACTATTCTTGGGTATAAGTCTCGCATTCTGTTACTTTATATTCCACAAAAGTTACTTTATATTCCGCAATCTTTCTATGTCTGTCTGTCTCTTTCTGACTCATTTCACTTAACATGATACTCTCCATGCTGATCCACTTATATGCTAATTTCATGACTTCATCCTTTCTAACAGCTGCATAGTATTCCACTGTATAAAAGTGCCAAAGTTTCTTGAACCAGTACTGTTCTCAGGCACTCAGGTCTTTTCCAGATTCTGGCTATTGTAAATAGTGCTGCAATGAACTTATAAGTGCAGATGTCATTTCTACTATAATTTTTTGCATCTCTGGGATATATTCCCAGAAGTGGTATTGCTGGGTCAAATGGGAGCTCAATTTCTAATTTTTTGAGAATCGTCCATACTGTTTTCCAAAAGGGTTGAACCAGTTGGCATTCCCACTAGCAGTGAAGGAGTGTCCCTTTCTCCCACTTCCATGCCAATACCAGTTGCTTTTGTTCTTTTGGATGTGTGCCAGTCTCTGTGGTGTGAGATGATATTTTCTTGTTGTTTTAATCTCCATCTCCCTGATGATTAGTGATGAAGAGCATTTTTTCATGTGCCTTTTGGCCATTCAAATTTCTTCTTTGAGAAAGTTTCTGTTCATTTCATCGCTCCATTTTCTGATGGGGTTGGATGTTTTCTTCTTGTAGAGGTCAACCAGTGCCTTATATATCCTTGATATCAGCCCCTTATCAGATGGGTATTGGGTGAATATCCTTTCCCATTTTGTAGATTGTTTTTGTGTTCTGGTCATGGTATTTTTTGAGGTGCAGAAGCTTCTTTGCAGAGATCTAAACTACTTTTCCCTGGAAATGTTACATCAGAGACTAAAAAATCAGAGACTAGGTTGGGAAGGAGGAGATGTTAGACAACTTATGAAGGCTTTCTAATTCTATGATGATGAAATGAGCTTGCTTGCCCTTTTCCCTCATAGGTTCTCAGAAAAGAGAGGCCATGTATCATTTTTAATTGTTTGGCTTCAGTGTCAATGCTGAGCTTTTCACACAAAATGCTCAGTTGGTATCTCAACAGAGTGCTGACTGAATGGCAGGCTGTCTGAGGAGTGCAGAATCTATCTGGTATTCTATCAAACAACTAAGTTTAAGCACAAAATGTATATGTGTAGTTGAGAAGAAGTGGTTAATACTCAAATTGTGCTGTGGAACTGGGCAAACATATGCCAAACTTCCTCTTATACCCACCAGCCTCGTATATGATATAATTCTCAATCATTGTTGCAAAGATGAGCTGACTTAAAACTCACAGCACATCAGTTATCCTTAGAGAATGTGCAAGCATTTTTCCTTGCCTTGCCACTTTATCCTTGGCTTAAGACAATTGGTCCCTCCTGGATCTGATTACAGCATGGGAGCCAGATATCCAGAGTTCAGATTTAAAGATTTAGAAGTACATTAAGTGGGGTGGCGGGAGAGGGAGAGAGAGTGGAGAGAGAGATTAAGTAGGGAAGAGAACGAGGTGATATAGAGTTGGCTCAGCAATTTTCTTCTGAGCTGTGCATGACATCAACTGAAGAAATAAAGCCATTAAGAAAAGAACATTGAAGAATTCCTTTCAAGTACATGGAGGTCCTCCAAAGAAAAACAAGCTCATGGCTAGAGATTCAGGAATCTCTGGGAGAAAAAGTCTCTTCCCAATTGTTTCTTTGAAAGAAGTAGCAACTGCTCTATTTCAGACACATTCAGATAATCTCAGTTAAGTCTCATGGAAAATCCATAAGTAAGTCATTGTTAACTCAGTTTTTAGGAATTTTTAGATAAGAGGTTGAGAATGTTTTCTAAGTTCTCATAGCTGGCAAGTTGCAAAGCCATGATATGTTCCATCTACTGACTGGCTCCATCCTCATCCTCATGCCATCATCCTGCCTTTGCTACAAGTAGACGAACAAAGGGAGAAGTAACAAAATGTGCTATGTAGAGATTACAGGATTAGAAAGGTAGAAGGTGAAACATTCTTTGTCTTTGGTGTTTTGCAGATTCACTATGCCATGTCTTAGAATGGTTTATTTTAATTATTTTGCTTAGAATTTTCTGAATCTAAAGATTAAAATATAAGTTAATCAAAATATATAAGTTCTTAGTCACTATTTTTTGGCCACAACATGTACTTGCCCCTTACTCCTGGCTTTGTCTCAGGGGTCACTCCTGGAGATGTTTAGGGTACAGTAGAAAGTGCCACAATTCAAACCAGGGATGGCCACATGCAAGACAAGTGCATCAGCCTTGTACTATTTCCGCCACTCCCCTACCCTGTTCTTCAAACACTTCTCCCTCTTGTAACTTTGGTTAGATATAAGTTCTTTCTTTTGAAACTTTGGTTAGGTCATTTCAGTGTCTATGTCTCTTAACATTTCTTTCAGATAATAAACTTTAAGAAAAGTTCTATGTTGCATTTTGTAGAATTTTCCTCTCCTCTCTCTCCTCCCTCCCCACATTTCTACCTGCCTTCATTGTTGATCCTGTGTATGACTAGGAGTTGCACCCAAGGCTGTCAGTGATGGTCATAAATTTTAACTTTGGTGTTTGCTGGGAGTAGTGTATCAGATTGTAGTGCTTGTACACTTGGCCTCAGTGCTCAACAAAGTTTGCACTTCTTTAGCTGTAGTGCTTGCTAGGATCACTCATTTAGTGGTAAGGTATGCTTATTCCAGTTGCAGTGTTTGCAGTGGGGGAGGCAGTCACTGAGGTGCTCACATACATGCTTGCCAAGGTTTGCCCTTTCTGGATATGGGGGTTGCACATGTTTTTATTATGGAGCTCACCAGAGGTCATATACCTCTGTGGTCCTTAGGCTGTGTTGCAGCTGGAAGTTGTGGTGTCTGGAAGAGTAGACTGTAGGGCTTCCAGGTGCAAACAACTAAGCTATCAGGATCATACTTGGCACTGTGGTGAAACCAGGGATTGAATTCATGACCACGTGCTAGCAAGGCATATGTTCTATGCCTATGGGTCTCATTTTTGTTAATTTAAAAAATATTTACCTTAAAGCTGATGAAATATGTCTTAGGTCTATCTATAAATATTTATTCATTGCCTTTTCCCTTGTCTGTAGATTGGTGCATTTGATTCTTTTCCAAATGTTTTATCATGCTCTCCCTACTCTTATTTTTATTTTCCCTTTTCTTTCTACACTTACCAAACATATTTTATATTTAACAGCTGTTAGTACTTCACATATGTTAGTCTTTATAGGTATGATGAGGCTGATATTGTTTCTGCTGGCTTTCCTTGTGGTATCATTTATTCTCGTGTTTGGTGCTTTTTGGTGTATAACTTTATATTCCTTGAGTTTCATCTGATGAAATTATATGAGGCCTGAATTGATGTGTTTTTCCATAGAAAGCTTATTTGATAGATTTTTGAAAGCTGTATTTTCAGTTCTATATTTTGTGAACAATCTAAGAATTATCAATTTATGCTTCAAATCCTGATTTTGACCTTTGAGATTTGTAGCTGCAATTCTTAGAAACTTGTGTCCTCTCTATAGGTGCGAGGTAGTTAGTTTTATTTACTATCCTCTTTGGGGTCAAGGGATAAGCTATAATTTCTACTTTACCCTTTAGAGGATATGACCCCTTGGGTTTCTAGCTTTATGCAGGAGGATGTGAGTCTTTTTGTTAGTTACTCCATCCCCCACTGCACAGATACACATAGACGCTCTGGATAGGTCACAGCTTTGGCACCTTGTTTCCTATAAACTAACAGGCCATGAATATTGAAATTCAAGATCACTTGGACTTGCTAATGCTTTCAAGAAAATTATTGACTCCATCAACATTTTGACTAATATATTCTGAGATTCATCTTTACATAGTTTTGAACACTGAGAATTTTTAATTTCCTAATTAATTTTATAGCTTTGTTTGTTTATCTTTGGAGTCATGCCCTGTGGTGCTTAGGGCTTACTCCTGGCTCTGTGCTCAGGGATAACTCCTGGTGGGGCTTAGGGGACCATATGTATGCTTGGGATTAAACACAGGTTGACCTTGTGCAAGGAAAACACCTTACCTACTGGAGCTATAGCTCTGGCCCCAGTTTTTATAACTTGTTTCTGTTTTGGGGTCACATCCAGCTGTACTAAGTTACTCCTAGCTCTGTGCTCTGGGATCACACCTGGTAGTGGCTAAAAGCCTGGTGCCCAAAGGTCTATAGGGGTTAACCAGTTGCAAAGCAAGCACATAACTACCTTTATGGCCCCTATTCTATGCTTTCTTTAGGATAATAGAAGGGATTGTTAAACTATCTAGTTTGATCTAAGTACTAGATACAGCTAAACTAAATAAAATGCCACAGTCTTCACAATAAGCCTAGAACTATTTGCTTTTCATTTGGCCCACAAAACTCAGGTGAAATTTACATAGAGAATAATTTGCAGAGCAGGAATGGGTTTAAAATTATGTATTATCTCCTACCATATTTTTTCTTTGTTCTCCTTACTACATTGTCCTGGTTCCTTGTTTTTTTCTATTTAATACAAATTCTAGATCTCTTTGGAATTTGGGGTGCTCCTTAAGGAAGGACCTTGACATTTGAGCATAGAAATGTCTTGGAGGATTCAGACTTCACTTTTTCTCTCACTGGACCAAACACTATCTATCTTATTCAAAAGAGACCCAACTTTATTAGGGTGAAGGACCTAATAAGGTCTGTTACAACTGATAAAGTGTGTCTTGTGGTTGCGACCTGTGTTTCCCTGGAAACTGTGGAAGTGAAGGGGTACAATCTCCTTGGACAGCATTTGCATCCTTCCAGTGTTTACAGAATGTACTTTGCATTCTGGAGTCCCTTTGGGAATAGAACACTTGTAGAAAGCTGTCCCTTTGTCTTACGAAGCCCTCTATTCCTCCCTCCCTTCTTGCTTATTTATCTTCCTCTTCTATCTAGTCCTCTATGACTACAAATAGGGATTCAAATAAATTCCGGGAACTGAATACTTGTGTCAAACAGACATCAATATTGGAAACATCAGAAATACACATTCTGCACTTCTTCCAGTCTTGCAGAAAAAAAAATGGGGCCAATTAAAAGTGAACTTTTAAGAGAAATGAACATCTTGCACGCCAGGTTTCAGCTAAATGTCACTGCAATTGCCTAAATTATAACTATCAGGGAAAAAATGCATTCTAATTATGGAAATGCCATTAAGAGGAGTTCCTTCTGCCTGCAGCCAGCTTAAAGGATGACTACCACCCACCCCTACTTCTTTCCCATCTCTCAACAAAATTTCTGTGTTTCCGAGGGATGAAAAGCAAAATGTTGCAGTGCAAGGCAAATTTATATTTTACAGAATCTGCGGGTATTTCCTGCCTCCATTATTTATTGACTGTGACCTGGACAAAAGGTTCACCACTCAGCTCACCCAAATTCCATATCTTTAAAATGAGGCTAACAATCCCTACTTCAAGTGGTCATAATAAAGACCAAATGAGAAGGTATATATGAATGTACATAGCATCCTGTGATTATAACAGACACAGTAATATAAATATTTCCTCCCTGCCACAATCTCTACTGAGATGCTCTTTAAGTATGGCAAGTCACACACTCATTTATATATTTCTTCCTGCTGCCTGTAGGCATGGGTGGCAAGCTGTAGGTATAAAGTGAAGAAACATGTATGACTGAATCTTTCTAGAGAAGCTTGGCATCTCCTTTTCCAGCTCTGGGAGCATCCCCATTTCTTGATATTTCCATACCTGGTTCCATCTCATGAAGGTACTTGTCATTTGGGACAGACACTCTCCTCCCACTAACAGTGACCCCAAATAACCTGGATCGATCTCTTCCAACCTGGGAAAAGTGAACTTACTACGAAGTGTTCCAATGATGTGTATGCTCACCCAACATTGCTTATTGATAAGGATAACTTAAAGTGTTCATATGCAGTTATATTGAAAATATTTTCACAAGTTCTTGTGAAAATGGAAATAGTGAAATGCAAGAGTAGAGTCAGAGAATTCTTTGAAATTGTTTCCTTAGTCAATGGATATAAAATGTGTAACCATGGTCTATAGATGTGAATATGAAAAAATGTTTAATCTGGAAAGGTTAGAAGGATCTGATAAAGTTGTCATGCGCTAATGGGTTAACCATTCTTCCATTTTCCCAATCTATTGGGCAGGTACTGAGGAAGAGGATGGTATCATCTCTATCTGCCGTGAAGGCGTCTTTCCGAATGTAGTGATAGCCCACCTGTGCTTCCAGCTGTTGTCCCCATTGCCCCCTAACTAGTTAGTTCTTGACTTTGTGCTTGCTTTTCACGCTCAGGCTGGTCATAGTGGAAGTGGAGGCTCAGCAAAGATCACATCAAAGGACAGACAGGGGTGGGAACACTGAACGGAAAAGGGTAAGGTTACTGCAATACAGAGAAGCAAGATGAGAAAGGGTTGGATGAAGAATGTGAAAATACACACACACATGCATGCACACACACTGGCACACACACACTAGAGTGTGTACGGATATTTTCACTTACAATTTAAGAAATTACATTGAGGGCAGATTCAACCTCCATATTTTCCCCTTTTCTCCAAATTCCTCCCTCATTTTTTTTTAATCTCCTATTCCCTTCATTTTCATGTTGGAGTGCTTTTCCTACAGCTTATCCTGCCACAGGCTTTGTCCCACAGCCTCTCATAATTTCAGAGACTCAAGTTCAGTCATCAAAAGTTTCTTTTGCATTTTAGCTTTCCCATGGTTTCCCCCAAGCAAGCATGTGGTCACTGAACTTGAAGTCACTGAGCTTGAAGAGATAAGGTGTGTGATCTGTCAGTTCCTCAAATTAGTGTCATCTGGCTTCTGTGTCTATCCTCAGCCCTCTCTGGGAAAGTGGCCAGTGTCTTCATCATCACTCCAAGCAGACAACTCCCAATTGTTTCCCCATCGGGTCTCTCTGGACCATTCGACAACAGATCAATCACTTTGCTTGCAATTTCCTTATTGTGAGACTCAGCTTTAAGCCTTGGTGATCTTTAGGAGTCTGAGTTCTCTTGAATTTTTTCCTTTTGCTTTTACCACATTCCACTCCCAGGACAATTGGTGGCTATAATCACTATAATAAAAGCAATCTCTGAGCGTGATTTCCAGATCTGCTCTGGACCTTCAGTTCTGGACTCATATATATACAATCAACAAGTAGATTTCTCCTCCTGGGTACCCCAGAGAATTAGCCTAACTGATACTTGTCATCATCAAACTGCTGAGCCACTTGTTTCCTGCCTAGATTTTGTGTCTATTTGGTGATACCCCCCATCCATCCAGTTAATTAAACTAGAAGCCCACTACCACTCATTGCCCTGTCTGCTCACCCCATCTCCATTCAAAGGTTGAAGGTCTAATAGTCAGTGCCAATGCTGTATCTAGAGAGAGGGTTTGTAAAGTTAAACAGTCTATATGGGTGGGTTACTAGCCCCTGGGACTTTGGTTTCATAAAAGGACCCATGGGGACACAGCAAGACAGTGGTTGTCTAAAACTAGAAAGAGAGTTCTCACCAGAACCCAACCCCCGTGAACCTTGATCTCGACTCTTAGTTTTCAGAAGTGGGAGAATAAATTCTTGTTAGCTGTTTTACAGTGGGAGAATAAATTCTTGTTAGCTATTCTACAGTAAATTCTACAGTATCACTCACGATTTCTGGTAGCCTGAACAGACTAACATCCTACCCCCATCTTGTCACACTTTTTAAAACTTGTCACAATTTACACTTGATCTTAGCCAAAAGCAATAAAACTTATCACAATTTAGAGAGTCCTGTCAATCTAAGTGTCTACAGAAGTTTTTTTCCAAAGTGGATGATGCTAGCCCTCCACTCCCACCTCAGGATGGCACTAGAACAATTGGGGGTGGTAGTAACCTTGGGTATTGGGAAGAATACTTTTATTTTTCTTTTCTTTCCTTTATTTGGTGGGGGGCTCACTTAGTGATGCCCAGGGGTTCCTTCTGGCTCTGCACTCAGGAATTACTCTTGGTGATGCTCAGGAAACTATATGAGATACAAGGGATTGAACCTTGGTCAGTTACATGCAAAGCAAGTGCCCTATCCGTCTTGCTCTCTCTCCAACTCTGGAGGGATACTTTCTATTTGTCTCTCTAAAGAAAGTCACTTTTCTTGGTGTACTGACTTTTTTGTTTAAAGTTTGTGGTGGGTCAAATAAGCTTGGGGATTCTGGATCTAAAGAACTCTTGTAGTTAATATTTGAATTAATTATTTTAGTTAAATTAATTTTTTATCAAGATTTGGGATCATACCTGGTGGTATACAGAGGTTATTCCTGACTTTGGGCTTAGGAGTGATCCCTCACAGTGCTCATGGGAACATATATAGTTTTGTGGACTCTAACTAACATTGCTGCATCCAAGGCAACTGTCTTACCTCATGTATTATCTCTCTTAATGTTTTTAATAGCAAAAAGGGACTTTACTAACAATGAAAACAAGAGGTTGCGAAGAATGTCTATTAGCACTTATTAGAGAATGGCTTCAAAGAGAAGGAGTAGGAGATTTGGTTTTATACCCAGCTGAGATAAATGTTTTAATTTTAATTTTTTAAGTAAAATTTGTGTATGGCCCTATAGGTTATCAGATAATCCTTCACAAAAATATGGTAATCCCCAGCTGAGGTCACTCCATCTTGGTAATTCTTATTCCTTTTGTGGTTATTGTACTGATTTCCTCCAGCTTTGAATTATCTGTTTATATTCCCACTTCTTGGTAGTTCAGCCTTAATTTGTTCTGTCAGCATTCTCTGAGAACGTTGAGAATTTAGTCTCATTCCACCCTTCCTCCTTATGTACACACAGCACACACATCTGCAACTATCCTATCTACTTTTTTTAATCCATGTGATAATTTTGGTTTGATCAAGATTCCATGTTCATATGATTGTGATTATGTAAATGTTATTTGCCACTTAGTTATTAATTGCCCTTTCTTGCACTACTTTTTGTTCTCTGTGGAATTTATAATTATCTTCCATTAAAAATTCCCTCATCACTTTCTTTGTTCTTTTAACTAATTCAATCCTTGTGCTTTCTCCCAATGTCAAAATCTCCTCTCAGTTTGTTCAAACATATAAGTCACTTTATTAACGTCCAGAAGAAGTTGCTTTGGAAGCTTCTGCCAACTCTGCTCTCTATACTTACTCCCTTTATCAGGTTTTTATATCATTGTTCATTTGTCCTCTACTAACCTCCTAAGAAAGCATCACTGGAGGGCTGGAGAGATAGTAGCGATGTCAAGTCTCATGTCTTGCATTTGACCGATCCTGTTCAAATTTCTACCATTACATGTAGTTTCCTATGCACTACCAGGAGTAACCTTTGAGCACAGAGCCAGAAATAGCTACTGAGGACTGCTGGGTATGGCCCAAAATCAAACAGAAAAAAACAAGATTCACAGGACACCATATGTTTTAATTTTATTTTATTCATTGTGTGTGTGTGAAGGGGGAGCACACGTGGCGGTGCTTAGGCATTACTCCTAGCTCTGCACTCAGGAATTACTCCTGATGGTGCTCAGGGGACCATATGAGGTGCCAGGCATTGAACCAGGGTTGGCTAAGTGAAAGGAACATGCCCTGTATTATTGCTGTATTGCTCTAGCCCTGGTCATAAATTTTTTAAAGTGGCAATTACCTAAGTATTCTTATTCTGCTTTCACATTTATTTGATATCATAAACAGATAAAATACTAAGATGAAAATTATTTTTCTTTGTGTCTGGAAGGCATTGTTTCATTCTCTTCTATATTTCCGAGTTGCTATTGGAAAGTCTCTTATCAGTCATATTTAGATAGATTACTTGTAATCTTTTAATAGTCTACACCCCCCCAAAAAATAGTCTACACCCACTCTCTGTAAGGTTTCAGGGGAGTTTGTTTTGCCCCAGGGACCTGAAATCCCTTCTGTGTCTAGAGTGACTATTTTTATCAGCTGTGCTTGGATATGCAATGGATCCTTTCATTCTGGAAACATGTCATTCAGCTAGAGGATATTTTCTTTTCTTAGAGAAAAAAAAATTCCCCTCCCCACCACTTTTTATTTTCCATATCTAGATTTTCTACTTTTCAACTATTAGATCTTTAGAGTTGAACTTCTAGTTTTTAAATCTTCTCTCTCATTTTCTATTTATCTTGTCCTGTATTTTGTGGGAGATTGACTCATTGTTATCTTCCTTCACTTCTACTTAATCATTTATTTCTGCCATAGTTCCTATCAAGCTCTAATAGTTCTTCTTGCTTGTTTACTTAATATTATTCAAAAATTGCAAGTTATTCTATTTTAATAAATTTGGAATCTTAGCATTGTTCTGTTGGGCTACCAGTAGATAGTTGGGAACTTTTTCTACTATAGTTTCTTTACCTAAAATTGTGTTTTTTTTTCATTTGTTTTGGTTTGTCTGGGTGCGGATATCTTTTCACAGGTTTGAGGGTCCTTATCTATCTGTTCATGATTGGGACACAACAACACTCGGTAATTTTTTGAGACTGTATGTGATGTCATGTGTTTCAGCATTATTGTTAGATGGGTCACATTTTCTAGAGAAAAACCTTATAGTTTCCTCTATGGAGAGTATAGATCTGGCTTAACAGAAATCATTGGTGTTCATGATTAGACTCCAGAAGAAGATGGGATAACTCAACTTTTAATGCAAAACACAAATGCTTTTGAACTTCCTCTGTTTCTACTATTATGTTTCTGTTTTCAGATGGTTGGGTGTCCCTTAATTCAGAGATAAAAACTGAACTCTCTAACTTACTAGCCCATGAGATGAAATGTAGCTAGTACAACTGAAGACTCAAACCTTTGATTAATTTATTTTATATTTATTTAGTTTAAACTTTATTTAATCACTGTAGTTTACAAAGTTGCTCATAATGCAGTTATTTCAGGTGTTTGATGTTTCAACACCATTCCTACCACCAGTGTGCCCTTCTCTTCACTATTGTCTCCAGTTTCCCACCTCCCCCACCCCATGCCTGCTCCCTGGACAGGTACAAAATAATTTATTTTATATTGCTTGTTACAATGAAAAGGTGAGTGGGATTATCATAAAACAGTTCAGTAAAGTTTTCAAAAATTATGATATCTCACAACAGGGTTATTACAGTCATTATTTAAGGATTTACTGAGCTATTTGTTGCAAGTTCTGCCTTGGCTTCTATGTTACTTCTATGTTTCCTATTTAATTTGCTGTGCTCCTTTGGGGCTGTAAGGATTGTGGAATATGGCGGTGTTGCACAGTGCTCTAGGAGCTCCAGGATCTGTGTATCTGGGAGTTTTGTTAACTTGGCATCTCTTCAGAGATTAGTGGTGAAGCAGTGAAGTTGGATTTTCCATATGGCAGTGGTTGTGGGGTATGTGGGTGTAGCTTCTGGGGCTTCAGTAGGTCAAGGAGTCGGCCCACCACCCTCCTAAGAGTGCTCCAGAGTTTTTGGCTCAAGACCAGTACCCATAAGTTTCAGCGATTTGGCTTGCATCTCTTCTGAGATTAATTGTGAAGCAGTGAGGCTGAACCATTTATATGGTGGCAGCTGTGGAGAGCTGGTGTGGCTACTGGGGACTTCTGGCAGTAGGAGGAGGTAGGGGAGGCTACGCACACGCATAATTAATTATTTTTTAAAATGCCAATTATATTTGGTGTTGGGAGACTTTTGCTTGTTGTTTTGGTAAAAATAATTGGACATATAGATCTACTTTTTAGATAGTAGATTTTATGAAATCAAACAGATAAGAGTATTTCCTATGAAAATTTATCAATGATGTTAAATAAAATCAGAGGTATTTGGTAAATATGAAAGCAGAATATAAACAATCTCATCAATAATTTTGAATAATGAGGAGGGGAGCGGGTTGAGTCTCCCTCCCCACCCCAAGTAGAGCCCCGGCAACCGAAAACCTCCAGAACTCAGCCACAGCCATGCCCAAGGCCACTCTCTACACACTCGGATGAGCCTCACCCATGAAGGAACCGTCAAAGGAACCCAGGTATGCGGGACATGTGGCTAAGACCTCCAAACCTGCTCGGATCGGGACTGGACCTCTCCACCCAGATCCCCAGTTTTCCAGTAGCTTGGCAGTAACACCCACAAACTGCCCCTAGTGCCATGTAATCTCATCAATGGCAAGATCCAGAGACAATAAAACAAAGCTCCTGTAAGAGAGTGATGCAGAATCTCGTATGGCAGAGCCTGGCAAGCTACCCATGGTGTATTTGATATGCCAAAAATAGTAACAATAATGGGCCTCATTCTCCTGACCCTGATGCGACAGGGATGAATGAAGACATTACTGTTTCTCACTTGAGCAAATCGATGAACAACAGGACAACAGTGATACAGTGATAATATTTTTGATTCATTTGGCTAAATAAATTGCATTATTAGAGTTAATTTAACCCAATTCTTCTTCCCTTTTTGTATTAAATTCATTTTATTTAGAAAAATGTGAGGGTATGTGTATGTGGGGGTGGGGGGAGAGAAAGTACACATTAGAGGTTGTGATGTTGTTGTGTATATATAGAGAGAATATGATATAATGTAAAAGTCAACCTTTACAGAGGTGACATAGTAAGACTTTTCCCAAACTGCCCTACCTTGGTCTGCACTATAGCACTGTTGTCCCATTGTTCATCAATTTGCTCAAGCGGGCACCAGTAATGCTTCCATTGTGAGACTTGTTGTTACTGTTTCTGGCATATTGAATATGCCATGGGTAGCTTTCCAGGCTCTGCTGTGCAGGTGGGATACTCTCAGTAGCTTGCCAGGCTCTCCTAGAGGGATGGAGGAATTGAACCTTGGTCATCCTTTAAAAAAATGAGGATGGTAGGTTATTTAAAATTATGTATGTTTCTCACACTGTATTTGTTTGGCAATGCTGTACTAGAGACAGGAGATATGTTCCAGTAGGAAAGATAGTTCTTGATCTTGGGCCCAGACTTTTTCTTTGACCATTAACTAGACAATCTCCTATGGGCTCTTGCACTTCCCTCATTGCAGTGGTTCCCAAGGCTGCCCATGCCCCACACAAAGGGTCTTCTGTGGTGTTGTTTAAGTGATTCTTAGTTTTGCTCATTGTGTGGTTTTAGAAACCTGTCAGGTATCTAAAAATTAATTGTTATTGACTCTATTCTTGTCTTTAAGGCTTATTGTTTAAAAATACTATGGCTTTAGTGAAATTTCTAGAGGGAACAGAGATAAATGCATGCTTTCAAGGGTCTAGAAGATGTCAGAGGAGGGGAACATCTGGATTCCAGACTATAAAAGGCTGAAGAAGTGTGTGGTTTGGCCCTGGCACATGTCTGGTTGGGCAAGTGTGCTTCTCATTGGTTCTCCAAGTCATTGGCCTATACTGTGGGTCCACAAATGATACTATAAATAGTCAAATGGTCCTTAGCATAAACAAAGTTCATCATCCTTGTTATAAGAGCTGGAGCACATGCCTAGCATGCAAGGTTCCCTCAATTCAATCCCCAGACTTGTATGGTTCACAGAGCCCAGAGAACTGCAGGGGAAAATGTGTATTTACCAAAGATAAATTACAAAGGGGGCCTCACGTGGCTTTCTGTACCTCTCTCTCTCTCCACTGCCTGCATTCGGTAGTCTCATGCTTCTTCTCCCACCCCGGGGAGGTCGAATGGGATGGGCAGGTGAAAAGAAGGAATGAGAGCCAGGCTGGTTGGTGTCAGTTGCAGTTTATTCCATTCCCATCTCCATTCTCCTCTGATTCTTCTCCTGCTTCTTCCTCCCCCATGCTACTTCATTCTCCTTCTGGATACCACTTCATTCTCCTTCTCACTCTGTAATTCTCCTTCTGGTTCTGGATTCCCCAGGCCCCTCTTACAGTCTAGTTAAATCCCCAAGTATGAGGGGTTGGGGCTTACACATAGGTGTGGTCACAATCAATAGGGGTAAAATTTTTCCCTCAGGGGATGCTTCTTCTAGGGCAGATACTCATTCAGCAAGATGACCTATCCAAGACAGAATCCCATGGGTGTGTTTCTCCTCTCCTTGTCCAACAAAAATATAGGCATTCATAATAATAATAACATTTTGTATGGACAGAGTAAGAGATACATTAAGCTTATAGAATTGCTCTCCTGGGGTCATCTCAACCTCAGACTAGAGTGCTCAGGCCATATTAGTCTTTCCTATCCCTAGCAGGGTCCTAATCTTGTCCTTACTTTTAGATCATGGCAGCATTTGTCCATGACTATGCTTTCAACTTATAGTTGAGTATTGTAGCACTTTGGCCTGGCCCATTTTGATTCCAGGGTAGCTCACAGCTTGCCCTGGGTCCATTCAGTCCCTCGCTGGAACCCTAAGTTTGGGATGCTAGGAACTAAGGGGAACTGAGGCTTAAGTCAAGAAAGCAGATGCCCAGGAGTGAAAATTATTTGGAGACAATTTACACCCAAGTTACAAAAGCATAATATTAACTGTCTTCCTTTGTCCATACAAAAAGGACATTGTTTTAAACTAAACTATTCAAAAGACATAAGGAGAAGAGAAAGGCATTATTAACTTACAATACAAGTTCAATATCCTAGAAGGATCTGACCTTAAAAATTAACAGAAATAATTAGGGGGAAAGCTGACTAACTGGCTGGGGAAGAGAGCATAGAAAAGTGGTTATAGATAAACAAAAGAATGGCAGTGACTTGGGGGCACTGTGATGGGTGTGACTCAATAAACCGAAGATCCCTGTAGCAAGGGAGAAAGGGCAAACCAATGTTATGCCTGAAATAGTTAGAGCTATATTCCAACAGGAAGGCCCCTATAATGCATGGATTCAAGTTGCCATCTTCAACTGACTATCCTAAATATAACTTGATTCTCTTTCTTGATCCATATAACTTTGTGTCTTCATCATTTCATAGGAGAAAGATTATATCAATTTTTGATCTGCTTACTCTACTTCTAATTTCTTCCCATGTCAAGCTGCTTCCAAGGCTGCTAATATGATTATGTAGCCCTTCTCCTTAAAACCTTTCAACAGCTTCTGACACACGGAAGCCAAACTCCTAAGCATGACTTATAGATCCCCCAAGAGCTGCTCCATACCTAGTTTGCTACTATCCACCTCTCAAAATCTTATTATTACTCCCACGATAGGCTTCTCCAGAAAACATATATTTTAAAAAACTTATTGAATCACCATGAGCTACAGTTACAAAATTTCCTGGAAAACATAGCTTTTGTTGTCTTTACTTTGCTCATGCTATTCCATCTTCCTCCTATCTCCTCTTTAAAGTTTCCAACTCCCCTAATCTTTGACAACACAGCTCTCGAAGCCTTCCCCAAACCTTATCTTTGGTGGTGTTGTAGAGGGGGGAAGGCATACGTTGAGTGCCCTGTTAATTAGACTGGCAATCATAATGGCCAGCACACACAGCTGATCATAACGGCCAGCACACACAGCTGGTAACAATCTTTTGGGCTCTGTATATATGTTAAACTTTTATTACCGTCCTCATTTTTGACATGACATAAGGGAGCACAGAAAGGAGCAATGACTTATCCAGCTCAGCAAGAGTTGAAAATTAAGCTCTCAGGTTGCTGTGAGAGCCTATACCTCAGAGGCACCCTGTGCTTTCATCAGGCTCAGTTGCTGGAATATCAGTCACTCGCACTAGACAGGGAAGTGCCCAAGGCTCAGAACCAGGTATTAAAAAACAAAAACAAAAAAAACCCTTTGTGTAGAATGCCTGGTATATAGTATATGTGCTCAGAATATATTTGTTAAACAGACTTTAATCATTTTATTGTGGCCACCCCATTTTCCTTAGGCGCATGATGCAGTCCTTGGACCAACTTTTCTGATCTATTCCATTTCCCAACCCAATGACAAAGAAAACCTCAGTTACTGGTTTCTGAGGTTGTTGGGAGATAAGGACCTATCACAAGACACCTTTAACGGCTTCTTAGGCATTTGTTTAAACATATTTTGTGTATTTTAGAAATGCCATATTATTGTTTTGTTTGACATTTTTGCAAACCCACTTAAGTTAACACAGAAGCTTTAATGATGTGGAAAATTCTAATGATATTCTTTGGATTATTTTTTTTTCTGTCTCAATACTTAGCATAGTCTACCTTTGAATGACTCCAGGAAATCATGAAATTAGTGCTTTATTATATTTTTGTGGTGATTCTCCTTTTGAATGCCATACCAGTGAACCATGAAAAGGCATTATTTTGATATGAATTACCCAAATAAAAGTTCCATTTCAGAGGGATCTCAGGCATTACCTGGAAGCCATGAAGAGACCCACAGAACATAATGGCCCCTGATGGCGATTTTTTGGGGCGTGGCCTCAGGCTTGAGGGCAGGTTCATTCATAACAGGAAATGTCAGACTATAGATCCAGCAGAGAGGAGTCTCTGGGCTGATGGACATGAAGGTCAGTGAAGTGGGCTTGTAGAGATTCTTCCTCAGAGTCTATCTGCTACATGTGCCTTTTCATGTCTGGGGCAAGAACACACATCCAGATGGGGGATAATAGACCTCAAATTCCTGAGATCAGTACTTATGGGTGGGAGTGGAACCTGGCCGCTTGGGCTCAACAGCAGTGTACATCAGCAGGAAATAGACTGATAACATCTCTGACTGTATACACTGCTGAGGAGAGTCTCCCTTTGATGTAGGCAGGCAGGTAGATAGGGGAGGCACCCCCAACCAAGGCAGTGGAAATGGATTTTCTGGGAAATAATATTGTCGACAGTATTTATGAAGTTGCAAAAAACTAACTTTGCAGAAAACAGGAACTCAGGCCTGATAAGACTTTCACCTGGTGCCTGCAAACACACCCAGAGAAGGCTGAACCCCCCTCCGAGAGAAGCTCCATCCAGGAAAGGAATTTCAAAGACCATCAATGACTCCCAACTCTACTCCAACCCCCACCCCGCCCTTGAAAACCTCCCTAGCAATGGAATTTTACCCATTTAGAAGCCCCACATGAGGGCAGTTTGGGCAAACCCTATAAAAGCCACCTTGAATAAAGAAAGTGCATATGCTGCCTGAACCCATGTGCTGCTTGTGCCCACATGGCCAAGCACACATGGCACCTGAGCGCATGTGGCAGGTATCTGCATCTCCTGTCTTGAGGATGTGGACTTTCATGCTTCCACATCTAGTGCTGGAGTGTGTATAGGGGCTTCTCCACCTTTGGGAAAGCCTGAGCTTAAGAGTGAGTGCATTACTCTCTACTCTCTCCACTTTCTCTCCTCCCTTTCAAAGATCTCCAAATAAAATCTGTTTTTACTTCACTGCTCGTTTACTCCTGAAATTCTTTTCTGCAAGGTGAGAAAAGAATTCAAAACCCTGGGTCCCAGGGTAGCAGAGGTGGATGGAGAGAGAGCGACTGTGGGGTCCACCGACATCACCTTTACTCTTCCAGATGGGGGTGTGGAGAAGAGTGATGCAAATCAGTTTTGTGTGGGTGACTAGATAACATTCATCAATGTCATTTCAAGAGGCGTCTCAGCAGAAGAAGGCAGGTCAGCCTCAGGAGCCCCCGTAAAGCAGGATCTGCAGGTCCGAGATGGCATGCTCGTGCAGGAGGAAGTGAGGGTTGGCCTGTGCCTTACTCAGTCCCTTGACTTGCTGTTCCTCTTGGAGATGAGGCATTGTTGTCTCCTCACTGGCCTGCTCTGCCTCCAGGATCCCTGTGCCAATTTAACCACCTCTAGGGACACAGGGCTGATGAGACCCTGGCAGGCAGGCCATTGGCATGGAGCACGCTCACTGCAACTTAAAACATGGACAACAGTCTTTGACACTAATCTTGACTAAATCAGCCTTTCTGAGTGCTCTTCTTTCTTCCTCTGGGGCTAATGAAATCCCGTGTGTAGGCCTGTGATGCTAAATTGACTAAAGTGGTGAATTCTTTCTTGAAGAAGATCAGGGACTAGCAGCCTGAGATGGCACACATATTGTGTGTGTGTGTGTGTGTGTGTGTGTGTGTGTATGTGTATATACACCCACTGGAGGTATATAAAGAGTCTTAGCACAATGACACAGTGGAACCTGTACAACTCCCTTTTCCCACCTACCCTTGCTCTTCTTAGGGATCACTACTTGTTGAAAGCCACGTAGGAGGCCTTGCTGGGATTTAATTCCCACCTTTCTTTTTTTAAAATTTATTTATTTTTAATTAGTGAATCACTGTGAGGGTACAGTTTTATATATACAGATTTATACACTTTTGTGCTTATGCTTCCCTCATACAAAGTTCGGGAACCCATCCCTTCACCAGTGCCCATTCTCCACCACCAGTAAACCCAGCATGCCTCCCACCCTCCCCAATCCCATCTCCCCCCACCCCACCCTGCCACTGTGGCAGGGCATTCCCTTCTGTTCTCTCTCTCTAATTAGCTGTTATGGTTTGCAATAAAGGTGTTGAGTGGCCACTGTGCTCAGTCTCTAGCCCTCATTCAGCCCACAACTCCCTTCCCCCACATGGCCTTCAACTACATTATAGTTGGTGATCCCTTCTCTGAGTTGCCCTTTCCCCAGAATGTGAGGCCAGCCTCCAAGCCATGGAGTCAACCTCCTGGTACTTATTTCTACAATTCTTGGGTGTTAGTCTCCCACTCTGTTATTTTATATACCATAGATGAGTACAATCTTTCTATGTCTGTCTCTCTCTTTCTGACTCATTTCACTCAGCATGAAACTTTTCATGCCAATCCACTTAAATACAAAATTCATGACCTCCTTTTTTTCTAACAGCTGCATAGTATTCCATTGTATAGATGTACCAAAGTTTCCTCAACCAGTCATCCGTTCTAGGGCATTCGGGTTTTTTTCCAGATTCTGGCTATTGTAAACAGTGCTGCGATGAACATACATGTGCAGATGTCATTTCGATTATACTTTTTTGCCTCTCTGGGATATATTCCCAGCAGTGGTATTGCTGGGTCAAATGGGAGCTCAATATCTAATTTTTTGAGAATCGTCCATATTGTTTTCCAGAAGAGCTGAACCAGTTGGCATTCCCACCAGCAGTGTTAATTCCCACCTTTCTTATACAGTCCTTTGAAAGATCCCTGACAACGGAGTCAGATGGACCCAGATTATAAGCTAAATGCCCCAGTTTACTACTTCTATGTGTTTAGGCCAGTCTCTTGGACATGATGAGCCTTTGTGGTCAAATGGAGATAATGGCCTTTAATGGTTGCATGGGGACTAAAAGAGACGACGAATGTGCACATGTGAGGTACAGAACCATGCCCAGAACAAAGGGAGATAGAGCAAATGGTTGCTTATGCTGTTTGCTAAGTTATGAATGGGTTCACTGTGCAGCATATGCATGAAGTAAGTGTAGCTTGGTGCTTGCCTTAGCAGGCTTCAATTTTATTCTTCCAGCAGTTCAGGTTGGTAACCACAAAAGTTGTATGGAAGAGGACATAGACCTTGATTCAAAGATGCTGAAATTTGTAAGGTACAAATATGTGTTTGGAAATAGCTGTTTGTGTAGTGGGGTGGGAAGTGAGAGAGAGAATTGCTCTTTCACTTAGAACACATTCACTCTGAATTGCTGTTATAAGACATACTGATTTATAAAACATGAAAATATTGACAAATGTGTACCTTTAAAAATGTAAGATTGTCGTTAATACTTTCCTGAAAGCTTGCTATGAATGGGGACTTGCTATGTGCCAGGTGCTGTGCATCTTTGCATCAGCTATATGGTTGAATCCTCACAATGACTCTTTGGGTTTAACCTGTTCAGGATTCTCACTGGAATAAAGAAAAAGAGAAAGCTGCTGGAAATCTCTTCAGACCCTGTACCAAGCCAATTTCACCGAGGCACCTCAGATGGAGCAGGTGTACCCTCTCTTCCCACTCCAGATGAAACCCCGGCGGTCACGAGCTCCCAGAAACAAAACCCAGGTATGCAAGTTCCAGGACTAAGATTCTAGGCCTCGTGGCGGCAGCATAGATGGGCCATCCCTCCCTGTCTCCCCACCTACTTGGGGTCCTGCCTGTCATACCCACGATCTGCGACCGGGTGCCATCTCAGTGCATCAGTGGCCTTGATTCAGAGACTCCCAAGTGAACCTCAAAATGGATTAGCTCCCTACAGAGATGTCTCTGGACCTCAACTATTTATAAGTTTAGAATTTCAGGAGCATGAGGCTGCACAACCTCTCATGATATTCATAATAAGCAATAGAAATTAAATGATCTTGCATCTGCCCCTGACAGGCAGGCTTGAATATTGAGCAAACCATAATGCTCAAAAGTCGAGACAGTGTATGGGAGAAATTGCCATAGAGGCAGGGGAAGGGCTTGGATGGGGGCAGAGATATACTGAGGACATTGATGGTGGAAAATGTACACTGGTGGAGGGATGGGTATTCAATCATTGTATGTCATATTCAGTGCTTCAAAGGAAACTCACATTTAAAAAATTGTATTGAATCACTGTGAGATAGTTACAAGCTTTCATGTTTGGGTTACAATCTCACAATGATCAAACACCCATCCCTCTACCAGTGCATATTCCCCCCACCACTATCCCCGGTATACTCCCCTTTCCCATCCTCCCCATGCCTCCATGGCAGACAATATTTCCCATAATCTCTCTCTGCTTTTGGGCATTATGGCTTGCAATACAGACACTGAGAGGTCATCATGTTTGGTCTATTATGTACTTTCGGCATGCATCTCCCATTCCCACTGATTCCTCCAGCCATCATTTTCTTAGTGATCCCTTCTCTATTTCATCTGCCTTCTCCCCTCCGCTCATGAAGAATGCTTCCAGCTATGGGGAAATCCTCCTGGCCCTTGGTTGTCAGCCTCATGTGATGTTATTCTATACTCCACAAATGGAAACTCACATTTCTAAACCCACTTCTGGTAGGGGCACAGATGGCTCAATTAACATATGCACCACTTTAAGTTCTCTGGTTTCAATACAATATACTTCCTAGAAAGAACCTATTAACCGATCACACTTTAATGTGAATTCAAGTCACAGAATCATATAATCTTACGGTGTCAAGGGACATTAGATTGCATCTCATTTTACTTTTCACCACATGCAGAATTCTCTGGATGGTGATGATAAGCTGGCCACCCAGACTGTCCTTTGCTGCCTCTGCTGACAAGGAGCTCATTGGCTCCCACTTCACCACACAGGAAATTGCTAGATTGTGTCAAACTGAAACTGCCTCTCCTCACTCCTCTCTGGAGCCATTACAAACTAAATTTGCTTCTTCCTTCATGCGACAACCTTTCACACATGTGTGAACTCTCAGATCCCTTCTCTCTTCCAGCAATGTGCCTGGTTTTTTTGATATATTCCCCCTAGGACTCATTTTCAATTTTCTCACCCTTCTGGCCACCTGGACATCCATCCCTGCTCCAATTTTTAAAATTCAGCACTGAACGCATCTTCCCAGGCAGAGACCTTCTTTGGGGCCTCTGGAAACTCCAGCTTGACTCAGTGCAGGGGATGAGGTCCTTGATCCAAACAAAAGAAATTTCAAGCATGAGCTTCTAGCAGGGAGAAGCATTCTTAACCAAGGGCCACTTACCTGTAGCCCTCCCTGGACACATTTTTAATTAATTAATTTTATGGAATCACCATGGAATACTGAGTTACAAAGTTGTTCATGGTAGGGTTTCAGTCATACAATGTTCCAAGACCCACTTCTCCACCAGTGTACATTTCCCACCACCAATGTCCCTAGTTTCACCCCTGGCAACCTCCTCCCAGTTTGTCTCTCTGTCAGGCACTTTCCGTCTTTCTCTCTTTCTCTTTCCTTTTGGACATTATAATTTGAAATATGAGTAGTGAGATGTTATTATGTTGGTTCCGCTACCTATTTTCAGCATGCAGTTCTTATCCAGTGTGATCATTTCCAACTGTCTTAGCATGGTGGTCCTTTCTCTATCCCAACTGCCTTCTTCCCCAACACCTGAGGCAGACTTCCAACTGTGGAACAATCCTCCTGGCCCTTGTTTATACTGCCTGGACACATTTTAGAGGCCTATTAAACTGGATGGGGACAGTCTGCATGTCACTTGGTCATTATCCTAGATGAGCATTGTCCACTCTTCTCAGGGACTCCCTAAAAGCCCCCTGCATTTTCTCAGTTGCCAATAAATGCTGGTGTATGATGGACTCGCTGGGGCCTAAGAAGTCATTTTCTGCCCTACTGCATTTCAGGAAGGATCCAGCTGTGCTGAGTGGAGTCAGCTCTGCTGCTTGTCTGTTTCCTCCATGAACGTGAACCTGCATCCTCACGGCCCATGGATCTCAGTGGGATACCTTTCACGGTGGAGTTCTGTTCTCTTGTACCTGACCAGAGGGTGGGCATGGGAGGATATCAGAATTTGGAGTGGAATGACATCTCCTCATTTTCAAAGAGCTCAGAATCCCCACTTCCCCGGGCATGGGAGGGAAACTTCTATGTTTCTGCCAAAGCTTAGGGAATGACATTCTCCAAGATGGAGGCTTTCCTGGCCTACCATCTGGAGCAAAAGGGGAGTCGTGGCAAGCAGATGTTTCCAGCCTGTCTTCAGAGAGCCAATTACCTCCTTCATTTGTGGCCCTCTCCCTTCTATCTGCCTTGTCCCTGATCATAAATATATGTATAACACCTCATCTGAAAATTGTCATCATCCAAATAAAGAGATGATGTACAAGGAATTCTGAAATAGCAAAGAATAAGCCAAATACTTCAATTTAGTGGTAGCAGTAAGTCAAGCGCCTCCAGACTCATCCTGGGAGGAAGAAGCCAGCAGGTCTCCATGGTTTCAAAATGACAAAATGCTCTTGGGTGTATTGTAACAAATCAATTATCCCCATATTGAAAACTGAGAAACTCTTAAGATACACTTTTAAGGATGCATTAAAAGAGGGGGAAAAAGCCTCAGAGAAGGAGAAGACCAGAATCCTTTAGTTATTTTTCTGGCAAAAGAAAAGTGGGGAAATAATAACTCTGCAGACAAAGCTGTCTGAGATGACATCCTTCACAGATCAGCACCCTGGGTCCGTGGAAGGCGTTCCGGAGATGCTCCAAGTTGGTTTTTCTTTTCCTTTCTTTTTAAAAAATCCAGTCTGAACAGGTTACAAGGAATCTGCCTTCACTCCGGAGGCATTTGTCATCCAATTCACAGGCAGCTCTCCAAAGAGCCCCAGAAGGGCATCCGGTCCTCACGCTCCCCCAGGACACTACCTGGCATTTTTCATTTTATGGAGACTTTCTTCTGTTTCACTTAAGGAAGCAGTCATGTCTCAGCAGCTGGCTCTGACATGGGGACCTGTGTTATCTCATTACATGCCACCCCAACTGTTGGGGGCCTCAGGAAGACTGGCATCCTTTCCCAGCCTCTGTTTTCCATTTCTCCCTCACGGCATTCATTTTGTCACACAATGAAATGGAGGAGCACCTTCTGGAACTGCTGGAACTGCTACCCTCAAAGCAGACCAGGGCTCAGTCAGGCTCTCTGCCTCCATGTGGCAGCTTTGTCACTTTCAAAGGCCTTAAAAGACTGGAGAAGGGTTTTGTTTTGTTTTGTTTTGTTTTGTTTTTTTTTACAATTTATAGGGTTTTTTAAAAGTCAAATCCCCATGAGATATACAGTTAAAGTTGTTCATGATTGAGCTTTAGTCATGCAATGTTCCAATACCCATCCCTTCACCAGTGCACATTTTTTGCTAACAATGCCCCCAGTTTCCCTCCTGCCCACCTCTCTCTGCTCTTCTCCCAGCCCGCCTCTATAGCAGACACTTTCCTTCTCTCTCTTATTTTTCTTTCGGGCACTGTGATTTGATACACTGTTTCTGAAAGGATATCATGCACATCACTTTACCTCCTTTCAGCACTCAGAAGTTTAAGGTTTTTAATGTTGCAGTTGTTTTGTCTCACTGGACTTTAGTTACATCTTATGCTTTGGGTGCCATTGGTAGCAGCATCTTGAAGAAAGCGTCTTGAAAGGTTCCTTAACTGTCCCTTTGTTGTGGGTAACTTCTATGAAGGGGAGAAGAAAGAGGTAGCAGCTCTAAGAAGGAGGTCTGGCCTTCCTATCTAACCCACTTCGGTACCCATGGAAGTACCTGGGGAAGTTTAGGGCTGATAAGAGTCTGATGAGCCCCTGCACAGTCGGAACCTGATGTCTCACCAGCCCCTGGAGGCGAGGCAGTTGCCAAACCACATCTGGGTCCCACTTGTTCTGCCTGGTTTTGAAAATGATCCCTGCTGTCCAATTTCTCAGGGGAGTTGTGGGACTCAGGCTGAAGCAAGGAATTGTCCTTTATAGAAAACGGAAGTCATTCATCCTAAATCCTACCCAGGTTTTTCCAGGAGTGGAATAGTGAAATAAAAGTTTTATTTAGTAATTATGAGGAGATTGAGATTGAGATTGAGAGAGAGAGAGAGAGAGAGGCTTTCAAGAGAAGTTGGTCTAAAAAGCACATAAAAAATCTCTGTATCACTAAGCATCAGGGAAATTGCAAATCAAAACAACAATGAGATATCACCTCACACCACAGACACTGTTATTCATCAAAAAGAACAGTAGCAACCAGTGTTGATGAGAGTGTGGAGGATATGTGCTGGTGGGAATGTCGACTGGTCCAGACTTTTTGAAAGACAATATAGACATTCCTAAAAAAACTAGGAATTGAAGTGTTAATGCTACTGGAATCCATGTGTTGCTGCTGAGCACATGTGTTGTCTGAGCACATGTGTCACCCACATCTCCCCTCTTGAGATGTGTACTTTCATATCTAATGCTGGGTATGTACTGGGGCTCCGTTTCTACCCTGGAGAAGACCAGGCCCATGTTCTTTCTTGAACCTATTCTCTCTCTCTCTCTCTCTCTCTCTCTCTCTCTCTCTCTCTCTCTCTCTCTCTCTCTCCCTCTTTCTCTCTCTCTTCTCTCTCTTTCTCTCTCTCTCTCTTCTCTCTCTCTTCTTTCTGTCTCTCTGTCTCTTTGTATCTTTATCTCCTCCCCCCTCAAACTTCCAAATAAAATCTGTTTTAATTTAAACAAAACAAAACAACCTAACTACTGAGCTTCCATATGACCCAGCAATTCCACTCCTGAAAATGGACCTCAAAACTGGAATGTGGTGGTGGAAAATGTGCACTGGTGGAGGGATGGGTGTTTTATCATTGTATGGCTGAATCTCAAACATGAAAGCTTTGTAACTTCATCTCATGGTGATACAATTAAAAAATAAAGTAATGTGGAGTTCATGCCCAATCTAATCAGCTTAATCAATGGCTGAACAACTAGCGGTACTCCTACATTATTAAAAAAGAAAGAAAGAAAAAATAGACCTCAAAGACCCCCAAACACAAATCAGAAAAGACCTCTGCACTCCTCTTTTTACTGCAGCACTATATACAATAGCCAAAATAAGGAAACTACCCAAATGCTCATGAACAGATGACTAGGTAAAGGAACTAAAGTAAATATGTACAATGGAATAATATGCAGTCATAAGAAAAGATAAAGTCATGTGATTTTGCTGCAACATGGATGTATCTGGAGAATATAATGCTGAGTAAATCAGTCAGAGGGAGAGGAACAGACTCAGCAGGATTTCTCTCATATGTGGGATATAAAGAAACTTCATAGGGTAACATCAAATGCCCAGTGGAAGTGCAGGAGAACTGGTCTTTGGTAGGAAGCTTGGCACTGGGGCAGGAATGAGAGGGGTAAGTTAGAGAAAGGAACACGAGGACAATGGGGAGGGGTAAAATGCCTGCACAGAGGCAAGCTGGGAATTGGGAAGGAACTTAGAGCATTGGTGGAGGGTAGTGGGCACTGGTGAAGGGATTAGTTTTGAAACGATATATGCCTGAAACTAAGTCAGAAATATATTTGTAACTTTATAACTCATGGTGATTGTATTTAAAGGAAAAGAAAAGAGAAAAAGAGAACTCAGGCTTTTCTGGAGGGAAGCATGGAGAGTATCCTCTTAGAGATGCCAGCTACCCTCTTCCTCCCATCTCACCCCCACAAGAATGGGAAGTGTGCTGCTTGCTTTTGCAGAGTTGGTTTTTATAGGTCTTTTCCTAAACTGCCACCCTCATAAGATCTTCTATGGAGATAAGAACCCATTGCTAGGATGTTGTCAAAGGAACACAGACCTTCAGATCCTTAATCACAACCTTTGTTCCTGCTGGAGCTTCTCTCGGAGGAGGGGTCCAACATTCTCTGGGAGGGTGATAGTGTCACTTAGGGTCTTATCAGACCTCAGTTCTTGTGTCCACAAAGTGGATTGGCCATAATGTTTTGGTTACTTTAGAAATGACAGTAATTTCTTTAAATCCTACCTTGGCTTTATTACTTCCGGATGGATCCCCTTCACCCACCTATCTACCTGCCTACTTCACTTGATGAATGGTTAAGGGACTATGATTGCTTTGAGAAAACTCATTGGGTAGGGTTGGGGGTGGGGGAGTGATGCATAACTAGTGCAGGGAGTACACACTGTCCATGGCTCAAAGGATCCATCCAGAAGTTGACTGGGTAGGAGGTAGTAGGTCACAGATGACCCAAATGGCTCCCTTGGCCCTTGCTTCTTAGACTTGTGTGACCCTGTCCATGCTGACTCTCCTTCCATAGTCCTAGTAGTGAGCTTTATCTACTCTGTTGGCCATACTCCTGCTGGTCTGCTCTCTGCCTCATCTCTCTGACTTATTCACCAATCTTCCATTCCACCTTCTTTCTGTTTTCCATAAAGCCTTATTTTTCTCAATATCTTCCTTTCAGTAAACAAATTTAAAAGTATAGTTTAGGTAATATGGCTGCAATAGTGTCCAAATTCATAGTATCAGTGAACAAAGTTACTCACACCACTCACACCACCACCATCAAACTTCCCATGACCTTCCACCACTGTCCCTCTGTCACCTCTGGTCTGATCTCTACTCTCTGCTGGCCCCCTCCTCTATTTATTAATTAAGTTTTATAATCCAAGGCCAAGGATTTTTCATTATTTGTTATTATCTATTCCTTTGTTTTGTGTCTCTTTATCCCACAGATGGGCAAGATCATCAGTACTTGTTCTTCTTCATCTGGCTAAATTTTCTTAACATGAAACCCTCAAGTTTCAACTACTCTGATGAATGGTTAAGGGATTCGCGAATTACGAAGTCTTGTTGATCATCAAATTTCTCGAATGGTCTCAGTAACCTCTCCATTCGTCCTATCCCTGAGATTTTAGAAGCCTCTCTCTATTCGGCCTTCCCAACAATGCCGCATTGGAGGCTCTTTCAGGATCAGGGGAACAAGATCCAGCTTGTTACTGGCTTTGGCATATGAATACACCATGGGAGGCTTGCGAGGCTCTCCCATGTGGGCAGGGAACTCTCAGTAACTTGCTAGTTTCTGCCAGAGGGAGAAGTAGGTCATAAGATATCGCATGGCCACAAAGCTTCTGGGAGCTTGCTTTTAAGTCTCTGGATGTTGGCCGTTGATGGGATTACACACACCTGAGTTCCTCTGCTGGTACCTTCATGCATGAGGCTTGTTCGAATGTGTGGAGACGGGCCTTGAGCATGGCTGTGGCTAGGTTCCGGAGGTCTTCGATCGCCGGGAGCTCTGCTCGGGGCGGGGAGGGAAGCTGGAGCCTATCCTCTCCAAGGGGCCCAGGGAAGACAGCCAGGCGCTCGGGCAAGAGACTCTCCTAAGGAATTAATTTAACTTAATTTAACTTTTAGAGGAAAGGGTTGTGTCACACCCAGTTGTACTCAGGGTTTACTTCTGGTTCTGTGCTCAGAGGACCATATCTGGGCCTGTGGATTAAACTGGGACCAACCTTAGAAAAGGTAAGCATCTTTACCCCTGTACGGTTTTTCTGGCACTAGGTTTTCTTTCCTTTGTATTTCATACTCTTCCTTTTCCCAATTCTTAAGTTGCCTTATTGGGCTGGAGAATCAATGGTCCTATTATTTATTCATTGGTTGATGGCATTCAGCAATTATTCTGAGTGCTTTTGATGGCTTAAACAAGAACACTTACATAATGCTTAATTTTATATATTCACGTGGCTGGGCTAAAAAACGCCCAGAGAGCAGGTGGACCATTATTTTCTTGGTGTGTTTATGAGAGTGTCTTCAGGAGAGAGTATCATTTGAATCTATAGATGGAATGAGAGATTGTCCTCTCCAATGCAGGTAGGAGTGTAATCTGCTAGGGATTTGAAAGGAGCAAAAAGGTAGACTAGGGTGACTGAGACAGCTCTTCTCCTTCTCTTCTCAGGCACCATGCATGGAGCTCCTAGATCTCAACATCAGACTTGTACTGAGACTTTCACCAGTGGCAACATAGTCCTCAGACTTTGGATTGGGAATCACACCACCAAATTTCCTTCTTCTTTCAGCCTTGGAGGATAGACTCTGGGGCAGCTCAAATCTCTGTAATCACTGAGCTATGAATCCTCTGATCTCTCTAGTCTTATAGTCTCCCTCTCTAAAATAATATTACACATTACTATTATCATTGACTCTCTATTTTTGAGGATAATAATAATAATCATATTATTCCTATATTTAATAGTGGTTCTGTTTCTCTAGAGAACCCTGACTAATACACTATAGAAGAAATTATACTTTATGAAGGCAAATGCAGATATTATTAGAGAAAATTACAAGGAGAACCTGTCTTAGATTGAATAGTTAGGAAGCACTTCTCTAAAGAAAGTTTTTTAAAAACAGAATTGGAAAATGAGAAATTCTGCAGATGAGAGCTGAAATGAGAGAATCCAGTAAGAGATGAGAATGTATAGAGAGCTTGGAGTGTTCCAGAAACTGAAAGAAATCAATCAGAACTTATTATTAATGAACATATTTATTTTTATGACAGCATTTGGGCATGACAAAACCCTTCCCATCTCCATCCAGGTCTCTTAAAAAAAATTTTTTTTTTGCTTTTTAGGTCACACCCGGCAATGCACAGGGGTCACTCCTGGCTCTGCACTCAGGAATTACCCCTGGCAGGACCATATGGGATGCTGGGAATCGAACCCAGGTTGGCCACATGCAAGGCAAACGCCCTACCTGTTGTGCTATTGCTCCAGTCCCACCATCCAGGTCTTTAAGCCTGCTTTTTTTTTCTACCTGGAAGGCAGGATCTCATGGCTGGTGTCTTCCCATTGTTTGTATCTCTGGTTATTGCCTTCTCCAAGAGGCCTCTGACCACCCATTTTTCTTCACCCTCCTTTATTAAACTTTATGGACTTATATTTTGTGACACCTATCATTGAGATTGTTTATTTGATTACATATTGATAGATGATATTTCCCCATTAGAAAAGAAATCCCACAAATAGAAACCCTGTACAAACAGCAGGCACTTAATAAATGGTTTGTGAAGCTAATGGATGATGAATGACAGGTTGAGCATTGGTGAGGAAATGTAGTTCCATTTATAATCAAGCACCCACAGGAAAAGTGCTCAGAGGGTAGGGGAAGGATATGTTAGGCACCCCTGCCAAGACATTGTTAGGTAAAAAGATGTGTAATGAGCTTATTTATTATGTGAATATAAAGGCTCAAGCTCCTGGCTTTTAAGTATGCTAACATGCCTGCTATTTGCATTATGAATCTGCGTAGTAACTCCTATTGCTTTTGTGATAAATAAATACAGATATTTTTCACATTTCTGTAACAGGCATTTTTAATCACTAAGCTGCTGCCAAGTCCCTGGTGATTTTGGTTTTCATATCCCTATAATCAATGCTCTTTTAGGCTGTAATCTGCCGATGTGACTCCCATTCCATGTCATACCCTTCTAGGTATTACAGCTAGTAATTTAATGTTTCTCTAGCTCTAACGGATGGGGAGAGCTGACCTGTACTTCAATTATTCATAGTTCTTTGTTGGACCTTTTAGGAACTCATGAATCCCTTCTGCATTCTTTCTATCAGGATATTCCAGTTGCTATTCATTAATCAAACATAACTTCACTGTCAAATCCCAACAAAACAGTAAAACTAAAAGATCCAAGTATTTGGAGAATGAAACAGCTTGGAAAGTAACATAGCATATTGGAAGGAACTTGGATGTGAGGCATGACAGAAAAAACAATTGAAATGGTATTTGAATTATCGCTTAGGTGACTGGTGAATGTGACTGGTGAATGTTTGTATCAGTCAGATTTCAACCAAAGAGCCATTCTAATACCTATCAACAATCAATAAATCTACTACTCTCTTATCTACCTAAAGATATACATATTTGTCCAGATATAAACAGATACGGATTTATTGTAAGGGTATATAATTGTGCAATGTGGGAGCTGGGTCAACAATTTATGTATGTTACTTTTGTGGAAATAGAGCAGGAATTGAGAAAAAGAGGACTGACATGATATGGAGATACAATACAAAAGGGAATATGCAGGGATGAGCTGGAACACACGAGATTGACCTAGATTATGCCTTGAGCTCTTGCAGGAGAAGCTGATTTTCCTCATTACATAGCTGATATGCACTGGCAAGCCTGCCTTGCTGAAGGAGAGAGCCAGGAAATGGAGGTGCTGCATGCTTGCCTATGTCTCAGATGAGTGAAAGGGGCTAGTGGATAAGCAGCCAAAGCACCTGCTGCCCTGGACAAGCTTTCTGAGAGAGCAGAACAACGTTATCTATGCTTCACATATGACCTCCATGTCTCACAGGAAATATCTCTCATCCTCCATACTAATGTAAAGCTCTGTAGGGAACTATGGGAGACATAACTTTAGGCTAGATAAATAGAAAAGTTTCCCACAACTGAGACTGCCGGATCCTCATTTAATCTAATGAAATCATTGTTGTAGATGAGATGATTCAGGAATTCTGTAGAGCCAGAAACTCTCTTCATTGAAAGGATGGTCAGAAGATAGAAATATATCATAGATAACAAGGAGAAATAAGAGGTAGACAGAATCTGTGAGAAGTGAGACTGAGGTTTTGGGTATAAATGTTTGAGAATATGGAGTCCATGAATAATGGTGATGACAATAGGTATGCCAATAGTTAGGCATGGTACTGATAATTGGTATCTATGGCACTGGCCAATATGAATGGGTACTGGACTATGAGGAGGTTTCAGGGTCCCAGGATAAATCATCATACTCCCATATGATCATAGGCATTGGATGAACAGTGGTTTGGAGAAGCAGCTACTTAACATTTAGTATGGGAGTTTCCCACTTTTTTTTTGGTTTTTGGGTCACACCCGGCGATGCACAGGGGTTACTCCTGGCTCTTCACTCAGGAATTACCCCTGGTGGTGCTCAGGGAACCATATGGGATGCTGGGATTAGAACCCGGGTCGGCCGCGTGCAAGGCAAACGCCCTACCCGCTGTGCTATCGCTCCAGCCCCCTCCCACATTTTGATAACCACTATTCTTCTTGGTGCATATTAATGGAATATTAGCCTTCTAGGCAGCTAACATCAGTTGAGTGTCTAATAAGGACTTGGTGCTCAGCTAAGCAGTATGAGTCTCTGTGGGATGGTGGATTTGCGTCTTGAGTGCTTCTACTGGCTGCAAGAGGAACCAGAATCTTAGATCTGGGCAGAATAGACTGTCACACCCAGAGCCAGAAAATATCTGCTACCCACTACACATTCTACTGCAGAAGAATAGACATTGGAAGGCTGTGTAATTCCTACTCCATTATGGGAGAGAATATTTGAGCAGGCAGCAGCTGCTAATGCTTGCCAGGCTGCTAATGAGAACAACTGGGAAAGGAGCAGCTGCCCCACACAGTGGTGGTTTGCAATGGTTGAAGCAGCAACATCTAATGGTTGGAGTACTGGAGGCTCTCTCTGTGGGACAAATTCAGGAAGCAACACAATTCAGGAAGACCCAGGGAGCATTCAACTTGGGAGTTTGGGCTTGAGTGACCTTATATGACTATCCACTCAGATCAAACACCAGATACCTGAGCTGCCAGTTTGTTGGGTGACTTATGTGGCATAGGTACCACATCTGATGGAGAACACACCAGGTAACAGGGAGTTCACCCACATTGGATTCATCTTTTCTCTGGAAGCAGAAAGAACATCATCTTCCACTTGACAGGTCAAGATTGATCCTTCCATCTCTCCATTTCTGAGAAATCTTAATTTGGGAAGCACTCCTGGTGGTGCTCAGAGGCTAATTCCTGACTCCATCCTAAGGGATCACTCCTGGCAGTGCTTGGAGGTCACATGCAGTGCCAGTTGAACCAGAGTTGGAGGCAAGCAATGCGAGTGTCTTACTCCTTATACTATCTCTCCAGTCCCTCAGAGAGAACTTTGAAGAGGTGCCAATGCATCATTAGCTTACATGATCTGGGCATTGATGTCAGTAAAACTACCAGATTGTCCAAGGGATTATCCTGTTCCAAAACTGCCTGCTGCCATTTGACTTGGCATTTGTTGAGACTGATGTGAACAGACTCAATTCACAAGGGGACCAAAGTAGCCTCACTCTGGTCACAGAGACATCTGGGCACTTGTCCAGCTAAGCTTTTGCTCTTGGGGGTGCAAGAAGGATGAAGTGAGCTTCTTATCCTCTCATCATAATCCTTAGGTAAGAGTACAAAACACATTCTTTGTTATCTGTGGAACAGTGAGCACCATTAACTTTATGGGACCACTTTATGTGACCACATGTTCTTAGTCTTCATCTCTCTCCTTAAATATTTTCTCTACATACAGAAGGAACCGATCAGAAGATAGATTTAAAGTTGCGATTTTCAGGAAATTTGTTCAGGAAAATAGTATAGTAGTTAGGGCATATTCCAAGTATGCCCTCCACCTGGGCTCAGTTCCTACTACTAAAAAGTCCCCTGAGCATTGCTAAGTCTTACTGGGTGTGGCCCTGGAAACCCTTGGCACTGCAAGGGTGGCTAGATATCTCCAGCACTGCAGGACCCTAGGAACGTCATGTCCTCTCGAACTGGAATTGAATCACCACCCTGATTGGCCAATAATCAACGGGACAAAAATAACAAAACAAAAGTTTGTGCATGATTTCTAAGACCTTAAATTGCATCATAGGGGCCGTATGCAAAGTGGCACCCCTGCTACTATTTGGTATAAAATAACAGGCAGTACAGTTGGAAGGCAGAAGGGAATTCCAGACAGGAGCAAGACACTAAGTTGTGGAAGTTGCTGGGTTTTAGTTTTGGAAGAAGTGGTGAGTCAGCATGAATGCTAGGTGTGGAGGGAACGAGGTTCAAACAAAGCATGTGTTTTCATTTGAATAACTTCAAAAGAGAGACTCACAGTGACTGTTTCAAATGTCCAAAACCAAAACTACAGTTTTATATTGTTGGCCAACAATGGCATTTAGACAAGAAAAAAAAGTTGAACTAATTTTATGCTTAATTATACAAAATTCCATCATGATTTCTTATACCTATCATATTTATGACTTCTCACTGCTATATAAAACATATTTCACAATTCTTGATGTTTTTATGTATACATTAAAGGTTTAAATTTCACATGGGTAAAGACAGGTTTGTCGAAATAATTTGATACAATATAGTTCCACCACTGGTGGGAATGCTCTCTGGTTCAACCCCTGTGGAAAACAATATGAAGAATTTTCAGTAAACATAGAATGGAGCTGCCATATAATCTAATAATTCCATTTTCGAGCATCTACCTCCAAGCCAAAACATTTATTCAAAATGGCATTTGCATACTTTTAGTACAATAATTTTAGTATTTTAATTTTATTTAGTAAAATAATCTTAGTACACTAATTGCTGCACTTAGTACAATAACTAAGTTATCTAATCAACCTAGGTGTTCAACAACAGATGAAAGAATTAATAAAGATGTGGTATATATGTACAATGGACTACTATGCAACTGCAAAAAATAATTAAGTCATGCAATTTTCTGCCTGGTTGGAATGGAAAGGAATCCTGTTGAGTGGAGTAAGCCAGAAGAAGACAGACAAACACAGGATGATCTCACTAATCTTTGGTATAAGAGTAATAGGATAAAAAAATGCAATGTAGCCAAAGGGAGATGCTTATATCACCCTTGGCCCCAGAAATCAGGGAGGGCATGGACAGAGAAAGAAAGAAATTGAGAGAAGAAGGAAGAAGGTGAGAAAGAGAAGTAACAGGGAACAGGGGTCAGTGTTACAGTTATACAGGTGATATGGGAGAGTTGTGTAGCTACATATCCAAAGCACAGACTCAACAATACTGAAAATATAAAATCTAAACTACATCCACAGAACTTTAAAATATTTATATCAAGGAGGCAGGCAGGGATGGAGTCGTGGGGGTGGGGGAAGGTGGTAATATAGGCAAATAAATAAAAAGGGACCCCATGGCAATGCAATTCCCAGGAAATAATAGAACCAATATCCCCAAGGCTACCTAGCCCACCTTATGAGCTCAGGATCCTGATAAGACTTCACCTGGTGCCAAGAGACCCAGAAAAAGCTGGACCCCACTTTGAGAGAGAAGCTCCAGCAGGAACAAAGACCAAGGAAAGGAATTTCAAGGAAGACTGTCAGCCAATTCCAACTTACCCCCTTAGGAACTACCCAAGCAGCAGACTGTTACCTAGCTAGAAAGCCCACATGGGGGCAGCTTGGGAAAACCCCATAGACGCCAACTTGAAAAAAGGAAGAGTCTGCATATACTGCCTGAGTTGCCATGCCCATGTGGTGAAGCACATATGGTGCCTGAACACGTGCCACATACATCTCCCCTCTTGAGATGTATACTGGGGTTCTTTCCATCTTTGGAGAAACCTGATTTCTTTCTTGAGTGTATAACCTTCTCCCTTTCTCTACCTCCTTCCCTTTCCCCTAAAAACCCTCCAAATCAAATCTGTTTTTACTTCACTGCTTCTCTACTCTTGAAATTCTTCTCTGTGAGAAGGACAAGGACCTGTAAGCCCTGGGTAAGGCCTGAACCGACTTTCTTATCCTGCAAACAGCAATTCCTCACTCCAGTCTGAGTCCATGGCTCCAGAGAAATTGGATGATGGGATTAACTCCCGTGCTGTGCAGAACAATGTCAGGTATGGCTTTACAGCTGCCTAGTGGTGTGGCGGGACTCACATGCTGGACAGGGGCTAATCACAAACTTTGTCAGTCCTAGCCTTCTCAGCAGGCAATGGGGTGGATCAGGAGCAAGTGGCCATCTCTCTTCTTCCCACCTCACATGAGGTGAGAAGATACCATGGAGATCCACAGACTTCAGCAGGCACAAAGAAACATGTTAATACTTGTGGAGGGAAGCCGACACTAGTAGTAAAATTGGAATATTGAATACTTAAGACTCAACTATACATAACTTTGTAAATCACAGATCTTTTTTAAAAAAAGCAATCTTTTTTCCTAGGTGGCAGCTGAGAAGCTTGTCACTTAAGTAGTAGATAATCTGTTTAGTTTTACTGGGAACCTTGTCTCAATTTAACATGTAAGAATAGATTTTTAACTGCCTCGGTTGTAAATAATCTTTACCCTCCAGCTTCTCTTATCAGCCAAGAAAAGCAATTTGCGGTTTAATGCCTGAATAAACAAAAGTGCTTTTAAGTCTATGTGATTGTCTTCAGTTTCTCATTATTATAAAGGTGATTTGTTTCTCATTTCTATTTTTTGAGGGGTGGGGTCCATTTGGCAGTGCCAAAGATTGAACATGGGGCTCTTGCATGCAAAGCCATAAAGTATTCCAGTAATTCCTTTGATGATTTTGCTTTGACAAAATCAAGTGTACTTTCCCAGCAGTAAAATATGAAAGGACCTTCTCTAGCTCATAGTCTCATGGGCAGAACCAGACATTACAGAACCCTCTTGCTGTCTACATACTCCATTCTGTGCCCCCTTACTTTAGTCCCATGAAAGTTGCTTTTCTTCCAAACACCATAGTCTTCTCTACACTGATCTTGAATTCATGTGCTTTCCCTGGCCTGGTGCATTGCTTTTCAAGGCTACCTGCCTTCACCAACTACTACCAGCCAATTTTTGCTTAGAAGAAATTCTCTACCTAGGGAATTTTCTCTGATTACCCTCCCCAATACTTTCCAAGAACTTCCACCAACCCTGCCCTCGTCTCATGCTTCCACTGCAACTGCTTTTTTGCTTGCAATCTTCTTATAATAGATACTAATCCATTCTGGGTCTGTCCTTCCCACAGACAGTAAGTTCCTTGGGGACAGGACTATACTTGTTTGTTCACTGCTGTATCCCACTGTGTGACGAGATGTACTTAGCTAAACATCTTTTGATCAGAAAAATATGACTCTTTATTAAAGACACCAAGTGCATTAAAATAGAACACTTTATACACTTTTCAATATGAACACTATATAAGATATTTACTAAACAAGATTTGATTCAATAAACTAGACACATTTCAGCATCCTTTCTATTGATCCTTAACCACTAGTCATTATGAAAAACATTTCTTACTGATTTATCCTGGAATCATTATCCTAAAGTCACAAGTATCCCCCAGGCCGGCAATTTTCTCTGTGGCTTCAGCCCAGTGAATTCAAGATAGTTTAGACACACATGCACTTCCATCTAAGAACTCTTGGTGGCAATTTCTGTCTCAGTTATAAGAAATCTATAGTTTGCTCATGGATTCAGATCAGCAGATTTTTGCTACCTTCTTAGTCTCCAGCAAGGCATTTGCACTATAAGGCTAAAGGCACTGCCAAACAGTATTCCTCAAATCAAAAGGAAGAAATCTCTTACAACATCACCTTTTAGTGGCCTGGTGAATTGACTCTTCCTCCTTATCGGGCAGTGTGTGAAACAAAGTCTCAGTAATCCATATTTACTCACTGTGATATCCAATTCCTGCTCTTAAAGAACTTAACAGGTGTTTAGATACAAGAAGGTAAGAAGCAATTTAAGCAATTTAAGAACATTCTCAGAGTTTTGTGGTTGTCCCAGAATGAAATTCTCAAATTTAGGGGAGGAAGTGCTTTCCAAAGAGTTCATGTTGATCTTTGAAGAAGACTTTGAAAGTTGGAGGATAGGCTTTACCAAGATGTTCTAAACGGGCCTCCCAAAACATTTCACTTTGGCATGTGAATGACTTCAAGCTGAAGTTAGTGGGGGCCCTACAGACTCACAAAAAATTCAATAAGAAACAGAATCATTCATATTTAGTTTTTTTTCTGTGGAAGCAAACTTTCTTTCAGAGAAGCCTACGTATGTATGGGTTATGGCAAATGTCTCATTGTAGACAGTCTTCAAATGATTCATCCTTATTTGACAAGCTAGTGTCCTCTCCTTGCAGACCCTGACTCCTTTCCATTATTTGGCTCAAAGTAACTACCATTGGCTTCAGAATCCACATTCATAGAATTCTTGATCCATATGTAATCAAACTTAATGAGTTTGTTCTTATTGACATTAATCTGATATTAATTTGATTACTTGACTAGCCTGATAACTGGTCTGCCCTCTACAGTTTGGGGGTGGGAGGATTTTTATTAGCTCTTTTAAGCTCTTATCCTGGTTTTCACATTCATATTTCTGATCCAAAGTGATAGCTCATAAAAAGCCTTTCTGAACTTCCCTTCCTAAAACAGACACACAGCCTATACAGTTCTTTTTCTTCCCTTGGTTTTTCTCTGGCAGTGCTCAAGGGCTCTGACTCTATGTTCAGGGATCAGTCCTGGGGGAGCTCAGGGGACCATATAGGATACTGGAGGTCTTACTATGTGCACGGCAAACACACTATTGACTGTACTATTGCTCTGGTGCTGCCTGAGTAGTCCCTTAGCTCTCTTTTCACCAGCCTTTATTTTCCATCATCCCCTTTAAAATGTAAGAGTGAAAGAACTTTTTATTGGTCTTCAGTGGATCCCCACCATGAAGGGTGTTAGCACTAATGCTTGCTGAATAAGTGGCGGGTGGGAGTCGGAGAATGAGGTGCAAATACATACATAGGGACAATGGGAATTCTGATGGCAGAAATGGCATGAGAAAGAAATAAGGCTGTACTTACAGAAGAGAGTGGATCATTTAAATGAGTAGTGAAACAGTGGAGAGGAGGTTTGTGAGTACAATGAGGTAGATAATAGAAGGCTCTGATCCCCAGAAGTCAGCTGTTATACTTGAGGGCTCTGTAGGGTGGGCTCTGGACCCAGGACACAGCAACAAGAATAAAAGGTTGGGGAGATGTTACAAAGAAGCCTGCAACAGGATTTATAAGAGACCAGAGTGGAGAGAGGGAATTCCAAGAGGTGCTTCTGCTGTTGAATTTCCAAAAATGTGGTGCTCTGACAATCTGAGTGAAGCCAAAGTAGAAAAGGATTTTGAAGATAAGATTGGTGGGTTCAATTGGATTTTTTCTGGGGGAAAGAGAATGGCAGCACATGCTGCAGAGATGACCTGCAGCCTTGGGTCAGTGAAGCTCATGCCTATGTCTACACCACTCTTAGCCTGTATCTATGGTTCTTTGCTCTTTCTTCCAACACTCCCCATACTTGGAATATCTTGAACTCCAGATGCAAGTTGCACCTCTCTGATCCAGCTACAACTCTGCCCCTTCTCAGCTGCATTTGCAGTCTTCCTGCTCAGACTCAGTACAAATGTCTTTTCTATTCCAAGGAAGCATTATTCATGCCTAGCTAAGACATTATTCACATCAAGCCTTGGCCTTCTCTCAGGTATAACCAGCTGTTTTCCCACATCTCCATTTCTTTCTCATACTGCTAATCCTGGAAAAAGAAATGCTTCCTATTCTTAACTCTTTCCCAACAAAGGCCTATGTCCGTTTAGATGGACAGATACTTTCCTCAGAGAACTAGTTCAGTGGTGAATGTGGAAAATTCAAAATTGTCTTTGGACCCTCTCTCTCCATGTGTGTCCTGTTCTGGTCCCCTTCCCTCCATGGATCTCTTCCCAGTCCAGCTCTTCTTAGCAGAGTTTCCCTTTCCCCCTACCATTGTCCCATCTAGGGTTTGAGAGGGATCTTGTGACAAAGGATGATTTTCAGAGCCAGACTGACCTGGGGTTATAGCAAGGGTCTGTTGCCCTCTACAGATTGATGCAGGACAACTTACTTAATATCACTGAGTCTCATTCCTTGCCTATCAAATACAGGAAATTTCCCCTCACAGGGTTAATGTGAGCCAGACTTAGTCTCAATTAATCATCTGCATGCTTTTGTCTCAAGCAGCATTCCAGAAAGTTAGCTTCTTTTGTGTGTTTCTTTTTCTAAGAAAAGATTTGATGGAGTATTATTTAATTTACTGAGGTATTAATAGCTGATGAAGCTGAACATGGATTTGCCCTGAAGGAAAAATCTTTGGTGAGGTTTTAGGCAGAAACAAGAGTCTCTGGTGGGTTCTGGGGCCTCCCTCCAGGCTCTCCTATATGACATAAACACACTTGGCCATGGAAACACTTGTCTATCTTTTCCCTTTAGCCCTGATGCAGAACCTTCTTTTTTTCTTCTGTCAAAGTTATGTTCACCTGAAGTAGTAGTGCTCAGAGCATAGCCTTCTGTTTATCTGAGGTGTTGGTTCAAAGTAGAGGTCCCCACCTTCATCATGAATTCCCTGAACCTGGCTGTCTCTAGGGTGGGAATTGGGTATTCTTCACTTTACAAACAGTCTTTCCAATATTACTTTTGTATGTCAAACTTAAAATCAATGAATTTAGATGAAAAGGAATAAAGCTACTGGGACTCCAGAGTAATAAATCAGTGAGAGAAAAGTAAAAGAGTTTAAGACTTGGGTGCATCAAAATTCTGAAGATACAGCTGTTGGATATTAACCCTAAGTGTCTTAGGCTTCATCTATGAATTGCCCCTTTTCTTCCTCCCAGAGTAGTTTACCATGCTCTTGTTAACATCCCCAATTTGGTTAAAGTCTATCTTTAACCTTTCCTTTGTAGTTTATATGTCATTGTAACAGTTCCTAAAGTCAGTCTTGATTATTTATAAGCCAAAACTTTCTGGTAATTCTGAACTTTGTATTTGTACTGCTTTGTATTTGAAGTACTGTATGAGTTCCTGCTTTTCTGTTTCCCTTATGGCCTTTTTTGTATCTTACTATAGAGCAATGTTCTTTGATGAAACACAGAAAGACCATTAATACTATGCTACTAATGTTTGGAAGTTGAATGTCTATGAAATATAACTACTCCTGGGCAGAATTTCTTGGTCATAATTACTTGACTCAGGCTCCAGTTGCTATAGTTCCTAACACCCCAAAAAGGAGATCCCACCGTGAGACTGCAATGGACCCAGGACGAGTGGTAAAGCTACCCTGGCATCAAAATGGGACATCTAGAAAGCATAAAAGCATGGCCTTGATGCAAGCTGTTACAACTTAAGAGACAGGACCCCCATGGGGAAGGACAAACTGAATTGTCCTACGGACTTAGTCTGGGATTTACGGTAAAAGCCTTACTTACTCTAAGAGCCCAGAGAACTAAGTGCAAAAGGCCTTGTTTGCTCTCAAAGCCCAGGGAACTAAGTGTTGGGATCTTTGTCTCTTACTGTATTTACCCAAACAATTGCAAGTATTGAAAACATATACAATTAGAAGGAAAGATAAAAGCAATGTAGATGTCCCTGGGAGACAGAGTGTCTCCTTGAGTTAATCTCCCCAAGAGAATTTCCTCTGCCAAATGTTTATCTTTGTAAATGATCAATCACATCTATGTTCTTACCTCAACTTCCCTTCAGATGTTTTATAAGTATGCTATGAGCTCTGCACTAAGTGGGCCATTTTCACCATCAAGCTGTGATCCCCTGTCTCCCTCTCTCTGTCTCTCTTTTGGGGAGGCCTGGGAGGCAGGGAGGTGGGGAGGCAGGGAGGCAGGGAGGTGGGGAGGCGGTTCTGGGCCACTGAACACACATGTGTCTCAGCAGCAGCCCTTCCCCCTCCCCCATTTTACTTTGTGAACTCACAGCTTCCTGTGGAGCCGAGGTCTATTCATCTTAGAAAGCCTTCCTTCCTCTCAGGCCCCTTCGTCTTCTCTCATCTCAGCCTGAATTTCAGGCCCCTTTATAACACTGGTCTGAGCAGATCCTGTGAGCTCTGGGCAGATGGGCTACCCCTGTTAGAAGTCAGAATGTCCCTTTTGGATCCTTAGATAAATTGTCTAATTTATACAATCTCACGAGACTACAAATCTCCAAGAGTACTCATATTTTGATTCATAGTATTTTGTCTTCTAAAAGCACTGCACCTTCCCCCCTCCCCTGATATTTTCCTGCTAGAATACAAAAGTACACTCAAATATGTGTATGGATGTGCATGCAACCCGGAGCAGACCCCCATCATCCGTGGAGTCCAAAGCCTCCATAATTCAGTGAGACCAATGCCTGGTACAATGTGCTTGTCTAATAAATGTCACTTATCTTCTCTTGACCCTTTCTATTTTCCGGTTGCTCTATTTGAGTGCAAACCTGTTCAGAAAAATAAATGGGAGGGAGTTAGAGAGGAGATACATGCTTACTAAGTTCTAAAATCTGATCAGTGCATGGGGCTGGCTGCTGGGTTTCCATGCCTGCATACCAATGAAGTTGTGTCTGGAGCAGAATAGTTTGTGCCCATAAACCGTGACCTTCATTACCCATGGAGGCGACCAGCAGTGGCAGTCCTTGTAGAAATCTTTCCAATCCCAATTGCAAGGATGGCAGATGCGACAAGACGATGCCATTTGTCTCGGCCTCACTAACAAATGCTTTCTATAGTGCTCTGCAAATTCTTCCTGGCTGTGATGGGCTTTTTTTTCCAATTAAAAATTAAAATAGCTGCTGAATTTATATTCAGTTCTTGGGTCTGCAATTCACGCTCCATTTCTCATAAGCAGCCTGCATTATCGTGAAGCTCATCTGCTTATATCACCTCTTGGAAAGAGACACTTAAATCTCTGGTTGGTTAAAAATGATTTCTTCATATCAGAATAGTAGGGTGTAGTGAGTGACTTATGGAATAGAGTGAGGGTAACATAAGGCCGTACAGCATGATCCTCATCCTGAAAAAGAACCCCCCCCATCCCAGGTCAGCTTCAAGGATTGTCTTGAGTCACAGAGAGACAGCTTCAATTCTTAGCTTTTTAATAAGTAGCTGCAATTTGTATCCTTATAACTTCTAGCTCCTGTTCATAGGTGTTCCCTTTAAGATACAAAAAAATCACATAATAAAGCTCTTCCTTCCCTCCCTTCTTTCTTCCTTCTTTACTTCCTTCCTTCCTTCCTTCCTTCCTTCCTTCCTTCCTTCCTTCCTTCCTTCCTTCCTTCCTTCCTTCCTTCCTACCTCATTTTCACTTTGTTTTGGGATAAATCATGATATCCCAAGATTTATGTTGAAGTAATTCAGCTGACTATTTGGAAATAGAGTAGTTACATATAAAATTGATTAAGATGAGGCCATACTGAAATAGGGTGTAATCTTAATCTAATGTGACTGATACCCTTATGAGAAGATCCACAGAGCCACAAAGCAAGAGTATTATATGAAGATAGAGGCAGCAACAAGATAAGTAATAGTGATATTTCCAGCATCTGGGAGAATCCAGGTCCCTTCTTTAGAGACTTTAGAGAGGGCATGGCACTAGAAATGCCTTTATTTTCAACTTGTAACCCACAAAACTGTAAGAAAAGTAATTTATGTTGTTTGAAACCTCATAGCTTTCAGTTATACAGTTTCTTAGAGCAATCCTAAGAAATGAGCACACACTGAGACTCCTGTAGGTAGAACATACTCAGCTTCCTCAGTTGTCTCTCACATGATATTGTCTGTGCCCAAAGAAATTGGCATCAGACAGATTAGTAAGGAAAAATGGCAAAATTTAATAACATACATGTGAACATGTAAATTCTAGAACATATATCCAAGTAAATTTAAATGAGTTTGAAATCAACTGGGAGCTTGTGTCTTGTGCTAAGGAATTGGACAGGAGCTTGGATTGTCAACAAGAGAAGTGAGAACTCACATGACCAGGAGGGGTAGCTTCATGTGACAAAACCTTGCTTCTAGATGTTTGTTCTGCCTTAACATTAAAATCGCTCCATCCAGACAACCATAAAAATATTTCTGAAAATGTCTCTAAATTTAGATAATCTGTGCTCTTTAAGGGTATGGTAACAATTTCTCTTGAGGTTCAGAAGAATTGGATCTGCCTACATTTCTCCTATTCAGGCAATGCATATGGGGAAAAGTCAGTCTGGACATTTTTGAGAAGGTCAATCCTACAATACTAGCTCCAACCTATTTATGATTTCCCTCCTTTGGACATATTTCAAATATCAAATCAATAACTCTAAATTTATCTGGGTCTATCACTTGTATTTGGACTTCATACTGCAGAGCACAGCTACTTTCATGACAACTTTTTCATATCTAAATTCCTACTGCATTTATGATGACTAGAATTCATGACTCTTCCCAAGTGCACTGTTCCTGAATCTCATCTCTGGCATGACCATTCTGCTAAATTTCTTATCATAATATTCATTATTGCTCTGTCATCTTCAGATAATTTGAAGCATGAGTTGATTCACCAAATGCACTCAGAATTCTTCCCAGCACCATTCTTATTTTATCTCTGTCCCCCCATCCTTTTATTTTTTCATTGAATTATTAATCATGGTGTGCCAAGAACAGAGAAACCTGGCATATTATCACAGAGTTCTCTGCAGACTTGCTGTGAATCCATACATTTGTTCACTCACTAAATTTTATTGACTTCCAAATATGTGCCAGACAAGTTCGAGGCATAAGGATTTGGTGATAAATAAGACAAATTTCTAGTCCTCAAGGAATGTAATAGTTCCACTAGTTAACCTATGGGGTATGCCTGACAATTAGCAGAATGTGCAGATACCTAAGTTGTGGCAGATCATTTGTCTTTTCACAAACACCACTTCCAAATCTCTTGAGTCAGGGACTTAGAGAAATATTATTTTCTAATGAAGAATTGAGTGGGGTTGTTATTTCTGAAAAGCAAGAATGTTTACTTTTATTCCTGTCTTCTCCTTGATTAGGTGTTTCTGTCTCATTTTGCACAAGCTTGATACAACACATGATGTAGGAGCCGGTGCAAGGGAGAAAATCAGAGAAAAACAAAATTAAGTTCAGTAAAGAAGGATTGATGAAATGGCACAAGGAAAGGAAAACTTGAAGGAAATGAGACCCAAATCTAAATATTTATATGAATCCATTTCTTTCCCTAACATTTAGATATTTACAAATGAGCTAATAGAATTTGTAAGCTGTAAGGAGCCTGGATGAACTTACAAGTGCATATCTCAGTTATGGACATTTGCTGTAAAGTACCTGGCGCTCTCTCAGTGTTCTGGCTGTTTGGGGTTCTGACACTGATCTAGTTTGCATAGCTTCTATTCTATTTGCATGTCATTCTCCTTTTCTTCTTATCCCAAACTAGTTTTGTGTTTTCTGGATGGACTCTTGGAGGGAAAATATGTGATAATCCTAGTGAACTATCACCAATCCCATTAACATCATGTTACTTTTTTTTTCAGTCTGTGGCCAGACTAGAGATGGGCTAATCTTTACCCAGATGCCTACTTCAGTCCATTTCGCTGCCAGCCCTTGCTCAAGTGATAATACAGGATCTTTTCTCTTGGCAGGGAGCACTGGGTGAGCACTTTCCCCTTTAAGGGAAGAGTAAATGCCTGATCTCCTAGATTGTCTCTTCAGCCCTCTCCATCATTTTTTAAGGAAAAAGTCAGCTTAGCTTTTGCTTTGTTTTTCCACCTCCGAATGTGACCTCTTCAAGCTTATCTCACTGTCCCAATTACTCTTTTATACACCATCAAAGGATAGCATGCTTTTAATTTTTTTTTCCTTTTTTTGGGTCACACCTGGTGATGCACAGGGGTTACTCCTGGCTCTGCACTCAGAAATTACCCCTGGCGGTGCTCAGGGAACCATACGGGATGCTGGGAATCGAACCTGGGTTGGCTGCGTGCAAGGCAAATGCCCTACTCACTGTACTATTACTCCAGCCCCGCTTTTAAATATTATTTTGTTTTTGTAATATTTCCTTACTCCTTGAGAGGCACTGTAGCACTCTAGCACTGCCGTTCCCTTCTTCATCGATTTTCTCAAGTGGGCACCAGTAACATCTCCATTGTGAGACTCGTTGTTACTGTTTTTGGCATATCAATTACGCCATGGGTAGCTTGCCAGGTTCTGCCGTGCGGGCGGGATACTCTCAGTAGTTTCCTGGGCTTTCAGAGAGGTATCAAACCCGGGTCGGTCGTATGCAAGGCAAACACCCTACCCACTGTGCTATTGCTCCAGTCCACTCCATGAGAGGCAAGGAAAAAAAAATCATATTTATGTTCAAAACACATTGGAGACATCACCTTCTCTGGGAAACCTACTTTAGCAACCACCTCTGCTTCTGCCTCCAAGCTAATCACTTTCTCCTGTGTACATTGTACATGATTCTATTGTTGTACTTATCATGCTGTATTAGACTTTCTTTAAAACATTTCTTTCTCTTCTACTAATTTGCATGCATCCTCAGAACAAGAGCTGTTTGTTATGCATATTTACATCTCCACTATTCACTGCCAGTGCCTCAATAAATGTTTGTTGAATAAATGAACGAATGAGGAAAAGATGGAGAAGAAGATAAACTAACCTATTATATACCAGCACTGTGCCAAGTGCTTTACATGCATTCTCATTTAGCTATCTTGTCTAATTCTTGCTACTGGATATCATCCGGAGATCAAGTACTGCTTCCAAGGTCAAGCATCTAATAAGACGGGGGGATTGGAATTTATCTGGTTCTTAAACCCTTGCTGTTATCACTGTGTTACAGGAGAAAGAAAGGTCTATAGAAATGGTTTGGCTTAATGAAAGGAGTTTTTAGTAAAGGACTGTTGCTATTCCAGAAGGAAAAGGCCACTCCCATAATTTCCATGTCAACAGAATGGGAACAACTGACACATAGCAGATAGTTTTTGGAAGCTGATAAACTTTTCAAAAGGTTATGAAATTTAACTCCCATGCTAATACAAAATGATCATACATCAATGATTTCACTCTACTCATTAATTAATGAATGGACCAAGAAGCTACTAAAATGGACTCAAAAATCATTTAAAAGACTAGGCATTTTGGGGTAATGCCAGGGGAAGACACAAAGCTCTTTAATGTCTAACAAGATCATAAAGGTAAACTTTAGGGTCATCTTTTTCATTGACTAGAAACTATTTGCAACTGTAGTAGTCAAAACCAACAAATTATTGGGTAAGAGAAATTCTGGGACTTTAAAATAAAATAGTGAGTTGAACCAAGTACATTATCCTAGACATTTCTTGGGTGCCCTTTGACCACTGAAAGGGCATGCCACCCACTCTTTTGCCTGATGTTGAACTTTTGGATACACAGTCTGACAGGTAGCTGTTCTGCTACCCTCAACTCCAGGGTCTCATCCAGAAAGTTTGCTTCAGGGTCTGACTGGGGGTTGGAATCTCTTCTCTCATGGGAAATGAAAAGAAGGACGTTTGATCATCAGGACACAATGTCCAATAAGCTTGATATTACAGCAATAAATCCTAACTAGAATGCTTCAGCTGGTGGGAGGTCCACCTTGCAGTCTCATTAATCCCATCACATCACCAAATAGGGAGTTTGATCTCACTTGCTTCTTGGCTTTATTTGGTTAGAAATAGTAAAGCACATCTCAAGCATTCTGTCAATTGACTTCTATATTGTTTAAATTTTCATTTTCCTCTCTATCACCAACATGGAGGAGGGGAAGGAAGCACTTAAATGCAACACTGTCACAATTATCTTCAAAATTAACAATAATTCCTTTTTAGTGTTTTTTTTTAAACCATACCTGGTAGTACTCTGAGTTTACTCCTAGCTCTGTGATCAGTCAGTATTCCTGCAGTGCTCAACAGACCATATCTGGTGCTGGGGATCTGACCCAGGTTGACAGTATGCTAAGTATGTCTTACCTGTCGAATAATGATTTCTTAATGTTAATTCTTAATATTTCTTAATATTAACTTAATTCATATTTAATATTTACATTTCTCTGATTGTTTTAAATGTATGTTTTTATAGCTCTGGCCATTAACATGTGTTGCATACCTAGTTGTGCTCACAGTAAAGAATGCTATGGACAGGATCTCTGCTCTAGAGGACTTGCACTCTCAGAGGCAGGAAATGTAAAGACTGATCCTCCCCACAGCTTGAGAGATAAGCTCACCTTGGAGCTCAAATGGCTCAGTGAATCTCCTTGGATTGGTGAGTCCCCATTCTGTCTGTGTATTTCAAAGTCAACAAAAATCATTTGATATAGTTCATTGGTTTAGTCTCTATAAGAGGTAGCTGTTATAGATTTAGGCTACAGACTGCGTGGAAGAATAGATGGTTACAGAGAACTCAAGGAAATAGTATCCCTTGAAGAATGAAAGGGCCTTGGGGCCAGAAACATTGTGTGTGTGTGTGTGTGTGTGTGTGTGTGTGTAGGGGGTAGAGTTAAGGCACTTGTATTGTTTGTGACCAGGTCTGGCTTGATCCTGGGCACCCTGAACATTGTCTGGAGTGACCCTTGAACACAGAGTCATGAGTAGCCCCCAGGAACTGCTGAATGTATCCCCATCATAGTCCCTCACAAAAAAGCAAACAAATGAAACAGCACAACAACAACAACAATAAACCCAAAAGAAGAAAAGAAAGGGTCATAGACTGTGGTACAGCATTTTCTTGTATCAGAAAGACTACAGGAGAAGGGCTCACCACAAGAAGAACAGAAACTGAGAACTCCCCAAAGGTACATATAATACCTAAGTGGGCAGAAAGATGACCATATGGCATAAATGAAACAAATTATGGTCTAATATAAAATTATTTTAAATAAAAAATTCATCTTCATAGAGATAACTAACATTGGCTTATGCTATATTTTTGCTCTGGCTATAACTATCAATACTATTTTGAATAATAGTGTTAAGAGTGAATTTGTTCTTGTACCTTAGAGAAAAATTTTTCTTTCAATGTTTATATGACTTTAGCCATAAGTTTTCATAAATAGCCCTTATCAAGTGTAGTAATTTTCCTTCTATCCTGACTTTGATGATATTTTTTATTTTATTGAGAATTTTAATTAAAATGCATGTTGAATCTCTTAACATGTTTTCTCTATTGTTCAAAAGGAAAATATGTTTTTTTAATCTATTTTTGAGGATGAGGTGTATTGCAATTATTGCTTTGTGTATATTGAATCATCCTTACTCACATAGAACAAAGCCCATCTGGTCATAATGCTTAATCCTTTTAATGTTTGGTTGAAGTTGATTTGCTAAGATTTTATTGAATATTTTTATATCTTATGTCCATTATTTTATTTTATATCTTATGTCCATTATTCTTGTGTCCATTATTGTGATCTTGCCCTTGTGCCTGGCTATTTTCACCAGGGCCCCTCAGAGAGGGGCAAGTTGAGTTTCTCTCCTCACCCCAAGCAGAGCCCCGGCAGCCGAAGACCTCTGGAACCCAGCCACAGCCATGCTCAAGGACCCTCTCCACATGTTATAACTAACCTTATGCATCAAGGAACCAGCAGAGGGACCCAGGAACTGAGATCTCTAAGCCTGCTCAGATTGGGACTGGGTTTCCTCCAACCAGACACCCCATTTTCCAGTAGCTTGCGAGCCACACCCACAAACTGCCCCAGGCACCGTGTAATCCCATCAATGGCCGAGATATAGAGACTATAAAACAAAGCTCCAGAAGCAACCTCTTATAGCCTAGTTGGTACTCCCTCTTGGAGAACCTGGCAAGGCATCAAGAGCATCTGCCCACACAGCAGAGCCTGGCAAGCTCTCCATGGTGTATTTGATATGCCAAATATAGTAACAATGATGGGTCTCATTCTCCTTACCCTGAAAGAGCCTCAAATGCGGCAGTAAAGAAAGGCTGCTAAAATCTCAGGGCTAGGACGAATGGAGACGTTACTGGCACCCACTAGAGCAAAACATGATCAACGGGATGACCTTGATACGGTGATACAGTGATGTCCATTATTTTATATCCAATATTTATTAGGAATTTTGGCCTGCAATTTATTTTATTTTATATATATATTTTGTAATGTCATTGTTTAATATTGGCATCAGGGCAATGTTAACACCATAAAATGTTTTTGTTTTTGTTCTTTTCATTTCATTCATTCATTTATTTAATTAATTAGTTAATTAATTAAATTTATTTATTGAATCACCGTGAGAGCAGTTACAAAGCTTTCGGGTTTAAGTCTAGGTCATACAATGATGAAACACCCATCCCTTCACCAGTGCACATTTTCCACCACCAAAATCCCCAGTATACCCTCCATCCCACACCCTTCCCCTACCTCTGTGGCAGATGATTTCCACATTACTCTCTCTCTCTCTCTCTCTCTACTTTGGTTACATTCAATATTTTGACACCAGACCCACCATTATTATTTGGGATTTTACTCCAACACTCAGTTCTACTGAAAAGGCAACATTGACAATCTGCTTTCTGTTGCCTATTATGTATAGCATATGCTGATTATGTATAGCATATGATTATGTATAGCATATGGTGTCAGATTTTAGAATTCTAAAATTTTAATAATTAAATCTGGAGGGATTTCTGCCAAAAGCTGCTGGGTTCTGAGATTTGTTTCTGAGTCTCTGGGATCATGGCCATTAAGCAGCTTGATCCGTAGCCAAAGGGGCCATTTGTGGGTGGCAACTCGGTGTCTTGTTGGGGCAGAGGAGGAACGGGCCAGCTCCACCCCCATCCCATGAAGCCCCACGTGTCTTGTCACTGCTGGCCCATACCTGACTGTCCATTGACCTCTGAAAAATGGTGGCCACTGAGCCGCCGGGGAAATGGGTGGAGGGACGGCACCTTTTCCCACCCGGGGTGGCCTGGCGCCGGTAACCTAATGTGAAGTCCAGACACCTTTCTGCCAAAAGGCGCTGGCTTCCGAGATTTGTTTCTGAGTCTGGGGATCATGGCCGTTAAGCAGCTTGATCAGTAGCCAGAGGGCCATACAATGATTTTGGAGGAAAATCTTTCTACCTCAGTTTTTTAATGAAGTTTGAGAAGGTATTTGATCATCTTTGAAGGGTTGGTCAATTTCATGGGTGAAGCAATCTGGTACTAGGCTTTTGTTTTTGGAGAGTTTTTAAGTTACTTTTTCAATTTTCTTGCACATAATTATTTAGGCTTACTATTTTCTCCTGATTTTCTCTTAGAAGGTTGTTTAATTCCAAGAAATTTTCTTAGAATTTATTTCTTATAGATTTTTCCAACTTACTGGTATATAGATGTTCATAGTATTTTCTTGAGAGCCTTTGCTTTTTTGTGACACCTATGTTACTCTCTTCTCTTTCATTTTTGCTTCTACTTACTAGAATTTTGACTCATTTTTCCTTAGAATTTTTTTCTTTTTATTTACGTATTTAAAATTTTTTTATTTTTCCCTTACATTTTATATAAACACTGTGGTTTGTAAAGTTATTCTTAATGATTTGTTACAAGCATTCAATATTCCAGCACCATTCCCACCACTGTTATGCCTTGCCTCCTTTACTGAGATGTTGTTACAGGTTAAACCTTCTATGCTTATATTTTGTAAATCGAAATTGGTTACCATCTACATTATCATTCCATCCAATCTGGTGTGCTACTCCTGGATTTATCGGTGTTTTAGGGTTTGAAATGTTTTACAGCTGCAAATGTGGCCACATGATCTGGGAAATCAAAAAATTTTAAATGGTTAATACACCTTGACTTAAATTTTTAGTTGGAGATTTGAGCCACAAAACCTACATACCTGGGCTTTTCAGTGGAATTATTTCTGCATGAGGCTCGAACTGAGCAGTGGAGTCCAGTCCAGCAGGGTGGTGTTTGTGGAGTTTCCCTTTAGCAAGTCTTTATAAGAATTTTTCCATTTTGTTTTGACACTTGAAGAACTAGCTCTTGGTTGCGTGAATATCCTTACTAGTCTTTTATAAATCAATTATTTTTGCTCTAAGTTTTGTTATTTTTATCCTTCTACTGATTTTTGGCTTCACTTATTTTTCACAAGTTTCTTTGAGAGTATAGTTATATTGTTTTAATTTAGTATTTTTCTTATATTATGATATAGGCTTATATTGCAATGAACTTATGTTTTAGTACTGCTTTTGACCACTCAAAAACCATGATAGTTTATGTCTTAATTTTTGTTTCCAGCAATTAAAAAATTTCTTCTTTTATTTCATCATTGATCCAGTAGTTTTTATCAGTATGATCTTCAGTCTTTCATACCTTTTGGATTTTTCCAGGTTTCTGTGGAATTTCTATTTTTATCAAAAATATATCTGATATGATTTCATTTTTCATGAATACATACACTTGTTTTATGTCATAAAATGTGATCTATCGGGGCTGGAGCGATAGCACAGCGGGTAGGGCGTTTGCCTTGCACGCGGCCGACCCGGGTTCGAATCCCAGCATCCCATATGGTCCCCTGAGCACCGCCAGGGGTAATTCCTGAGTGAAGAGCCAGGTGTAACCCCTGTGCATCGCCAGGTGTGACCCAAAAACCAAAAAAAAAAAAAAAAAAAATGTGATCTATCTTTGAGAATGTTTCAGGGGTGCTTGAGAAGAATGTACACTTGACTTTTCTGGGACAATAGTGCCCTGACTTTCTGGGGCCATAATACATTATGGCCTCAGTTTTAACTCCAAGTTTGAGCTCCAGTATCCTTTTATAAGTTTAGCTAGCTATTGAATTGCCCTAATACTAATGTGTGACTGTTACTATCATTCTTTAAGACCACTAGTTATTTTATATTTTGATGCTTCTTCATTTGATGTATATGTATTTATGAGTATTAAGTTATTAAGTCTTGTTGATGAATTAATTCTTCGGTCATTATAAAAGAAATGTGTACTTTGCGGTTTTTGAGTTTTTAAAATTTTTTATATTTATTTATTTATTTATTTTAATTTTTTTGGTTTTTGATTTTGAAGTCCAACTTTCTGATCTAAGTATTGCTGCTCCTGCTTTTTAGCTTATCATTTGCTTGTAAAATTGTTTTCCAGATTTTAATTTTTTTGGTTATTATTTTTGATTTTGGGTTTGGTTCACACCTGGCTGTATTCAGGTCTTACTCTTGTCTCTGTGCTTAGGGATCACTCCTGATGGGGCACATGTGGTGCTGGGAATTGACCCTTAGTTGACCACATGTAAGGTAAGTGCTATCTTTATGGCCCCAGACTTTAATTTTGAATCTATGCTTATCTTTAGTTATCATAATACTTGTATCACTTGTCACTTGTAGTCCAGTTGACCTTCAATTTGCTCGAGCGGGTGCTAGTAACATCTCCATTCATCCCTGTCACGAGCTAGTGCAGCCCAATGATATCTGCTTGCTCCAGGAACAGGAAGAGCCTCAAATCGTTCATTCAGGGATTTGATGAAGAAATCTGACCATCTAGTTGGTGGGCGGCCACAAGGTCTTCTGACTTTCTGTGGAATCCAGTCAGTAACAGCTCTAGTCCAGCAGTCGTTTCTGAATCTCATTACATGACCGGCCCATCTGATTTTTGATGTCTTGGCAAAGGAGACAGCATCCCTGATTTTTGACCATTGACTGAGGTCAGAACTCTGGATTCCTTCTCTCACTCAAATGAGACAAGATATTCCTAGCATAGCTCTTTCGATTCCTCTTTGGGATACCCGAATAGCATTCTCATCCTGTTTGCGTAGGGCCCAGGTCTCTGAGGCATATGTTAGTGCAGGAAGAACGGTGGAATCGAAAAGATGTGCCCGGAGTTGGAGGTTCTTCGTTCTCCTAACCAACTTCTTTGATGCTCTTGAATGCATTCCACACTGCTCTCTTCCTCCTGTGCAGTTCTGGCACCAAGTCATTCCTCATGTTGATTTCTTGACCCAGGTACACATAGCTGCTGCATTCGGAGATGTTCGTTCCATTGAGAGCAAATGGAGCTTCAGGGACCAGTTTGTTTTTCATGAACATCGTCTTGTTGAGATTCAGCTGCAATCCAACCTTTCCACACTCGTGGTCAAAGTCGGCCAGCATTTGTGCGGCTTGGTTAATGTTTGGTGTTATGAGAACGATGCTATCAGCGAAGCGGAGGTGGTGTAATTGCCAACTGACTATCTTCACTCCCATTCCTTCCCATTCCAGTCATCGCATGATGTTCTGAAGGTTGGCACTGAAGAGTTTCGGTGAAATAGTATCACCCTACTGCACCCCTCTCTTTGTATCATCATAATACATTTCCCTGAAATAGCAGAAAGTTGGGATTTACTTTTTATCCTTTAGCTTCTCTCTGCCTTTTGATTGATGAGGAATTAATGTTTAGGGATATTATCAACATATAATTCTTTGATATTTCAGTTTTCTTTGAAACTTACCTTTTGAGTTATATTTAGATTCTATTTTACCCTTATTTGTTTTTTCTAAGTATTTTATTTTGAGTTTACTTAGAACCTTAAACATAGTATTCTCAGTTTATAGCCAATTTTCAATTCAAAGAAAGTTTTTTTCAAGCTTGTTCTAATAGGACCCATTATTACTCTTGTCCTTCCATTCAGATCTTATGCTTAATGTCTTTCTGCTTCTAGGACTGGTTTATTTTCATTCTGCAAAGGCCCCTTTAGTATTTTCTGAAAGGTTGGTTGAGTGGAGATGCATTTTATTTTTTATCTGTTGTTGTTTGTCTGGGCTGGAGCGATAGCACAGCGGTTGGGCGTTCACCTTTCATGCAGCAGACCCGTGTTCAATTCCTCCGCCCCTCTCGGAGAGCCCGGCAAGCTACCGAGAGTATGGAGCCCACACGGCAGAGCCTGGCAAGCTACCAGTGCATATTGGATATGCCAAAAACAGTAACAATAAGTCTCTCAATGAGAGACGTTACTGGTGCCCGCTCGAATAAATCGATGAGCAACGGGATAACAGTGACAGTCTTGTTTGTCCTTACGTGTGGCCCACCCAGTTTCGATTCTTCCGTCCCTCTCAGAGAGCCCAGCAAGCTACGGGGAGTATCCTGCCCACACAGCAGAGCCTGGCAAGCTACCTGTGGTATATTCTATATGCCAAAAACAGTAACAACAAGTCTCACAATGGAGATGTTACTGATGCCCGCTCGAGCAAATCGATGAACAGGACGACAGTGCTACAGTGCTACAGTTTGTAGCACTCCTTATCATTTCTTCCAACATTGAGAGATAGAGTGCTTGTGTTTCTGAGTCTTTTTCATACCAGACCTAGGGCAGATCAGACCATTCCTTTTTGATCTGCAGAGTTTCTGCTGGGAAATTTGCTAACAATCTTGTCAGGGTACCCTTTCACATTTTTCTTTGTTCATCTCTTGTTGATCTTAGGATTCTTTTACTTTGATTTTCATTATTTTAATTATACTTTGTCCTTATACATATTTGTGTACTGTTTGGGTTTATTTTGTTTGGAGCTTGGTGAGACCCCAAGGTCTCTGTTTATTTGCTTCCCCAATTTGTGAAAGTTCTTTGCTATTATTTCTGCAAAGAAGATTTTTTTCTGTCTCCCTTTTTTTTTTATCTGCTTCTAGAGTTCCTGTGATGTGGGTATTGTTTCTCTTCATGTTATCTCATAAGCTCTTTATTTTAATTTTTAAAAATTTATTTTCCTTTGTTGTTACTTTTGTGTGTTTTCCACTTACTTATTTTTAAGCTTTGTCCATTCTACAAGTTCCTCTAGTTTTGTGTTCAATTACTGCCTTCTTTAGCTCTGTGAATTGTTTGGATCTTTTGCATATTTCCTCTGTCCTTGTTGGAGTTCTCATTTTGTTCATTTATTGCTCTTCCTATTTCAGTGGGCATCGTTATGACTGTTGCTCTGAAGTCTTTTCAGGTAGTTTACTTAGGTTTTGTTTCTTTTTTACATTAGGAGTTTTTAAGTTTTCCCCAGGGTTTTTCATCAGTTGGGTTAATTTCCTGGTCTCCTACTTAAGTATGATGCTTTGTCTTTTCACTTCTATGTTTTAACCTAAATGGTTTCCTTCCCAGTTCTGATATAATAGTCTAGAGTTAAAATCAAAGTTTTGAGTACTGCTCTAGGGTGTTGGCTTTGGATGTTGAGCTTTCTGTTGTTGGATAGGTTATGTTGAGTCCTCATTAGCAAACAGGATGACTGGAGCCCGAGGGCCAGTACAGAGGGGGGCTCCGGACCCCAGTCTATAGGGTGGGTCTTGGGAAATGGGAGGCACAGACTTGCTGTTCTAGTATTCCAACAGCCTATCCCTCCCTACGTTCTGTATTTGCTTGAGCTGAGGAAAGGCTCAGAAATCACTCTTTGTTCAAGATAGATTTTGTTAGTTGTGTTTTCTCAGAAGCCCCAGGCTGCAGCTGACCTCTCAGTTGCATCCTGCCTCTGATCTCAGCAGGTTTTGCAAACTAAATTTTTCTGCAGAGACTCAAGAAGGAGTTGGAAGGGAGATACAGAGGATGACTATGAATTTTCTATTACAGGTTTCCCAGAAACCTGCTGAGCCTGGTGGAGAGTCAGGGTAGAGAAGTGGGAGGTGGCTGTTTACTGGGACATGCTCTGCCAGCTTCAGCTAGCTAGTGCTAGAAAATTTCCCCCCAAAGCATTAGTTCCAGCATTCACTATAAGGCCGGCAAAGTGTGGGAGACCTGCTAAATCACATATAGGAAAGGGCAGGTGTTTCCCAGGATTATAAGCTGTTCACTCCCAGTTACTTCCATGAAAGCACAAAGAGCCTGGCAGAGGCTGGGGCACCAGGTGTGGTGAGCCTCTCAGGAGACAGGGGCTGCAGGTGCAGAGAATTCCGCACATGGCTTGAGCCACAGGTGCAGAGAGCCTTGCAGAGATTTCGGGCTGTGGGCAAACCCTCAGCTTTGGGTTTCTCAATTCTTAGTGAAGGGTCACAGAAATGAGTGCTTCTGAATTAGTGCTGTGCAGCAGGTGGAAAATAGGAGAGAGAGAGAGAGAGAGAGAGAGAGAGAGAGAGAGAGAGAAAGTGCTTCCCCTAATTTTCAAACCCAGATCATGCAGAGCTCAAACCCATGGAGATTCTTATTAGTGAGTCATTGACTGGCAGGGTCAGTTGCTTCAGATCCTCCTGTCACAACAGTTCTAGTGAAAATGCTACAGTTTTCAGCTCCTTTGGCCCACACTCTGACAGGTGCTGGGTGGTTTTCATGTGTTTGGGCAGCCAGTCCCTCAGGTTTACTGCCGCCTTGTTGATGCAAAATGAAGGGGAGCTGCCATTCTGTTACACAAGAGACCCGGAGTCCATCCTTGGCACCATGAAGGCAAGCACGTGCTTTTCTCAAATTAAACATGACAAGTCGCACCTCTGCAATAGGGATGAGGACTGGTTACTAAAAATAAGGGAAACTTTTTTGTTGTTATTAATTAGCTGTAAGTGTTCATATGCCCTTGCTCAGTTAACCCACTGGAATTGTTTTGTGGAGAAATAGTACAACAGGTAAGATGTTTGCCCTGCATGCAGCTGACCTAGATTTGATCCTTAGCAACCCATATGTGCCCACAAGCATTCCAGGAGTGATTTCTGAGTGCAGAACCAGGTTAACTCCTGAGCACTTCTGGGTGTGGCCCCCAAACAGAAAAACAAAACTAAACAAACTGTTTTTGTGAGGACCATTCCTTTTCTATCTGGGTAGTCTTCCAAAGACTCCTACTTTAACCTGGGAGAAGGGATGAAGAGGCTAGCCTGAGAAAGACCTTTAGTATCAGTTCCAAATCAGTTTTTAAAACCTCCAAAGGGAGGTTTTAGGAAAGAAACAAGATACATTCCAGGTTAAAGCAGAAGTAATGCCAAAGGGTGAGAGTTGCAGGAATACAGCTTTGTTCTCACTGAAGGATGTGCCATCCAATCATCTGAGCACTCAAATACTCTTGGCTTTTAGGAGTTGGAATAAGTCAACAGGCAAATAAAATATTGGAAGAACCTCTGGGACTCTCTTGGACAGTAGCTACAAAGACTAGTCCAAAATTCTAGTCCTGTGCACCTGGTAGGGTGACAGTTCAGCCCAGCACCCAGCCAATCAGAGCCCCAGGAGTCGCTTGCTCCCACACTGCAAAATCACTGCCATGCCTCTGGCTGGAATTCATTGTCTTGAGACCAAGTCTCATCAGGAAATCAACCTGCCAATGACCTTTCATTATCTGTATTGCAATCTATAATACCCATAAGTAGAGAAAGAGTAAGAGGGAAATTGTCTTCCATAGAGGCAGGGGGAGGGGTGGGATGGGGGTGGAAGGGATACTAAGGATATTGATGGTGGAAAATGTACACTGGTGGAGGGATGGTGTTCAATCATTGAATGACTGAAACTCAAGCATGAAAGTTTTGCAATTGTAGCTCACAGTGATTCAATTTAAAAAAAAAGAAAAAAATGAAATTAACCTATTGAAAATTCAGGTAGGCAGGTCTTTGTGACTGAAATCTCCTGGTTTTCTCAGGGTCAGATGGGCTACCTCCCCACAACTCCCTGTATTTCTGGGAAGCCTTGGCAGTTCCATCCATACCTCAAAGCCACTGCTCAGTTAAAAATTAAACTCCAGCTGTATCATCCAGTTAAAAATTCTGGACTTCCTTTAGTGCATGGCTGCAAACTCTACAACAGTGATAATCCAGTAGTAGCACATCAGATTGAGTGGGATGTAACATAGAAGACAACCAATCTCAAGTAACCAAACAATAACATGGAAGGCTTAATCTATAATATATTAATAATCTCTCATACAGGGACTTAATGTCTCCATGGTCAGATACAACAATTTACACTAATTTTCTTCTGTCACTGTCACTGTCATCCCATTGCTCATCAATTTGCTCGAGCGGGCACCAGTAACATCTCTCATTGTGAGACTTACTTGTTTCTGCTTTTGGCATATCCAATATGCACGGGTAGCTTGCCAGGCTCTGCCGTGTGGGCTCCATACTCTCGGTAGCTTGTCAGGCTCTCCGAGAGGGGAGGAGGAATTGAACCCTGCTCGGCCGCATGAAAGGCGAACACCCTACGGCTGTGCTATCACTCCAGCCCCAATTTTCTTCTAAGAAAAAATTTTTTTTATCATTCCATTTGCAATTTGTTGATAACAAGCAATATAAAATAAATTATTGTGGGCCTGTTATGAAGGCTGGTTTGAGGAGTGATTGAGAAAATTGTAGATAATGATAGCGGCAAGGTGATAATGGTGATGGGATTGGTGTTGGAATATTGAATGCCTACAATAAATCATCATGAACAAGTTTGCAAACTACAGTGTATATATAAAATGTAGGGGGGAAATGTACATAAGTAAGCCTTACCAATTTCATGTAAACTCCAAAATATATTAGCACAGAATTACTTTAAAAGTTTTATTAATGATAGGTAATGCATGATTATTACCATAACGAGATCCAAATATAAAATAAAATTTTAATGCAATATATTTTATATTCCAGAGTTGAAAACTTATTTAAGTAAATGAGAAAAATTGGTTTATTATATTATATTAAAGGGTTTTATTTTCTTTGTTTAGAAAGGTTAAAATCATATAGCAATAACAAATTGACTCTTACCATTTTTTTTATAATCCTATTTGCCATTTCTTAAAGTTTTGTTGGAACAAGTAATATAAAGTAAATTTGTTTTGTGCCTAAGGGGGCAGGTTGGGGCTGGGAAGGAAAATGGGGACATTGGTGGAGGGAATGTCACACTGGTGATGTTGGAACACTAAATGCCTAAAAAACTGTACAACAAACAATGCTGTAAATCACAGTGTCTTTAATAAAATCAAAAAACAAAATTCTAGCCCCGAGACTAGTGCCAATCTGTGATCAATATTTACAAGTATATGGTAAAATAGAGAGTATCGAAATTTTCTGTAGAATTCATTTGTTCAGAAGCTTTTTTTCTCTCACATGTATTAAGGTATATTTTCTGGGACTGGTGAGATAGTACAGGGATTAAGGCACTTGCCTTGAATGCAGAAAATTCTGATTTGATCCCTGGTACTGCATGTGGTTTGTGGAGACTGCCATGAATAATCCCTGAGCACAGAGCCAGGAGTAATCCCCAAGCACAGAGCTAGGAATGATCACTGAGTGTATTAGGTGTGGCAAAAGAAAAGAAAAAGATACAGTTTCTCACATAAAACTGGTTGAATATATTACTTTTCTTATTTTTAATGTGCCTGTCTAGGTTAATGCCAATATTAGAAAGACTCCCAAAGAATATCACTGAAGTTCTAATGGTCTATAAAATCCAAATTCATGGAATGACTGATCTAACTTAACTGCCTTGTCTTCCTCAGAAAATTTAAACCAGCAGAATGTACTTTACCACTTAACCAGCTCAATACTCAAGTGAAGCCCTATCAATTCTTACCACATGTGCCTGATCTTAAGCCGTGAACTTCAGTAATGTGCGTTACTGACCTGTGATGTTTGGGGGACCTTGTCTTAAAAATCCTGAACTCATATTCACAACTTGAAGAAATTCTGGCTACAGAGAATCCTAGCTCCTCAGCACCAGAGACAATAGAGATTGGTGGGAAACTCACACTAGGTTGGTTTGAGAACTGGCACTTGTTCTGACTATGGGTCTGGCATACCAGTGGGAGAAGTGGGTATGGTAGAATGTTGTCAGATCACCACAGGGCTTCCCATAAGTGGACATATTCGACCCATGCCAAAGGGTCAATGGGTGGGAAAAATAAGGTCATCCAAAGGCTAAATAATATACAAAGTCACATGGGCCTTGTATTCCAAGTTCTCACTCAAGACTCCAGTCTCAGCAACATCCCAGGAAGAAACAGCGTACCTGGTTCGGATCTCAGTGCCTGGGGAGGAGTCAGAGAGAGGCAAATATCTGGCTCTCACCAAGTAGGTAGGAGGAAGACAGCAGAGATTAAGCACTGAGTGAAAACCCAGATGTAAGGGCAGATGAGAGGACCTATGAGAGGGAAAGAGTCAGAAACAAGCAGGCTGTGCCCTAAGAGTGGGGAGTCAGGGTTCTGCTACTGCGTCTTTTTGAGTTTCCAAAGAAATTTGTGGGCATGCCTGGGACTCAGGTGTTCAGTGGCTGAGAGAGAGCCATTCCCCTGGCTGGCCCATGGCGACAGATACACGAGGCACTGGAGGACAGAGAAACAGGGCCCCAGGCTGGTGGTAGTCAGTTTATTTCTCTCTCCTCCCCCACATAGCCCGATCTCTCCCTTAGAACACAATCATTGCCAAGTATCTATCTGGTAATGCGATATTATGTCCAGCTCTGCAGGGAACCCAGTATGGATGCCTCAAAGTGCCCTGGGTGCAGTGGGAAGTGCCACCCTGGAGGGAGTTCTGTTTGTGGGAAAGGTAGAGATATGTTTCCAGGCATCTGGGGGTCTCTTAGTTCCCCTGTAAGTAATCATGAGGCAGTTGAAGGGTAGTATCTGTAGCACAAGTAATAAATGCATAATACACTTCTTGCCACTCTTTTCTCCTGTACTCACAACCAGGTCAGACATCACTAATATATCTCTGCTCTCTCTCACAGATGCGATCTCAGATGCAGTGTCAGGATCCTGTCAACAAAGAGTTTCAGGCGGTCTAATCAAACAATCAACATTTGTGACTGAGACACAGACTAGACAATCTTTGAGCTATATAAAATCTCTGCTTCTGGGCAGAGTTTTTAGGGTCACTCTCTTAGCCACTTAGCTCCTGGATACTCTGATTTTGATCGTACTTTCCTAATCATGCTCATGCTCCTTCCTCTTATAAGAAATACTTTCTGCATCCTCCTCTGCAGCGTTTTTCTGAACTCATTCCAGATACTTCCAATAACTGCAGATCTAAGTCACTCAGACTCCACTGTTGGCAGGAGTTATGCCAGTCAGTCCCTGGAACGTAGAGGGGCATTGCTATTGATTAAATTGTGTCTACTGAAAATTCATACGTCAAAGCCTTAATTCCCCATGTGATTATTTTGAATATATGGCCTTTAATGAAGTGATTTAGGTTAAATGAGGTCGTGAGGGTAGAGCTCTGATCTGATAAACTGGTCTCCTTATAAGAAGAAGTGGAATGATCAGAGAACTCACTCTGTCATCTTAGGATACAGTGTTAAAAGACAGTTTTTCATAAGCCAAAAAGGAAATCAGCACGAGAAATTGGGCCCCACAAGAATCTTATTTTTACTTCCAGCCTCCAGAACTGCGAGAAAATAACTTTTAGTTATTTATTTTGTCCAGTCTGTGTTTTATTATGGTCACCTTAGCAAATGAGTATATTCCTGTTCATGGCCCAGTTAGCTTGGGTAGGAAACTGGGAATATTGGTGTAGGGAAGGTCACACTGCTGGTATTGGAACACTAAATGCTTGAAACAACTCTTTAATGAGAAACTTTGTAAATCACAATGTTTTTAATAAAAATTTGTTTTAAAATATTTAAAAATGACTTTGGAGAATAGGTCTTTGAGTCATCATCAGTATGTTCTTTTGAAAAGATTCCTCTGGCAATATATGAAAGATGGATTTGGAACTGTTGATAGAAGACAGAAATTTATATGAATATTTTGATGATTAGAGAAGTGACAAGGATCTGCATTAAGTCAACAGAGATGTGCACAGAGAGAAAAACTGCAGACCAAAGTGATAAAGAAATCTGATAATGAGGAGACCATACTAAAACACAAATGCAGAGGAGTGGCAAAAGTAAGGGTAGAGAAAGGCAGAAAAAAGTGGACAGAATTGACTCCCAAGTTTCTGTGTTGGCTAAAAGATGAGTAGCTGTCTCCTTGTTTTAGCCTGAAAGACTTGGGGCTGGAGCGCTAGCACAGCGGGTAGGGCGTTTGCCTTGCACACGACTGACCCGGGTTCGATTCCCAGCATCCCATATGGTCCCCTGAGTACCACCAGGGGTAATTCCTGAGTGCATGAGCCAGGAGTAACCCCTGTGCATCACCGGGTGTGACTCAAAAAGCAAAAAAGTAAAAAAAAAAAAAAAAAAGACTAGGAAGTAGGAGAGGAACCTGTGGACACACATTTTGATGTCCCTGAGTCATCCATATACACATGCCCCTGAGTAAGGAACTGAATGTAGAATTAGGAAGCTCAGGGCTGACATCCTAGATTTGGATATATCCTCACAATTTTAAATTGAAGCCAAAATCTGCATATGGTCACTTAGGGGAGAAAAAATCTAAAGAAGAAATCTATATAATAAACAAGGTACACGCAGACATTTTGGGAAAAGAGGAGCTCTCAGAACTAGAGAAATGATAAAGTAATCCAAGGTTCATGGAGAGCACTCTTATTAATTTAACAGAAGAGAAATCTTCAGGAAAGACACACCAGTAGTAAAAATGTCTCAGAGTTCCCGGATGAGATAATCACTTTGACTCTGAAAATCAGCCATCGGTGGCTCAGGGAAATCGTATAAAGGTGAAGAATGAACAGGAGTCAAGGGAGCCTTACTATTAGGCTAAAGGAACTAAAGGAACTCACTTTGGACTCTGATAGATACTCTTTGCAAAAGAAGGAAGAGACTTCCACAGGTTTGTAATTTGTGGAGAAGGAACCAGTGGAGAAGAGAAGTTACAGGAAAGTTACAGGAAGTTACAGGAAAGCGTGAATGATGTGCCCAAGTTCTTGAGGGGAACTTCCTTGTCTGAAAAGGGCCCTGAATGAATGTAATTTTAAATAGGGGAAGGGGAACGTCTTTCACTGAGGAAGACTAGAAGAAAAAAGATGCAACTGAGTTTGATGGCAACAAGAAAAAGACTTTCCTGGATGACTTGCATTTCTCTGTTGGGTAATGGGAAAAGTCTTATGCTGATACAGGGAATTTGAAAGGAGGGGTGACAGTTTGGAACAGTATCTAGAATCAGGGAGAAAATTGCTAGGACCATGCCAATTTTCCAGCTCTACAGGACCTCCGGGTTTGCAATAGAATCTGTATGGGAAAGAGGCTTGAGCATCATGGAGAGAACCATTAAAATGTTGCTCACGTGGAAGAAAGAAAAGCAGCTGAGAAGTTATATGAACAGTTGGAACTATGGCATAAGAATGGAGGTTGCATTGCAGTAAGAGAATTAGAATATTGTAGGCTGGAATTGAAAAATTGGTAGAGCAGAGCAAGTAATATTAGAAAGGTGTGGGAAGGGCAAAGTTCTAGGTGTGCTCATGAGTGACTGTGGTGCTGCACCAGGAATTGTGTAAGGTCAGTCTTCCACATCTGTGCTTCTCAAATTTTAAAGTGCCAGTAGGTAATTATAAGATTTTACATTCTGAGAGTTTCAGGCTACAAAATCAACATCCAAAAGTCCATGGCTTTCTTATATACAAATAATGAAAGAGAAGAAAGAGACATTAAAAAAACAATCCCGTTCACAATAGTACTTTAGAAAATCAAGTACCTTGGAATCAGCTTAACTAAAGAGGTGAAGGACCTATACAAGGAAAATTACAAAACAGTACTTCAAGAAATACAAGAGGACACTAGGAATTGGCGACACTCCCCTGCTCATGGATAGGGAGAATTAACATTATCAAAATGGTAATAATGCCCAAAGCACTATAAAAATATAATGTGGTCCCTATCAGGATAAAATGACATTTTCCAAAGAAATAGACAAAACACTCCTGAAATTTATATGGAACAATAAACCTCCATGAATAGCTAAAGCAATCCTTGGGAAAAAGAAGATGGGTGGTATCACCTTCCCCAACTTCAAACTCTACTACAAAGCAATAGTAATTAAAACAGCATGTATTGGCTAGAAACAGACCTGCAGACCAATGGAACAGAGTTGAATATCCTGTCACAGACCCCCAAATATAAGACCACTTAATCTTTGACAAAGGAGCAAGAAATGTGAAGTGGAACAAGGAAAGCCTCTTCAAAAAGTGGTGCTGGGAAAACTGGATAGCTACCTGCAAAAAAAAATGAACTCTGACCTCTGTCTAATGCGAGGCACAAAAGTCAGATAAAAGTGGATTAAAGACCTCAATATTAGACATGAATCGATAAGGCACATAGAGGAAAATGTAGGCAGAACTCTCCGTGACATTGAATCTAAAAGCATCTTTAAGGATGTAACAGCACTGACCATGCAAATGGAAGCAAACATAAATGAGACTACATCAAACTAAGAAGTTTCTGCACTTCAGAAGAAACAGTGATCAAAATACAGAAAGAGCCCACAGAATGGGAAAGAATATTTACCCAATACCCATCTGATAAGGGATTAGTATCCAGGATATACAAGATAGTAGTAGAATTATATAAGAAAAAACCCTCCAACCCCATCAAAAAATGGGGATAAGAAATGAACAGAAGTTTCCTCAAAAAAGAAAAACAAATGGCCAAAAGGCACATGAAAAAATGCTCCACATCGCTAGTCATCATGGAGATGCAAATCAAAACAACAATGAGATATCATCTCACATCACAGAGACTGGCACACATTCAAAAAAACAAAAGCAACCAGTGCTGGTGTGGATGTGGGGAAGAAGGGATGCTCTTTCACTGTTGGTGGGAATACCAACTTCTCCAGCCTTTCTGGAAAACAATATGGACAGTCCTTCAAAAACTAGAAATTGAACTTCCATAAGACCCCTCAATACCACTTCTGGGAATATATCCAGAGAATGCAAAAAAAGTACAGTAGAAATGACATCTGTACCTATATATTCATTGCAGCACTGTTCACAATAGCCAAAATCTGGAAACAACCCAAGTGCCCTAGAACAGATGACTGGTTAAAGAAACTTTGGTACATCTACACAATGGAATAATATGCAGCTGTTAGGAGAGATGAAGTCATGAAATTTTCTTATAAATGGATAGACACGGAGAGTATCATGCTAAGTAAAATGAGTCAGAAAGAGAGGGACAAACATAGAAGGACTGCACTCATTGTGGAGTATAGAATAACATCACATGAGGCTGACACCCAAGGACAGTAGATACAGGGGCTAAGAGGATTGCCCCATAGCTGGAATCTTGATTCATGAGTGGAGGGGAGAAGAAAGATAGAATAGAGAAGGGGTCACTAAGAAAATGATGGCTGGAGGAATCAGTCGGGATGGGAGATGTGTGCTGAGAGTAGATAATGGACCAAACATGATGACCTCTCAGCGTCTGTGTTGCAAGTCATAATGCCCAAAAGTAGACAGAGAGTATGTGGAATATTTTCTGCCATGGAGGCAGGGGGAGGGTATACCGGGGATATTGGTGGTGGGAAATGTGCACTGGTGGAGGGATGGGTGTTTGATCATTTGGTGACTGTAACCCAAACATGAAAGCTTGTAACTATCTCACAGTGATTCAATAAAATTAAAAAAAAAAGATTTTACATTCTGATTCATGAATTCTAGGATGGGACCTAACATGCTACCTTCCAATAAGTACCTTCAGTATACTGATTCCTCAGATCACACTTTGAGGTGCATTCTCTAAATGGACATTGAAATGGTCCAGAATGCTGGTATGCACAGGAAGAAAACAAAGTCTGTATCCCTGGGCTTCCAGATCATGGGTGATTGTGGCTGCTGTCCTGGAAGGAGAGAGTAGAATAGAATAATGTGAGGGGAGCCTGCCTGACATGTCCCACAACAACCTCCCCACAACCGGAGAGAAGACTGCTAATTGGCTAGCAACACGATATTAATTAACTCAATAGGATGGGTCCCTTGAAGCCTGTTTTGCATAATGAATGAATGCTCAGCTATAAGCTGCTCAAAACACTGAAGCCAAAGTGTTGCAATTTTCCGTTCAGCTAAGCAGAAACACGGCAATCCATACTGTCTGTGGACCCGGTGAAAAGCTTAACTCTTACTAATTATTGAGATTGGCTAGAGAGCCCTTGGCTTTGCCACATCCTAATAGGAAGAGGCAGGGCTGTCCTGAGATACGTGTGCTCTGCAGGCTGGCTGATGATTTGATGCCTCTTCAACAAAGTGTTCTTTAAATGTTTGTTCAACAATTAATTAGAGAAGAAGTTGAGTGGGAGCTTGAGGAAGAGCAGAGTTGCAGAGTGCTAGGCCAGATGCAGCTTCTTCTCTGTTGTCTAATGCCATTCAGCTCTGGCCCAGACTTTTATAACATGCTCCGGGAAACAGGCTCTGTGGTGGAGGCTGCCCTACTTAACTTGCTTTGTTTTCACCTCTAAAAATGATAGGAGTGTCCCTGGGAGGTCCTGCCTGCCATTCTAACTTCTTCACTGAAAGTATCTCTGGAGTTCAACAAAAAGATTTTTGGTACTTTGTTACATTTTTAGAGAAATTTATTCTCATGTTTCAAATGACACTATGGAAAGCTATTTGGTGGCAGTGCTACAATAAGTTGTTAGAGATGGTACTGGGATCAGCCAGTCTCCCTAGCAGAAGTCAGCAGGAAACGTGGCTTACACCACTAATTGGCTGGTTTCTAGAGAAATTCTGGTACCAGATGTCCTGGTAGCCCTGGCAATTAGGCAAAAGAAAACAAAAAGAAATTAAAACTATTCAGAGAGAAAAAGAAGAAGTAAAACTATCTATAGTCACAAACAACATGATCTTGTATATAGAATATCCTAAAGAACCCACTAAAAATCTTTGTAAAGATATTTATTTATTCATTTATTGCTTTTTGGGTCACACCCTGTGATGCTCAGTGGTTACTTCTGGTTCTGTATTCAGGACTTACTCCTGGTGGTTTTGGGGGGACCATATGGGATGCTGGGAATTGAACCCGGGTCGGCTGTGTACAAGGCAAACGTCCTACCCACTGTGCTTTTGCCCCAGGCCCTAAAAATCTTTGAAACTAATAAACGAGTCCAGCAAAATTTCAGGATGCAAGATCAATTTAGAAAATCAAGTACAGTGCTATACATTTACAATGGATAATCCAAAATAAAAATCACTAAAAAACATTTATAATGGCAATTAAAAAGATTAGAAATAAACTAAAATGAAATGAGAAATACCTTGAAACTTACAAACCATTGTTGAAATTAAGGACTATCTAAAATATGTAATGGCATGTCATTTTTTAGAAGATTTAATATTAAGGTAACAGTACTTCAAAATTGAATTAAAGATCAAGCACAATCATATTAGCAGCTTTCTTCGTTTTGTTTTGCTTTATTTTGATTTTAAATTTTCAAAATTAAAAATTTTGAAATAATCAATTTAAAAATAATCAATTATCTTTTATTTTCTTTTTTCTTTTTATTTTAGCAGCTTTCTTTGGAGAAGTTGACAAACTAAGCCTAAAATTTTAAGGAGATTCAAGGATTATAAATAATCAAAACAATATTCGTAAAAAAATTGGGAGAACTCACAGTTTTTTATTTCAAAATACTACAAAGAAACAGACAGTATGTTTTTTTTGGCAACAGACTATCCATATAGATCAATAGAATTGAAAGTGCAGAAATGAACTCTCATGACATTTATGATCAATAGCTTTTTGAGAAGTGGATAAAAAACAATTCAGTAGGGGGTAAGATTGAACTTTCCATCAAATGATGCTAAAAAAAACCCAGAGTATACAGATGAAAAAGAAAGAAGTTGGACACGTACCTCACACCATATAAAAATCTAATTCAAAATGAATCAAGATTTAAATCTAAAAGCTGAAAATATAATTTCTTAGAAGAATTCATAGGAACCTTTTGGCTATGTTTTATGACAGAACCTATTATGCAATGAGTTCTCAGTACAGGAAACAAAACAAAAATAGATAAATTTGATTCTATAAAAATTGTAGCTTTCTGCATTTCAGAACTTTATCAACAAATGGAAATAAAGAAAAGAGTTCAAAGAATGAGACTTTATATATATGTATATATATGGTGTGTGTATATATATACACACACATACACAAATATTCTGCAAGCACATATGTACATATATGCTTGCAGAATTGTTTCTTGCCTGTATGGAAACTTCAAATAATAGGTTAGACTTTTCTATTTTATTTCTTACTATCTCCCAATTTTTAAAAATAATCTTAACCTTGGGGTAGAGAGGAAGGTACACTGGTGATGACTGTGGTGTTGGAATTATATGCTTGAGAAACCGTTATTAGCAGTATTGTGAACCCAGAATCTCAATCAATAAAAAAAAAACTTAGCATATTTCCTGTACCTTCAAACAGCTTTCAAAGATACTTTGTTTGCATATAATGTTTGCGTATAACTTTAGAGACTTGGGCTGAAACAACTAACCACTGCCAAATGCAGATCTTACCACAGAGATTTTAAAGATATTCTGCTTCATTGTGCAAAATAAGATCACAGTCTCAGAATTTAAATTTAGGGTTTTTTTTTCTATAAAAGGAGGGAAGCATTTATTAACCAAGAAGCTGAATGACCAGGAGTAGCACACCATATTAGATGGGGTGTAAAGTAGAAGGGAATCAATCTCGATTAAGGGAATATTAACACACAAGTCTTACCCTGTAACAATATCTTTTAAGCACCTATACAAGGACTTAATGGCTCCAAGGTTACAATAATCTTCACACACTTCCTCCTAAGCAAACTTCTAAAAATTATTTTTAGTGAATCATTCATAATGAGCAATACAAAATAAATTATTTAGGGCCCACAGCAGAGCCTGGCAAGCTACCCGTGGCATATTCAATATGCCAAAAACAACAAGTCTCACAATGGAGACGTTACTGGTGCCTGCTTGAGCAAATCGATGAGCAACGGGATGACAGTGACAGTGACAGTGATTTTAGGGCCAGTTTTTGGGGTAGTGGTTGGGAAAATTGGAAATATTCGTAGTAGGAAAGTGTAATAGTGGTGGAATTAGTGTTAGAATATTGAATGTAATAAATAATTGTGAACAACTTTATAAAAATAAAATTAAATTAATTAAAGAAAAACAAGTTGGATGAATGTCACATCTTAGTTCATGAGCCCCTAAAAATCACAAACTTTCAGTTTTACTCTTCTAAATCCTGAGGACAGCATTATGGTCAGTAGAGGAAGTGTTTTGCTATGTAGGGAGGGGATAATCTCATTAGACTCAGGAAGTTGGGTAGCACTGTATATGTCACTGTCGTCCCATTGCTCATTGATTTGCTCGAGCAGGCAGCAGTAACGTCTCCATCGTGAGGCGGCTTGTTGTTACTGTTTTTGGCATATTGAATATGCCACAGGTAGCATGCCAGGCTCTGCCATGTGGGCGAGATACTCACGGTAGCTTCCCAGGCTCTCTGAGAGGGGCAGAGGAATCGAACCCGTGCAAGGCAAACTCCCTATCCACTGTGCTATCTCTCCAACCCAGGAAGTTGGGTAAACTAGCAATTTTAGGTTATGACATTTCAAAAAGCATTTGCAAGATGTTGGTAGCATGCGTTTTAGAGATATCTTTATTTTTTGCTGAAGTTTTATATTTCTTGACTAACAATTCACATGTTAAGCATTTTCCTAAGCCTTCATATTTAGGATTCCAGCTAGGTTTCTTCACCACTTGGTCAGTTGAGGAAACAGTAGGATAAGAGTATGCTTTCCTGGGGCCCAGGGAAAACTCAGTGTAGGTGTGAGGCTGCAAGTTTAATCCTACTGCTATCACATATGCGAAGTGTGATACCAGCAGTATTGCTGTTTGTGATCCTAGAGCAAATCACTATGCACCACACCAGGTGTGTATGAGTACTCTGGCAAGCAATGCAACCAAAATGTGGAGAAGCACCACAATTAACTGAAGAGTGTGGTCTCCTGTCCCATGAGTACCTCAGTAGACTGTGTGATCCCTGATAAGGCACTACAGCAAAGTGTGTGCAACCCTGGGTCATCACAACATCAACAAAAATCAATCCTCAAATGCTGGAATGAAAGCATACTTTCCAGCATTTGGTAGAAAAACAGCTTTAGCCCTCTTTTGGCAGGTTCTAGGTCATTTCTGGCTGACTAATCAAGGTGCATTTGATGTAGACAGGTAGATAGAGAAAGGCCCTTAGCAATGAAACCTAGATTATCAAAGTCTCCAGGAAGGAGAATCCTGAGACTGACCCACTCTGTGGATACAGAAAACAGACCTGATAAGACCTTCAGCAGACCCTGAGGAAGTTGGACCCCTCCCCATGAAGTTCCTTGAATTCCCTTGACCTCTCCCTTCATCTGCCTAAAGAGGACCATCACCACTCCCAACCTTCCTGGTAACCTCCTTAGCAACAGACTTTTACCTGTAAAGAAGCCCCAGGTCGGGGCAGGTTGAAGAAACCCTATAAAAGACACCTTGAACAAAGGAAGCTCGCGCATATGCTGCCTGAGCCCATGTGCTGCTTGTGCCCACATGGCCGAGTACATGTGGTGCCTGAGCACATGTGTCGCCCGCATCTCCCCTTGAGATGTGTACTTTCATGCTTTCGTGTCCAGTGCTAGGATGTGTGTAGAGCTCTCTCCATCCTTGGAGAAGCCCGCGTTCTCTCTTGAGCACATTATTCTTACTATTCTCTCTCCCACTTATCCCTTCCTCCTTCCCTCAGAAACCTCTAAGTAAAATCTGTTTACTTCACTGCTTGTCTACTCCTGAAATTCTTTTCTGCAAGTGAGACAAGAACCCAGTAACCCTGGGTCCCGGGTGATAGAGGCAGTTGGGGAGAAAGTGACCATCTTTTGCCTCCCCACTTTATGTAAGTCACCCGTGTGGGGACCACCGACATCACATTTACGCCTTGGAGGTCTGAAGATGAAATAGTCTAGGTGTGAGAATATACAAGAGATTATATTTAATATTTATAAAGTATGTTATGCTGGAGCGGTAGCACAGTGGGTAGGGCATTTGCCTTGCATGTGGCAGACCTGGGTTCTATTTCTCCGCCCCTCTCAGAGAGCCCAGCAAGCTACTGAGAGAGTATCCCGCCTGCATGGCAGAGCCTGGCAAGCTACCCATGGCATATTTGATATGTCCAAAAAAGTAACAAGTCTCACAATGGCGACGTTACTGGTGCCCGCTCGAGCAAATCGATGAGCAATGGGATAACAATGACATTGACAGTGACAAAGTATGTTAGAAGAATGCAAGGCCCAGTTACTTGTTGGCCTACTTACCAGAATTACTTCAACAAGACTGGAATGTAGATTGGGTAGGGTGGTAGTTACCTGTCTGAGTCACCTTCTGGGGGGGGGGGGCGTGTGGGGGCCAGGGGTGTCCCTGATCAGATGTTCCTAGGCTGATAGACAGGAACAGGTGGCAAACAGATCACCAGATGTAATCAACAACCTTTATTCCCAATTCCACAGACTAGATGTAGGGGAGAGGAACCCCTGGGAAGTGGGAGGGGGGGCAGAGTGGTGGACTCAGGAACAATGCCGGGGAAGTGTAGCACAAAGTAGAAGTTTAACACTCCCTGGGGAGCCATGAGCCATGGAGCATTGCAATGGGTGAGACAAAAGTGTTGCAGGTAACTCAATTAACAACCTGCTAGCAAGAGAAATAGACCTGAGCTAAGCAAACTGTTTATAATAGAGGAGCAATGATCACAAAAATATGGGGTGCCAGCACCCCTTTAGGCACTGTCCTTCCCCTCTGAGACAAAAGTTCAGAAGCTCTCTCCACCTGAACGATAACCCCCCAGATGTACTATTAGCAGGCTAGCATCGCAGATGGTTTGAGAGTAGTGCCAGCAGGGCATCTCACAGTTGTCTCAGCCCTACCATACTCAAAGGAATGTATTTCCTACCTAGGAATAAAACCTTTTCAGAAGTTCCCTTTGCCCCAGTGTTTAATCCCATTAAGACTAATCAAGACAGCTTTGTGGAAGAGAGTGTGGCATCCACCTCACAGGAAACAGATGGCCACCTGGAGGAGAGGGGTCACACAAACACCGTCAAGGTGAAGTCTAAAATGGGGAAGGAAGGAAGGAAAGTATAGTTAGCAACAGCTGCTACTTTCTGCAAAGGGGTTTTTGGCCTCTTAAATATATGAATTTTTGAGTAATGGAGAAAGTTTTAAATTTTAAAATGGGGCTTGGGACATAACTCATTTGTCAGGGGTGCAAGATTTGCACGGACTGGGATGGAGTTCCTGAATCCCAGCACCACAAGGCTTGTTGTACACTGCTGCATGAGCCCTGGTGGTCCCTGGCACTTCAAGGTTCTGATGTCGGTGGGCCCCATGGGTGGCGCATGTAATTGGGGAGGAGAAAGACAGTCACTTTCTCCCAATCCCCCTCTGCCACCTGGGACCCAGGGTTATTGGGTTCTTGTCTCGCTCGCAGAAAGGAATTTTAGGATTAGATAAGCAGTGAAGCAAAACAGATTTTATTTGGAGGGTTTTAAGGTGTGGGAGGGAGAGAGGGTGAAAGAGAGAGTAACGCACTCAAGAGAGGACTCGAGCTTCTCCAAGGGCAGAGAGAGCCCCTATATATATCTCAGCATTAAACACGAAAGCATGAAAGTACACATCTCAAGAGGGGAGATGTGGGCACACATGTGCTCAGGCACTACATGTGCTTGACCACGTGGGTACAAGCAGCACATGGGCTCGGGCAGCATATGTGCACCCTTCCTCTGTTCAAGGTAGCTTTTATAGGATTTCTCCAACCTGCCCCCACATGGGGCTTCTTCCCAGGTGAAAGTCCGTTGCTAAGGAGGTTACCAGGGAGGTTGGGAGTAGTGATGGTCCTTTTTGGGCTGAATCACTAAAGTTAATCAGATTGAGGGAGAGGTTCTAGGGAATTTGAGGAACTTCCTTCATGGGGAGGGGTCCAATCTCCTCAGGGTCCGGTGCTCAAGGTCTTATCCTATCCACAAAGTGGATCAGCCTTGGAATTTTCCTCCCAGAATTTTTGCTGACCAGTTTCATTGTCCAGGACCTTTCCCTACTTATGTGTCTACATCAAAGGGACCGAGTAGCTCCACTGCTAACATTGAACTGCCTGACCTAGTTGATCTAGCATTGCTAGGAAGGTCCCAGGACTCCCGAAACATTGCTAGGGAGGTTTACCTCCCACAGATAGTCAAATGCTTTTTCATACTTTTATAATGAATTGTGCCTGATAAAGTTTATTTCTTTCTTTTTCAGAAATTTTTAGATTTCTTTTTCTTATCTGATATACAGTGAGCTTTTATATTACAGGACCACATAAGACAAGAGGTATCTGTTCTTAGGTTGATATTAGTCTCTACATTATTCATATTTTCTATTTTCTATTACTGTATTAATTTTTTCTAAGGTTTCTGTTTTGGAATAATTTTAGATTTTACAGCAAAGTTTTCAAACAAACATGGTACAGATAATTTATATATACTTTCACCTAACTTCCTCTGATGTTAGTCAGTAAAATGCAGTACATTTGTGAAAAGAAAGAACTTGACATTGGGGCTATTTTGCTATGAATAGATTTTATTCAGAGTTCACCTGAATGAAATTAAGTTAAAATTTATATAAATATAAATAAAATAGAATTAGTTTCCCACTGATCTTTTAAAACTAAAGTGTATTTAAATGTCTCATTTAACTCATTCTCAAGATTTTATGCAAATTTTGGCTTTGTATATTAAAATTCTATACAATTTTCCATATATATTTTCCATATATATTTCCATATATATCTTAAAGACAGTTTTATGTTAATGTAGTTCTTACCCTTAGTTACTATAATGTGATTTTTTTTTTTATTGAATCACCATGTGGAAAGTTACAGAGCTTTCAGTCTTAAGTCTCCATTATACAATGCTCAACACCCATCCCATCACCAGTGCACATTTTCTTCCACCAGGAGCCCCAGTATACCTTCTCCCCACCCCACCCCCGCCTCTGTAGCTGATATATTTCACTGTACTTTGATTACCTTCAATATTTCAACAAAAAATTCACTGTTATTGTTTGGAGTTTTCCCCCCAAGTCAGACCTGCTGAAAAGGAACCATTTGATAATGTTTAACATTGCTGACAATTAAAAGATATGATTATCTCTTCATCCCTGGTGCCACATGGGGCAGTGGCTCAGTTCACAGTCTAGAGACATTTCTGTGAGCTGCTGGTGCCCAAAGTAGTTTAGTTGGCCTCTGGAATCATGCTCGTGCAGCAGTGGAAAGGCCACACACGTGCGGCCGCTGCGCTTAAATCTTGGCCTGTAATGTGATCTTTTAAAATCCCATTTAACACTCTTTCTTTGAACTCAGCATTTTCTGAGGCAAATAAAACCCTAAATTCTTTTTCCTTAAACTTGTCTAATATTCTTTTCCCCGTTTGTTTACTTCAAGTTTTATGAATTATTTTGTTTGACTGTGTGTCCAGAGTCCTGGAAGGAAATTGATGCCATGCTTAAACTGGGTAGTTCAGCAAAGAAACTACTCACAGAGATATGTGTGGAAGATGAAAAAGCAGTAGGTCCATATGACTTAGCAATAATGCTCCTGGGAATATACCCTAGTGGCCCCCAAACACAATACAGATAAGTCATCTGTACTCCTTTGTTCAATGTAGCACTATTCACAACAGCCAGAATCTGGAAACAACCCAAGTGCCCGAGAATGGATTTGTGAATAAAGGAACTGTGGTACATCTACACAATGGAATTCTATGTAGCTGTTAGAAAAGACAAAGTAATTAAATGTGCTTATACATGGATGGACATGGAGAGTGAAATCAGTCAGAGGGAGAGGGACAACATAGAATGATTGCACTCATTTGGGGGCTAGAAAAAAACAACCAAACAAACAAAAAACCCTAGTATGTGAATAATACCCAAAGTAGAATCAAGGGTCAATAGGACTGGTCTATAGTAGGAAGCATGCCACCAAGAGGGCAGGGAAGTGCAGTTAGGACAGAGAAGGGACCACTAGGATAATGATAGTTGAAAATGATCACTCTGGACATAAACTTGAGTGCTGAAAGGAGGTAAAGTAACATGCATGATACCCTATCAGTAACAATACTGCAAATTACTGTGCCTAAAAGGAAAATGAGAGAGAAAATTTGAGAGAGAGACAGAAAGAGAGAGAAAGGCAGAAAGACAGAGAGACAGAAACAGAGAGGGAAAGAGAAAGAGAAAGGGAAGGAAAGAGAAAGAAAAGAGAGAAGATGTGTCTGTTATAGAGGCAGACTGTGAGGCTAGAGCAGGGGACACACAGGAGGGAAACTGGGGACATCGGTGGTAGGAAATGTGCTCTAGTAAAGGGATAGGTGTCAAAACATTGACTGACTGAAACTCTATCACGAACAACTTTGAAACTGTATACTTCAGGGCGAATCGATAAATAAGAAAAGATCCACTTATATGCAAAGTTCATGGCTTCATTTTTTCTTTTTTTATTTGAAAAGTATCATGCTAAGTGAAATGAGACAGACATAGAAAAATTGTATTCATCTGTGGAATATAAAATAACAGAGTAGGAGACTAACATCCAAGAATAGTAGAAATAAGTACCAGTAGGTTGGCTCCATGGCTTGGAAGCTGGTCTCACATGCTGGGGAAAAAGGCAGCTCAGATACAGAAGGGAAAACCAAGTAAAATGTGGTTGGAGATCCCACCTTGGAAGGGAAATTTGTGCTGAAAGTAGACTAGAGACTGAACACAATGGCCACTAAATACCCTTATTGCAAACCACAACACCCAATTGGAGAGAAAGAACAAAAGGGAATGCCCTGCCACAGAGGCAGAGTGGGGTGTGGGGGGGAGATGGGATTGGGGGGTGGGAGGGATACTGGGTCTATTGGTGGTGGAGAATGGGCACTGGTGGAGGGATGTGTTTGCGAACATTGTATGAGGGAAAAACAAGCTCGAAAATGTGTGAATCTATCTGTACCCTCATGGTGATTCACTAATTAAAGAATAAAATAAATTTTAAAAATAATGAAAAAATATTAGTAGGAAATTCATATGTAATATGTTCAAAATAAAGCTCTTATTCTAAAATAAATAAATAAATGAATAAATAAATAAATAAATATATAAATAAGAAAAGAATAACCATTAGGGACAATGTAGTTCCCTTGGACTTGACAGTGAGATCTTAAAGGAAGGGGCTTCCTGACAGGACTTTGGTGGCCAAAAGTAATCAGCTTTGGTGGCTGTGCCCAAGGAAGCTAGAGAACTGTGTACCTGAGGTTTCTTCCTCCTCCTCCTCCTCCTCCTCCTCCTAACCCTGGTGAGTGCTTTCTATGGCCAAAACTAAAGAGCAAGGCACCATAATTCTACATTGTCGTTGATCTCTTGGTTACAAATTTAGAGGGCAAATGAAAGATAACCAAATACCAACAATTTGATCTACTATGACTCTGTGCTCCTGTTTCTGCATCAGGCTGTCTTCATCAGGGTCCCCTCAGAGAGGGTCGTGTTGAGTTTCCCTCCCCGCTCCAAGCAGAGCCTCAACAGCTGAAAACCTCCAGAATCCAGCCACAAGGCCATTCTCCACATGTTTGGAGGAGCCTCACCCATGAAGGAACTGATAGAGGAACCCAGATATGCAGGACCCGTGGCTGAGATCTCCAAGCCTGCTCAGAACAGGACTAGGCCTCCTCCACCTGGATCCCCATTTTTCCAGTACCTTGGCAGTCACACCCACAAACGCCCCCACCCCCAAATCGCGCCCCCCTGCCATGTAATCTCATCAACGGCCAAGATCTGGAGACTATAAAACAGAGCTCCTGGAAGAGAGCAACACAATTTATTATTTTTTAAATTTTTCCCCTATATTATATCTCTTTTATTTACAAAGGATGGAAACCCCAACACAAGATATTTTATTTTATTTTATTTTTTGCTTTTGGGTCACACCCGGCAATGCACAGGTGTTACTCCTGGCTCATGCACTCAGGAACTACTCCCGGCGGTGCTCAGGGGACCATATGGGATGCTGGGCATTGAACCCGGGGTTCCCTACCCGCTGCGCTATTGCTCCATCCCCAACACAAGATATTTTATGTTGGCTAATTGGAGTCCAACTTAGCTCCCCTGTGTTTGTGACTGCACACAGCCAGCTTTCTGGGACGGTACTAGAGTCTGTTGCCCCTGACTTCATTTTTCCTTTCTGAATAGCCTGCTGGGAATGAACAGTCTTACATCCCTGGGAACTGTCCTCCACCACGGACGATGGGCAGGGTTTGGGATATCAATGTCCTAGTTCTTTTTATTTATTTATTTACTTATTTATTTATTAGTGAAACATCGTGAGGTACAGTTACAGACTTACAAACTTCCGTGCTTATATTTCAGTCATACAATGGTGAAGAATTCATCCCTCCACCAGTGCCCATTTTCCACCACCAATGGTCCCAGCATCCCTCATACCATCCCCGCCCCATTCCTCCTCCCTCCTCCTGCCTCTGTGGCAGGGGATTCCCTTTTGCTCTCTCTATCCTTCTGGGTGTTGTGGTTTGCAATAGAGGTATTGAGTAGCCATCATGTTCGGTCTTGTTTGCTTTCAGGGTGCTTCTCCTATCCCGAGTGATCCTCCTATCACCATTTACTTGGTGATCCCTTCCCTAACTGAACTGCCTTTTCTCTCAGTATGTGAGACCAGCTTCTAAGCTGTGCAGTCATTCTCCCAGTACTTATCTTTAATAATCTTAGGTGTTAGTCTCCCATTCTGTTACTTTATATTCCACAAATGAGTGCAATTTTTCTATGTAGGTCCCTCTCTTTCTGACTTATTTTGCTTAACATGATACTTTCATGTTGATTCATCTATATGTAAATTTCATGACTTCATCCTTTCTAACAGCTGCATAGTACTCCATTGTGTAGATGTACCAGTTTCTTTAGCCAGTCATCTGTTCTTGGGCACTCAGGTTTTTCCCAGATTATGGTTATTAGAAACAGTGCTGCAACGAACATACAAATGCAGATGTCATTTCTACTATACTTTTTTTGCATCTCTGGGATATATTCCTAGAAGTGTATTGCTGGGTCAAATGGGAGCTCAATTTCTAATCTTTTGAGAATTGACCATATTGTTTTTCAAAATGGCTGAATCAGTCGGCATTCCCACCAGCAGTGAAGGAGAGTTCCTTTTTCTCCCCACATCCACGTCAACACCAGTTGCTTTTATTCTTTTGGATGTGGGCCAGTCTCTGTGGTGTGAGTTGATATCTCATTGTTGCTTTGATCTGCATCTCCCTGATGATTAGTGATGAAGAGCATTTTTTCATGTGCCTTTTGGCCATTCAGATTTCTTCTTTGAGAAAATTTCTCTTCATTTCATTGCCTCATTTTCCGATGGGGTTCGATTTTTTTTTTTTTTTTGTAGAATTCAACCAGTACCTTGTAAATCCTTGATATCAACACCTTATCAGATGGGTATTGGGTGAATATCCTTTCCCATTCTGTTGATTGTCTTTGAATTCTGTTCACTATGTCTTTTGTGGTGCAAAAACTTCTCAGTTTGAGGTAGTCCCATCTGTTTATCTCTGCTGCCACTTGCTTGGCCAGTAGAGTGTCCTCTTTAAAGATACCTTTAGCCTCGATGTCTTAGAGGGTTTTGCCAACCATGTATCTGATGGTCTCTGGTCTGATGTTGAAGTCTTTAATCCATTTTGATCTGAACTTTGTGCATGGTGTTAGGTAGAGGTCTGAGGCATTTTTTTTGCATGTAGCTGTCCAGTTTTGCCAGCACCATTTGTTAAAGAGGCTTTCCTTGTTCCACTTCACATTTCTTGCTTCCTTATCAATGATTAGGTGATCATATATTTAAGGGTGTGTGTAAGGATATTCCACCCTGTTCTATTGGTCTGCAGCTCTGTTTTTGTTCCAATATCATGCTGTTTTAATTATAACCGTTTTGTAGTAGAGTTTAAGGTTGGGGAAGGTGATGCCTCCCATCTTCTTTTTCCCAAGAATTGCTTTAGCTATTCGTGGTGATTTGCTGTTCCATATGAATTTCAGGAGTGTTTGCTCCATTTCTTTGAAGAATGTCATGGGTATCCTTATAGGGATTGCATTGAATCTGTATAATACTTTGGGGAGTATTACCATTTTGACAATGTTAATTCTCCCAATCCATTGAGCAGGGGATATGTTTCCATTTCCTTGTGCCCTCTTTTATTTCCTGAAGTAGAGTTTTATCATTTTCTTTATATAGGTCCTTTACCTCATTAGTTAAGCTGATCCAAAAGTACTTGATTTTCTGAGGCATGATTGTAAATGGGGTTGCTTTTTCAAGTCACTTTCTGCTCTCTCATTATTTGCATATAGGAAAGCCATAGACTTTTGGGTATAGATTTTATAACCTGCAACTTTAGTGTACAAGTCTATTGTTTCTCAGAGCTTCTTGGTAGAGGCTTTAGAGTTCTCTGAATATAGTATCATATCATCTGCAAATAGTGAAAGCTGAATTTCTTCCTTTCCTATCTGGATACCCTTAATATCTTTTCTTGCCTAACCGCTATTGCAAGTACTTCCAGTACTATGTTGAACAGAAGTGGTGAGATTGGGTATCCTTTTCTTGTTCCTGATCTTAGAGGGAAGGCCCTTAGTTTTTCCCCATTGAGGATAATGCTTACCATGGGTTTGTGGTAGATAACTTTGACTATACTGAGTAAAATTCCTTCAAAACCCATTTTGGAGAGAGTTTTCATCATAAACGAATGCTATATCTTGTCAAATGCCTTCTCTGAGTCCATTGATATGATAAAATGATTTTTTTCTTTTCTTTTGTTGATCTGATGGATTATGTTGATTGATTTCCAAATGTTAAACCATCCTTGCACTCAGGATCAATCCCACTTGGTCGTGGTATATTGATGAGTTATTGGGTTCTATTTGCTAATATTTTGTTGAGGATCTTTGCTCATCATCAGAGATATTGGCCTGTAGTTTCCTTTTTTGTGTGGTGTCTTTGTTTGCTTTGGTATTAGGGAAATATGTGCCTCATAGAAATTGTTTGGGAGAATTTCTGTCTCTCCGATTTCCTGAAAAAGCTTGAGGAGAACTGGCAGTAGGTCATCTTTAATTGTTTGGAAGAATTCATTAGTGAATCCATCAGAACCTGGGCTTTTGTTTTGGGGAAGACTTTTAATTACAGTTTCAATTTCCTTGATATTAATAGGTCTATTTAGGTATTCCAGGTCTTCTTGGTTCAACTTTGGGAGATTATAGGAATCCAGAAATTTATTTATTTCGTCAAGGTTCTCTTGTTTCCTGGCATACAGGCTTTCAAAGTAGTCTCTGATGATATTCTAATTTCTTTGATTTCTGTTGTGATGCCCCCGTTTTAATTTCTGATATGGTTTACTAGAGTCCCCTTTCTCTCTCTGTCTTTGTGATTCCTGCTAGTGGTTTATCAATCTTGTTTACTTTCTCGAAGAACCAGCTCTTGGTTTCATTGATCTTTCGAATTGTTTTTTGGGTTTTCATGTCGTTAACTTCTGCTCTAAATTTTGTTATTTATTTCCTTCTGCCTGGTTTGGGTTCCTTTTTGTTGGTCTTTTTCTAAGATCTTGATCTGTGAAGTCAAGTTATTGATGTGGGCTCTTTCTTCATTCCTGAGAAATGCTTGCAGGACTAAAATTTTCCCCTTAACACTGCTTTCTCTGTATCCCATAAGTTTTGGTAAGTCGTGTCCATTCTCATATTTTTCCAGGTATCTTTTGACTTCTTCCTTGATTTCCTTCCTGACCCACCCATTGTTCAACATTGAGTTGTTTAATTTCCAAGTCTTTGGTTTGCTTCTCTGCATCTGTGCATGGCTAACTTCTAATTTCAGTGCATCATGGCCTGAGAAGATAATTGATACAATTTCTATTTTCCTGATTCTATTGAGGTATGTTTTGTGATCCAGCGCACGGTCTTTTTTGGAGAATGTTCCGTGTGCACTAGAAAAGAATGTGTATTCTTTCTTTTGGGGATGCAAAGTCCTGTATAGATCTATTAACTCTCTCTTTTCTATTTCTTCCTTTAGGGCCAGTGAGTTTTATATCAATAATAATAATTGATATAATTATTATTAATTACTCAGGGGATGCATTATTTTACATTGGACTTGTACAGGTTCTTGTGTCTATGGGTATAATGTTACAATTGGGATAAGCTAGTGGACTATTAGTTTAATGTATTTAAGAGGGCAAGGGTAGTCTCCCCAGAATTACATGATGGAGGCCAAGATATGAGTCCAAATTGCTGAGAAAGAAGAAAATAACTGTGGCTGCCAGCCCCACAGGGAGCCACGCCCCTGGATGGGAGGCCACGCCCCCTGGTTCCAGAGGTTACTCTAGGGGAGCTGGAAGCGGTTGTGGGGGGCTGAAAGGTGCTGGGGACTGGTGTGGGCTGTGGGGCAGAAGCATGCCCTTGTTTCGGGGGACTGCTCTTTGGACCCACTTGCAGGACAAGTGGCACACTGGTTCCCATGCAATTTGTTTTTATTATTTATTTATTTTTCCCCGAATGACAGAGCATGGCAAGCTACCCGTGACGTGTTTGATATGCCAAAAACAGTAACAACACATGCTCTTCGTGTTCCTGGAGTGAGCATACGCCATCTGGTTATACTAGCATGTGACAGGGACAAATGAAGACATTAGAGAGAGAGAGAGAGAGAGAGAGAGAGAGAGAGAGAGAGAGAGAGAGAGAGAGAGAGAAACCTTTTTCCTCATGGGCAGGCATGGGGCCATGGCTTAGTTTTCAGTCTGGAGACATTCTGCCAGTATCAAAAGTAGTTTAGCTGACCTCTGGAATCATGCTCGTGCAGCTGTGGTGAGGCTGCACATGTGCTGGGCAGCGAGCGGGGCCGGTGCCGCCCACCTTCCCGAGAGCACCCTCGGGTCCCATTGCTGCCGCTCGTACTTCTCATCTGCCTCTAGCTTTTGACCCTTTACCTTCAAAATTGAAACTATTTTGTTGATCAGACATCCTCCAGTGAGAAGCTGATATGAGTTGTATGAGATATATCACTTTTTTTTAAGGGGAACCATTTCCATGGTGCAGCCCATTTGGTCATGTTTCATAGGCACATCTTCTATAACCACTATTAAAAAATTTAATTCTATTGATTTGCCATTGATTTCCAATATTATAGAATTTGGAGAATATGGAGTCACACTTATTGTCTCCAAGCCTTACTACATCCACACCAAAAGTTCAGCATACCTCACTACTAAAATGATTCCAATGTGCATTATTTCCACCTCTTTTTATCTCCCTTGCTTTGTCTTTCCCTTGGGTAATTGTCGTAGTGTTCATGAGAGTTGTTTCTATTTTTTTAAACTATTTTTTGGGAGGTGAGTTATGGCCACACTCAACACTAATCAAGGTTTATTTCTGGTTCCATTCTTAAAAATGACCTGGTAGTGCTAAAGGGTCAAATGTAGTGCCAGAGACTAAACCAGAATCAATTAGTGCAATGAAAGTGCCTTACAACATGTATATTCACTCAAGCTCTTACCATATTTATTCTTTTGATTTGGGTTGGGCTGGAGCTATAGCACAGCAGTAGGGCCTTCGTCTTGCACACAGCTGACCTGTGTTCGGTTCCTCTTTCCCTCTTGGAGAGCCTGGTAAGCTACCGAGAGTATTTCGCCCCCCCCATGGCAGAGCCTGGCAAGCTACCCGTCGTGTATTCAATATGCCAAAAACAGTAACAATAAGTCTCACAATGAAACGTTACTGATGCCCGCTAGAGCAAATCGATGAGCAACGGGATGACTGTGATTGTGAATGTGATTTTGGTTATTTAAATTCAACACATAAATGAAATTAACTAGTATAGTTGTCTTTCACTTCCTGGTTTATTTCAACTAGCATAATTATCTCAAGTTCCATCCATCTTCTTGCAGATGGCACAGATTCATTTTTTTAAATAGCTGAGTAGTATTCCAAAGGATTGCATACATCTACAATTGCTTCCTTAGTCAGTCATCCATTGAAAACTTTAGTCAAATATTGATAAATCTTTAGATTAATCTTATGTATTGTCTCCAGTTCAGTGCTCTTGAATCCATTTAGTGTTTCTTCCATTATTCCACCCCTTGAAATTGTGGATGATTGTCTACATTATATGACTTCATTACTGAATCTCTCTTGGATATTATTCTTAGAGGCAAAAGTCTCTTGCCAAGTTCTCAAAGTTTTCATTTCCAAGGAGAAGATTGACATACAGAAACTAACAAGTATCTCTTCATCTGCAGTTTTGAGTAGTGTGTGAGCTGGAGAGAGCATCATTTTAGTCAAGTCCAGCCTTCAAGCACACTCATTTCTTCTTCAGATCTCTGGTATTGATGGACACAGAGAGTCTATACCCTCAACTATCTTATTCTCACCATCAAAGACGTTTTTAGCAAACACTTTTGTAGGACTCAATTCTATTACTAAAAAGCATCTGAACTATTGAACATTTGTGAGAGAATATTTTCCACAATCTCCTAAGTATATGGTCATTTCCAAAAGCTTCTTCACCTAAGAGCAAAGAATTGAAAGTCTACCTTGATATGTGTGCTAGTTCAGAGCTGCACAGGATCCTAGATTTTTTAGTTTCAGTGTTAAGAAAGCTGAAACTTCTGGAGGGGAAAACATTGACAAGAGTATCATTTATCTTGTTTTGTTTAAAAAGGCAATTTTAGGGGAAATTGAAATTTATTTTATAGTTATATTTTAACACTCTATAAATCCAAGCCATCTTGATAGCTGCAGAACATAAAAATGTATTATGGATGACTCGGTTTGCTCATAAAATGATTACATTTGACATATTAAATGTCAAGATATGGTTTATGAAGACAACAATTGTACATTTACTAATTGAACTGACATTCAAATGCATTGTTTGCAATGGAAAGAATAAAAAACATGGTGTAGTTTAAAGAATAGAGAATTTAAAAATACTCATGAAAACAACATATTTAGTCCTGTTCCTTTATGGACTTTATGATTCCTGACCCAAGCAGAAGTCAGCCAAAAACTCCAATTTCCGAAATGATACTTTTTTCTTGCACTGTCTCTCAAGAGGCAGGACTATGTAGTGGTAAAGACCAAAGCATCTGAAGCTATATCATTCACATTTGAGTCCAAGCTCTTCTACTTACTTTGAGTGAACTTTGTCAAGTGTCCTAATTGTTCTATTCTTTGAGTTATATAATCAGTATAAGGAGAATATAATATTTCTTTATAGTATTCTTATGTCTCTTTTTTGAACAGGATATCTCTTCAGATGGGACGGGTTGAGTTTCCCTCCCCGCCCTGAGCAGAGCCCTGGCAGCTGAAGACCTCCGGAACCCTGCCACAGCCATGCTCAAGGTCCCTCTCCACACATTCAGAGGAGCCTTAGACATGAAGGAACCAACAGAGGAACCCAGGTGTGAGGAACCGGGGCTGAGATCTCCAAGCCTGCTCAGATCAGGACTGGGCTTCCTCCACCCAGACCCCCCCATTTTCCAGTAGCTTGGCAGCCACAAGCACAAACTGCCCTGGGCTTCGTGTAATCCCATCAATGGCCAAGATCCAGAGACTATAAAACAATGCTCCGCGAGAAGTATAGCCTACTTCTCCCTCTTGGAGAACCAGGCAAGGTACCGAGAACATCCTACCACATGGCAGAGCCTGGCAAGCTCTTTGTGGTATATTCAATATTCCAAATACAGTGACAATGACGGGTCTCATTCCCCTTACCCTGAAAGAGCTTCCAATGAGGTACCACTGGGAAGAACAAGTAAAGAGAGGCTGCTAAAATCTCAGGGCTAGGACGAATGGAGACGTTACTGGCACCCACTCAAGCAAATCGATGATCAATGGGATGACAGTGATACAGTGATGGTATTCTTATAATAAATTAGCATAGAATTGTAAAAGAATTCTTTGCATGTAATATAGATTTAATTCACATCAAGACTTACAATAATTCTTTAGGTTCTACTTCTTATAAGGAGTGAATGGATGCAGAGCTTAGAATTTTTCCAAAAGAAATAAATACTCTGATTTCTATTCTGGGTTCCACAGATTTGTGGTACCTGAAAAGCAAATTCAGCTCTCATATATTTTGTTCTACTATATATATATGTATATATATGTATATATATATATTTTTTATTGTGTTTATACAGTCTTTGAACTTGAAGGTTTCTGGATGAAGTATGTGTTTCCCATTTAGCCATTGTCTCTGCTCTTTTCTATTATTACTTGCTTAATATAATTATCCCATCAACCGCGCTGGCCAATAAAAGGTAAATATAAAGAAATAAGTGTGTAGTCATTTATTATGATATTTTAGCTGTAGAAAAGAATGGCAGATACAGCTAATAGAAGGAATAATTGTCACTGTCACTGTCATCCTGTTGCTCATCGATTTGCTTGAGCAGACACCAGTAACATCTCCATGTGAGACTTGTTGTTACTGTTTTTGGCATATCGAATATGCCACGGGTAGCTTGCCAGGCTCTGTGTGCCATGCGGGTGAGATACTCTTGGTAACTCGCCAGGCTCTCTGAGAGAGGCGGAGGAATCGAGCCCTGGTCAGCCGTGTGCAAGGCGAACACCTTACCCACTGTGCTATATCGATCCAGATATTGAAGTTATTGGAGGTATCTAAAATAGCTATAGCTACTATCACTATCACAGTCTGTCATCCCATTGACCATGGATTTGCTTGAGTGGGGCCAGTAACATCTCCATTTATCCTAGCTCTTAGATTTTAGAAGCCTCTCTTTATTCGTCCTTCCCAGCAGTGCGGCATTAGAGGCTCTTTAGGGTCAGGGGAATGAGACTGTCTTTGTTACTGTAATGACAGTTACTGTCTTTAGCATATGAATATAACATGGGGAGTTTGTCAGGCTCTCCTCTGTGTGGGCAGTAAACTCTCAGTAGCTTGCCAGGTTCTCCAAGAGGGAGAACGAGGTTGTCAGATGTCGTGCAGCCATATCGCCTCTTCCGGGAGCTTGGTTGTATAGTCTGGATGTTGGCCATTGATGGGATTACACGGCGCCGGGGGCAGTTTCTGGGTATGACTGCCTAGCTACTGGAAAATGGAGAATCTGGGTGGAAGAGGTCCAGTCCCGATCTGAGCAGCCTTGGAGATCTTGGCCCTGGGTCCCACACACCTGGATTCCTCTGCCAGTTCCTTTGTGCGTGAGGCTTGTCCAAACATGAGCTATAGCTACTAGTGTTAGATAATAATATAAATGCTTGAGAATGTTGTATATATTTTGAAACAAAAAAAATTGAGTGAAAAATATACTAACTGAATAAAATATCAGTGATTTGGGTTAACAACTTATTAGATACAGATGAATAGAGACCTGGTGAAACTGGGTACAACTTTGAAGACAATATTAAAAGAGATAGAAACACAACAGGAAAATAATTCATAGAGAAACATGGAGTGCAGAAGTTACAGCAAGACAGTGTCATCATATTGTTGGGGACTGTAGGAGTGAAGGGAAAGGGGGTCAGAAACCAGAAGATGTGAGTTGAAAACCTCAAAACCATGAAAGACCTCATGTTCAAGTTTATGGAAAACTTCAGATATGAATATAAAAATAAATTCATGCATAAAGAAATATGTCATAGAAACATTAAAAAAAGATAAATAGGAATTTTTTTCACTTTTTCTGAGGGGTTCACACTGGGCGATGCTCAAGGGTTACTCCTGGCTTTGCACTCAGGATTGAACCTGTGTCAGTTTGGTGCAAGGCAAATACCCTACTCACTGTACTATTGTTGCAACCCCAACAAATAGGAATTTTAAAAACAAACTTAAAATTTTTGTGGAGGGCCAGAGAGATAGCACAGGGATTAAGGTTCTGACCTTTCATATGAGTGTCAATCTCCAGTACTACACGTGGTCCCCAGATTTCTGCCAGAATTGATCTCTTAGCCATTTCTTTCTTTCTCTTTCTTTCTCTTTATCCTTCCTTCCTTCCTTCCTTCCTTCCTTCCTTCCTTCCTTCCTTCCTTCCTTCCTTCCTTCCTTCCTTCCTTCCTTCCTTCCTTCCTTCCTTCCTTCCTTCCTTCCTTCCTTCCTTCCTTCCTTCCTTCCTTCCTATCTTGCTCCAGAAATTCTAAAATTTTGGTAGGGTTATACTACAGCTTGGGTTAAATTTTTAACTAAATGAAGACTTTAGGTCTGGAAGCATCTCTGCAGCTTGCTGATCTCTTTTGAGATTTATTGATTAGTCTTTGGACCTTGGTTGGTTAATAAGAGCTTATTTGGTGCCAAAACAGTTAATGGGAGTGACTGACAGACTCCAAGAAGAATGGGAGATAGGGAAGATTGCCCATTCCTTCCTCTGTGAGAGCCTGGAGGTTTTGGTCACAAAACCTACAAAGCTGAGCAACAGATTCATTCCTGGGTGAGCTTCATCCACCTGTGGTGTCCAGCCGTGAGCAATGCGACGATTGGGTACGGGAGGTTTTCGGCTGCCAGGGCTCTGTTTGGGTGAGTGCAGGGACTCACCTGCCCACTTTGGAGTAGCCTGGAATGAGATTCAACCTGGCACAGGGTCTGGAGGCATCTCTACAGCTTGCTGATCTCTTTCAAGATTTATTTATGAGTCTTTGGATTCCATTGCTTTCTTGAGATGCATTTCTTCTTTCCTTCCTTTAGGGTTTTGTAATCATGAATGGAGTTTGAATCTTATCAAAAGCTTTCTCCATATGTATGATATGACATATGGTTTTTAGTAGTTACATTTATTGTCATGGTATATTACACTAATTGATTTTCTTATTTAATCAGATACTTTTGTTACTTTTCCAGTTTTAATATGTTTTTTCTTGTAAATTGTTATGCCTAAGAACTTTGCTACTGAATTAATCAAAGTTGTGAGTGTACAACCTTGTTTTGCTCTTGATTTTACATAAAAATGTTTTTAGTATTTCACTTGTATCACTTGTCATCCTGTTGATCTTCGATTTACTTGAGCAGGCACCAGTAACGTCGCCATTTGTCTCCATTGCGTGCTAGTGCAGCCCAGTGATATCTGCTTGCTCCAGGAACAGGAAGAGCCTCAAACCGTTCATTCAGGGAATTGACAAAGAAAAGAAATCTGACCATCTTATTGGTGGGCAGCCACATGGTCTTCTGACGTCCCTTGGAATCTATTTGGTAACAGTTCTAGTCCAGCAGTCGTTTCTGAATCACATTACATGACCGGCCCATCTGATTTTTGATGCCTTGGCAAACGAGACAGCATCCCTGATTCTTGACCGTTGACAGAGGTCAGAACTCTGGATTCCTTCTCTCACTTGAGTGAGATGTGATACTTCTAGCATAGCTCTTTCGATTCCTCTTTGGGATACCCGAATAGCATTCTCATCCTGTTTGCGTAGGGCCCAGGTCTCTGAGGCATATGTTAGCGCAGGAAGAACGGTGGAATCGAAAAGATGTGCCTGAAGTCAAAGGTTCTTCATCCTCTTAACCACTTCTTCAACGCTCTTGAATGCATTCCACGCTGCTCTCTTCCTTCTGCGCAGTTTTGGTGCCAAGTTGGTCCTCATGTTGATTTCTCGACCCAGGTACACATAGCTGCTGCATTCGGAGATGCAGCAATGGAGATGTTTGTTCCATTGAGAGAAAATGGAGTTTCAGGGACTAGTTCATTTTTTCATGAGCATCGTCTTGTTGAGATTCAGCTGCAATCCGACCTTTCCACACTTGTGGTCGAAGTCGGCCAGCATTTACCGCTTGGCTAATGTTTGGCGTTATGAGAACAATGTCATCAGTGAAGCGGAGGTGGTGTAATTGCTAACCATCTATCTTCACTCCCATTCCTTCCCAGTCATTGCATGATGTTCTCGAGAGTGGCAATGAAGAGTTTCGGTGAAATGGTATCACCTCGCCACTCCCCTCTCTTTACATCAATGATCACTTCCTTGTAGAAGGGTGAGATCCTGGTGGTGAATCCACAATACAGCTCATGGAGGATTTTGATATACTGAGTTTGAACGCCCTGTTTGGCCAGGGCTTTGATGACCGCCTCAGTCTCAACAGAATCGAAGGCCTTCTTTAAGTCAATGAACATTAGACAGAGCGGCATCTTGAACTCTTGCAAAACTTCAATGAGTTTGGTCACTTTGTGGATATGGTGGATCGTGCTGAATCCCCTTCAGAAGCCGGCTTGCTTGCATGGTTGTTCTTCGTCTAGTGTTCTGCCTATTCTATTCAGTATGACAAGAGTAAACAACTTGTAGACGACAGACAGCAGGCAGATTGGGTGATAGTTGCCGATGTTGTGGATGTCTCCCTTCTTGTGCAACAGAATGGTCCTACTGGTTTTCCACTGAGACGGAACCTTGCATTCAGACAGGTAACGTGTAAAGAGCCAAGCCAGTGTATTGATGAGTAGTGGCAGCAGAATCTTCAGGTGTTCGGGCCTGATCTTGTCCAGACCAGGTGCTATATGCATATTTATCAATAAAATGGCGTGTCGGATTTCGGAAGGGAGGACATTGGGAATGACATATCTATCCTTTGGAATTTGGTATGTGGGCAGGTGGACATGGCTGTCAAAGAGATCCGAGTAGAAGTCATGAATAATCCTCTCCATTGCCTTTCTGGAAAATGTGATAGATCCATCAGGACATCGGAGGGCAGTCATCTTGGTCTTGTAGTTGGCGAAGGATAGGCGAGTGTTGCGAATACCATCCCTGGCTTCTGCTGCAACAGCCAACACTGCTTCTCTTCTCTCTTTGAGGTCTTCCTTTATCGCATCTCTGCACGGCTTTGTGAGCTTGGACGTTAGCTTGTGGTTGCCTGAGGCTTGCGCCAAACCACGTTGACAAATGAGCTCAAGAGTTTCTGAAGACAGGAAACTTATTTACTAAATTTATAAATTTAGTATTTATAAATTTAGTATTTAGTATTTATAAATAAGATTTTGACTACAGGTTTTATAGAAAACGTGTTTACTATGTTTAAAGAGATTCCTACCATACTCATTATATTTATGCAATAAAATCTGTTTTACTACAAATGTTCACTTAACTCTTGTGAAATGCTTTCTCAGCATCTATTGATATTATTATATAATTTTAGTATTTCATTTTTTTGATATAGTGCATTGCAAGGATACATTTTCATATATTAAGCCATTCTTGTATTGCTGGAATGAATCTCACTTGGTCATAATGCATGAGCCTTTTGACACCTGTTGAACTTTGTTTGCTATATTTTTGCTGAAGTTATTTCACATATACATTCATCAGAGATGTTGGTCAATAATGTGTGTATGATGTCTTTGGTTTTGGTATCAAGGTAATATTGTCCTCATAAAGGTATTCCCAAATACTTACAATTATGTAGTAATTTTAAATTTTATTTAAAAATTATTATTAAAATTAAAAATACTTAATTTTGGAGGAAGAGTTTAAAGAGAATTGGTTTAGGTTTTTTAAAGTTTTGATGAAATTTACTGGAAAAGTCATCTGGATCAGAAATTTCATTTTTTTTTTAAGAATTTTATTTTATTGAGTCACCATGTGGAAAATTACAATGCTTTCAGGCTTAAGTCTCAGTTATACAATGCTGAAACAACCATCCCTTCACCAGTGCCCATATCCCACCACAAAAAAAAAAAAACACAGTATACCTTCCATCCCGCCCCCCCCGCACCCCCCCGCCTTGTAAATTTCGCTTCACTTTCTATTTACTTTGGTTACATTCAATATTTCAACACAAACCTCACTATTATTGTTAGGAGTACCCCACTAGAGTCAGACCTGTTGTGAAGAGATATGAGGTTTTGGATTTCTGTACTTTAGCAACTAAGTCCAGGGAGATTTCTTCCAGATATTGGATCATTGCAAGCTTGTAAACCCCATCTGTGGTCATCATAATATGGTGGTCACCACGCCCTTCACCCCCGGCAAGGAAGAGGCAAGAGAGAGAAATACTTTTCCCCTCCTGGGTGGGCATGGGGCCTCGGCTTAGTTCTCAGTCTGGAGACATTCTGCGAGTTGCTGCCCATGCCGAAAAATTTAGCTGGCATCTGGAGTCACGCTCGTGCAGCTGCGGAGAGGCCACACACACGTGCGGCCCCCGGGATCACATCTTGGCGGCAGATGGGGCCGGTGCCACCCACCTTCCCAAGAGCACCCTGGAGTCCTATTGCTGCAGTTCGTAAATCCCATCTGTGGTCCTCATCAGAACTTTCATTTTGAAGGAGAGTTTTATTAGTGTTTTTATTCCTGTATTGTGATCAGTCAACTCAGATTTCATGTTTCTTCTTGTAATAGTGTTGTTAGATTATTTTCACTGAAATTTATCCTTATCCTCTAGGTTATTATTAATAGTAGCATTGAGCTGTTCATTTGCTTCTTAAAATCCTTCATATTTTTATGTTTATTTTATAGTCTCTTCTCTCCTATTTATAATACTCTTTGAGTTTTTATAAACCCAATTTAAGATATATAAATTCTAGAATCATTTTGAAAGATTAGTTCTTAGTTTCATTAACAGTTTCTACTTTTGCTTCTATTTCATTTGTTTCTGCTGATTTTAATTTATTCTCCCTAAAAGGTAACACTAAGTTTCATTTGTTACTTTTTCAGTTGCTCTTCCTATAAGATTAATTTACTTTTTTCTCTATAAAGATCTGTATTAACTTACTTCTTAGTAGTGCTTTTGCTGTATCCCATGGGTTATGATAACTTGGATTTTTACTTTCATGTTTCTAGGGATTGTTAAACTTCTGCTTTAAGTCCTTGTTGACCTAGTGACCTAGTGGTTGCTGAAAACCTATTATTTAGTTGTCACATGTTTTTTCAATTGCCTTTTTGGTATTCATTTCTAATTTCATAGAATTATGGTCATAGAAAATATTCAGTATAATTTCAGTTTCATGAGTTTGTTGATACTTGTTTTGTGTTCTACAATATGGCTTATCCTTGAAAATGTTCCATGTGCAGTTAAGAATGTGAATTGAACTGTTTTAGGATAAAATGTTCTGTTAGTCCCACTTGTTCTAATTAACCATTTAATGCTATTATTTTCTCTTTTCCCCTTGATTTTGTTAAAACACTATTGTGTATAATAGAGTTGTTTCAGGCATACAGTGTTTATACACCAATCCCACCATCAATGTCTCCTTCCCTCCCTATTTTCCTGCAATCCACAGCCTGTCCCCTAGTCAGGAACATAGCACTGTAGCACTGTTGTCCTGTTGTTCATCGATTTGCTCGAGCGGGCACCAGTAAAGTCTCCATGGTGAGACTTGTTGTTACTGGTTTTGGCATATCGAATATGCCATGGGTAGCTTGCCAGGCTCTTCCGTGTGGGCAGGATACCCTCGGTAGCTTGCCGGGCTCTCTGAGAGGGACAGAGGAATCAAACCCGGGTTGGTCACGTGCAAGGCAAATGCCCTACCTGCTGTGCTATCACTCCAGTCCTGGCAGGAACATAACAAATTTTTGACAGGAACATGACAAATTTATTTCATATTACTTGCTCCAAAAAAACTTGAAGAAATGGCAATAGAATTACTAGAAAATAAATGAACAAAAGTCAATTTGTAGTATTAGTTGCTATATGAGTTTAACCTATGTGAATAAAGAAATTAAAATCATTTAACATAATGTAAGTGTTTATTCTCACTTTTCAACTGTGGCATTTAAACATATTGCATTAAACTTAATTTGTATAATTTGGATCTTATTTAGGTAATCATAATATCTTCCTTGTTACAAATGAAACTTTTACTTTTGCCCCCTCATCAGGCTTATAAGAAATTTATTTAATATTACTTGGTGCAAAAAAAGGGTAAATCTAATACCCAAGAATAGTAGAGATAAGTACCAGGAGGGTTATTCCACAGCTTACTCACATGCTAGGGGTAAAAGCAGCTAAGATAGAGAAGGTACCACCAAATAAAGTGTGCTAGGAGGACCTGCTCAGGATGGGAGATGCGGGCTGAAAGTAGACTATCGACCAAACATGATGGCCACTCAATACCTATATTGCAAACCACAACACCCATAAGGAAAGAGAAATCAAAATGGAATGCCTTGCCACAGAGGCAGGCTGGAGTGGAGGGGACGTGATAGGGGTGGTGGGAGGGATACTGGGACCATTGCTGGTGGAAAATAGGCACTGGTGGAGGGTTGGGTACTTGACTGTTGTATGACTGAAATGCAAGCACGAAAGTTTGTAAGTCTGTAACTGTACCTCACTGTGATTCACTAATAAAAAATAAATAAATAAATAAATAAATAAATAAATAAAGGGTAAAAGAATGGCAAATAGAATTATCAGGAAATAAATCAATAAAAGTTCATTTATGATGGGTAATTGCTATATACTTTTAATCATTTTTTTTTGTGTGAAGCAAGAAAGTTTTTATTGAAACTTAATTTAGAAAGATGTGAGAGGAGAGAAAGGAAGAAGTACTTGTTTAAGAGAGAATACAGGCTCCTCCAGAGTGGAAAAAGGCAAGCAAAGAAAGAGACAAGCAAGCAAGATATGTATTCAAGGGAGAATGTGGGCTTGAAGAACAAACCTGTTCTTAGTCTTCCTTAATCTAATCTAGTAGAGGACAACACTAAGCACCATCAGTGAGTGCCGTACACAATGCCATGTTAAGAAGTTTCTCCTGTCATTTAAAAGAGCTCTTTTAACACTTCTAGCAAAACTGGTTTCAAGGCTAAATTGTTGCCTGTTCATGAAACTCTGTACAGTTCCTTCAAATCTAAATGATAATTTAGCTGAATAGAGTATTCTTGGTGAGGTGTTCATTGTTTTTTTTGTACTATATTCTTCCATATTCTTCTGGTTTATAGATTCTCATTTGATATATATTTTGTATATCTTATGGGCTTTCCTTTGTAAGTTCCTTTTTTTAATCCTACTGATTTCTATATTTATCTCTATCTTTAGATTTTTGTCATTTTGAGTATAATGTGTCTTGGAGTTTTTCTAATTGTGTTTATTTTCACTGAACTCTTCGGGCTTCTTGATGCCTGTAATCCTCAACTCTGGGAATCAATTTTTTTTCTTTTTTAAATGAATCACCATGAGATACAAGGCTTGGAAGCTGGCCTCACATGCTGGGGGAAAAGGCAGCTGAGATAGAGAAGGGACCACCATGTAAATGATGCTTGGAGGGCTCGATGTTTCCTTTAACTATTGTTTCTTCACCACATTTCTCTTCCTATTCTTCAGAGACTGATAATTCTTACAGTGCTCCTTTTGAACTCATCTCATAGTTTTCTGGTATGCTGTTCATTTCTTTTCAGACTATTCCTTCTTCTAACCTTGTTGTCCTTGAATCTTTTGCTCAGCTTCTGTTATTCTGCTATGCAAAGCTTATTGACTTTTTATTTTTTTGTATCACCTACCATGTTTTTCATTTCTGTCATTTCTGACTGTAATAGTTCTTTCATTTTGACCCTCATACTTTCTTGTGCTTTGCTGACTACTTGTGCTATCATTTAACTCACTGAAAATCCTCTTCAGCGTGTCACTCACACATTGTCTGAAGATTTACTGGGGGTGTTTATGTCTTCAGAGATCTTGTTTTCACTTCTTGAAATTTGTGGGTTTCTACATGTTTTCCTTATTTGTTTTCCAGTGTTCTTGCTGTGCTAGGGGTAAGCCTTTGTAGATAACTTGTAGTCTTTGTAGTTATGGATGATGTGGAGGGATTAAGCTAGGGATTGGTCCCTATCTTTTCCACCTGTCCTCACAGAATGACAGGAAAATGTTGTGAGTAGCATGCAATTTGTTGAGTAGATCTGTCCATGGCCTTGAACTTTAGGAGCTGTGGTATGGACCCTTAACATGGCTCAGGTTAGGTGTGGATGCTGCTGGGATCTACCTGGGAGGAAAGGGCTATCCCTCCCAGTTGAGCTCTGACTCCCATTCAGAACAGGCCCAGCTATATCAGCAAGAGGCTAGCCTCACCTGGGAGGGTGGGACAGCAAGCAGAAGGTCAGCTATTTTCTTATTTTTTTCTGTATGGCTCATCTATCCATACTTGTAAATGAGGTGTTGAAATTCTCTCTTTGTATTACTGTCAATGTCATTCTTTTGTTCTGTTATTTTTTTTTCTTTTTGGGTTACACCTGGCGATGCACGGGTGTGCATTCCTGGCTCTGCACTCAGGAATCACCCCTGGCGGTGCTCAGGGGAACCATATGGGATGCTGGGAATCGAACCTGGGTCAGCCGCGTGCAAGGCAAACACCCTACCCGCTGTTCTATTGCTCTAGCCCCATGTTCTGTTAATTTTGATTAATGTATTTTGGTGTTATTTCATTTGGTTCATATATTTTAAGTGCTTTTTTAATAACTAAATATTATATCTTCTTGTATTAAGTTCTTAATCTCTTAATAATGTCCATCCCTGTCTCTTATTATCTTTTCAAGCTGAAAATCTGTTATTCTATATAACTATGCTTGTCCTTTTAAAGTTACCAATTGCTTATAGTATTGTTTTCCAACCCTTTATCCTGAATCTATATTTGTGATGAAAATTAAGATGTGTTTATTCTAGTCGAAGAAAGATTTAAAAAATTAATCAATATCTCTATGCTTTTAATTGGTTAATTTAGACCATTAACATTGAGGGTAATTATTAAATATAGGCTTTTATTATCTCTTATTATTCCCATCTGTTTTTTATGATTTTGTTTTGAAAAGCTGTGTGGAATCTTATAGAGTTTCCTTAAGTATAATTTGTTTCTCTGTAGATCTTGTAGTAATCTGTTCCTTGTCTGATGGTGGGCCTGTTTAGGTTTATGTTTTTGTTCCTGGGGCTGGTTGGGCTACACCTGGTTGTGCTCAGGGCTTGCTCCTGGCTCTGTGCTCAGGAAATCACATCTGAAGAAGCTTCAAAACCATATGTGGTGCTAGGGATCAAACCTTGGTCAGGCATAAGCAAGGAAAGCTCCTTACTCACTGTACTATTTCCCTAGTTCCAATTTAGGTTTATATTGTTTGACAATTTTTCAAACTCTTATATTTGTTTTTTTTAATTTATTTTATTGAATCACCATGTGGAAAGTTACAAAGTTCTCAGGCTTATGTCTCAGTTATACAATGCTTAAACACCTGTCATTTTACCAGTGCCCGTATTCCACCACCAAAAAAAAGAAAAAAAAACAGTACACCTCCCATCCCCTACCCCCCACCCCCACCTGCATAACTGATAAAATTCACTTCATTTTCTCTTTACCTCGATTACATTCCATATTTCAACACAAAACTCACTATTGTTGTTGGGGTTTCAACACAGAACTCACTATTCTTCTTGGAGTTTATCCCCCCCCCCCAAATACGGCCCTATTGACAAGGAAATATTTGATAATTAGTTCTCCACTAATGAGAATGAAGATAAACCGTGGCCTCGCGGTTTAGGATTTCTGTGTTTTAGTAATTAAGTACATGGAGATTTAAGTGGGAAATTTCATCATTTCCCTTCCTGGGGCAGCATAAAGCAAAAGCTTAGTTCACAGTCTGGGGACATGGCTGCGAGCACTTTCTGGGTTCAGAAGTAATCTAGCTGGCTCTGGATCTTGGTCGTTCAGCAGCAAAGCGGCCGTGCAAATGCATGGCCACCCGGTTCGAATCTAGGCAGAGCGCGAACTGGAGCCGGTTCCGGCCCCAGCCCGAAACTCTCAAACTCATATTTGGATGCTTAGTTCCTTCCTCAAATTAGAGATATTCTCAGAAATGCTTTTATTCAAGCTGAGATTTTCTATCTCCACTCCTACCCCACCCCCTTTTATGTAACTAAACCTCATGTTCAATAAAACAACACTTGAAAGTCAATACTGAAGAAATAAGAATTGGCAAGAATAAAATATTTTATTTAGGTGATAGAAACCTAAGAAGATGGTGAATTTCACTCTCCCCTCATCTTTCTCTCAGGTTAGGGTTTTGGTTTTATATATTTGGGGAAAAAAAAGTGGGATAATGGTTAATGGAGAGGGATTCAGGCACGTGACTGGCTGGCATCAGCATCTTGTTGATGGTGATATCCTTTGATAAAAGTGTTTAAATAGCAATCTATGTCTCCAGGAGTCTTTGTGACAGCTTTTAGAGAGATATCTCTCTAGAAGACTAGTTGATTATTTCCTTCTACTTGTTATTTTCTGGTTTAATTTTAAATGCATAACAGATTACTTTTTATTAAGAAATAAACAGGCATGGGCCAGAGCAATAGTACAGTGAGTAGGGCACTTGCCTTTCATGAAACCCCTGGCATCCTAACCATCCTAATGGTCCCCCTAGCACCACTAAGAGCAATTTTTGAATGCAGAGCCAAGAGTAACCCCTGATCATTGGCGGGTATTATCCTAAGCAAAACAAAACAACCCCTTCCAACACCAAAATGAAAAGAAATAGACAAGGCAAAGGCTAAAGAGAGTGAGGGATTAATATATATGTATATAATATGTATTATCTATAAACAAAGGTTAAGATGGAGTTTCTAATGCTTGCTCATTTGTATTGGACCCCAATAATTTTTGTTTCTTTGATTGGTGTGGTTCCATAGAACTCAGACTACTTTAAGATCTTGAAATACATTTTTCTAGTTCTTGTTTTGTTTCTGTGTTTTCCTATGCCATAGTTCCCAACAATAACTTGTATCACTTGTCATCCCGTTGCTTGAGCAAATCATGAGTAATGGGATGACAAGTGATACAAGTGATAGTTTCCAACATATCAGTTCTATTGGCTAGCTCTGTCTCTCTCTCTTTCCTTCCTTCCTTCCTTCCTTCCTTCCTTCCTTCCTTCCTTCCTTCCTTCCTTCCTTCCTTCCTTCCTTCCTTCCTTCCTTCCTTCCTTCCTCATTCTTTCTTTCTTTCTTTCTTTCTTTCTTTCTTTCTTTCTTTCTTTCTTTCTTTCTTTCTTTCTTTCTTTCTTTCTTTCTTTCTTTCTTCTCTCTCTTTCTTTCTTTCTTTCTTTCTCTTTCTCTCATTCTCTTTCTCTATTTCTTTCTCTTTCTCTCTCTCTTTCCTTCTTTCTCTCTCTTTCTCTCTTCTTGTTATAAATATTTTATCAATTATTTTAATTTTATTTAATATTGTTTTACACATGGTCTTAAGCTTCAGGGAAGTTACTTGGTTACACTGCATTGAGCTTTTCCCTAAGGCTTTTGTTTGCTTTATCATTTGTGTCAAGTTTCTTTGTTTTCTCACTTTAATATGATATATTAACTTCAATTTGTTGAGTTAAACAGCTATCAATCACTTACTGTGAAGGCCTTATGTCAGCATTCTAAGTGGAAGAATACAATACTAATATTATTTAGCCGTGATACCGTGGTGTCTTTTGCTTTATATACTGGCTTTTTATACCTATTTAGATGATTAAAAATTAGTGCCAATAAAAGGTAAAATCAAAGGAGATTTTGGGTGTGGAGATAGTTCAATGGATTCAAGCTTCTCAAGGGGGCTGATAGTGGTTGAACTGAAGGGCAAGATTTGCTTCTATTCTCTCCTTTTTAGCCAGTTCCAACTACTATGCTTTCCCAATCCTAGGTTATAGCTAGGTTATAGCCCAACTGTTGTCTAATCATGATCTGTAAGTTCTTTAGGACCAATCTTTCACAAGGATACAGACAGGAGGAGAATGATGAACTGAGGTCAGAGCACAGTGGTTGGGCGTTCACCTTCCACGCTGCCGACCTGAGTTCGATTCCTCTGCCCCTCTCGGAGAGCCTGGCAAGCTACCGAGAGTATCAAGCCCATGGGGCAGAGCCTGGCAAGCTACCCGTGCGTATTGGATATGCCAAAAACAGTAACGATAAGTCTCTCAATGAGAGACGTCACTGGTGCCTGCTGGAACAAATCGATGAGCAACAGGATGACAGTGACAATGACAATAGTCACAGGCAGACATAGGGAAGGCGATTATCAGTGTTGATAGGTGCATTCCTGTTGCGTGAACGTTCCTGTGGTCGGAGGTGCTGAGTTAAGGAACACAGAAGAAATGTCTTGGCTAAGGCTTGTCTAAGGCTCTCTCTGGCTCTTAGCAAAGGCAGAGGGCCTCGTGGACCTCCTTTTATTGATCATGGTAGCTCTAAAGGGCGCAATATAGTGACGTCACCAGAGGCATCAAAAGATGTTACAGGAAGAACATTGAGGCAACATTATTTCCTTGTATCTGCAGGCCAGTAATCTAGGCCTCCGGAAAGAAGATGCAAAACCAAAACTGAAACCTTCCTTGGGCTAAAAGCACTTGGATTTACATCCCAAAAACCAGGCTGGGCTGCCACAGGAAATCTACATGTCAATTACAAACTAGGCAGCACCTGAAATCTACATCCCAAAGACTAGGCTGGGCCAGAGCCTGGAATCTACAATGTCAAAAGTCAGGTCTGGTGAGCACTTAAGATCTGCATGTCAAAGACCAGCCAAGCTTCAGTGAGAAAAGGAAAACTGCCTCTGAAATTATTTTCTGAAGGCAGCTGAAAAGGGGAAAATATTCCTATCTGTAGTACAGTGTCCCCAACACATTCCCTTACAAACTATTTTTAATTTGCGTTCTCTAGGCTCTGAGTAATGGCAGGAAGAACCAAAGATGAATACAATCACAGAGATACCCCTTTTCATGAACTGCATTGACAGTCCCTAAGTGCATAGAACAGTGGGTAGGGCACTTACCTTCATGCAGCCAACCTGAGTTCAACCCCTGGCATCCCGTATGGTCCCCCCAGCACCCCAAAGAGTAATTTCTGAATGCGGAGCCAGGAGTAACACCTGAGCATCACTGGGTATGATCCTAAACAAAACAAAATAAAACCCCCCACCCCCACCAAAATGAAAAGAAATATACAAGGCAAAGGCTAAAGAGAGTGAGTGATTAATATATGTCACACTGTTGCACTGTCGTCCTGCTGTTCATCGATTTGCTCGATTGGGCACCAGTAACGTCTCCATTGTGAGATTTCTTGTTACTGTTTTTGGCATATCAAATACACCACGGGTAGTTTAACAGGCTCTGCTGTGCTGACCGGACACTCTTGGTAGTTTGCTGGGCTCTCTGAGAGGGACGGAGAATCGAGCCTAGGTCATATATTATCTATAAATGGAGGGCTTATGTCTTGTGCATTATGATGAGATCAGTGCAGAGACTCTTTCCTGAGGGTGTCATGAGTACATCTTACTCAGTTCACTCCAGTCTCCACAATTTATGCCCATCTCTCTCCCCTCTGAACTCCAGCTGCTTGTACTTGGGAATTGCAGTCGTTATCAGTTTCTCACACTTGGTAAGAACCCTTCTCTAGCCACTGGACCTATGCATACATAAATCATCAAAATGTATAAAGATTTTACAAAGAGAAATAGGCAAATCCATGTTTCTGTGGAAATATTTTAGCACATTGATCTCAATATTTGATGGGCAAAAAAAAAAAGATAGGTATAGACATTCAAATAGTATGATCTCATAAATATTAAAAAGAAACTCTATCCAATAAATTAAGACATGCATTCTGAAAACTCAAATATACATGGAATACTGATTCTAACTGAACTTATACTTGGTCAAAGACCAAGTTTAATAAATGTAAATAATTGAAATCATAGGAACTGTATGTTCTCTTCTATGAGGCAATTGAATCCTAACAAAAGCAGAATTAAAGATTTTTCCTTTATTTAGAAATTTAGAATTACATTTCAAAATAACCCATGGAACAAAGAAAAGTCACAAGAAACATTAGAACTGTTTTAAACTGGATGATAATAAAAGTATGTTTTTTTTATGTGTTTCGAAGTGAACAAATGATCTTTGTACTAAGCAACAAAATCAAGTAATCTTGTGAAGGATTTTGATTCATGGCAATATTTTAACAGCAAAGAAGATAGAAACAGGTTAATAATAAATACAAGCAGAAATTAATGAAAAAAATTACAATGGAGAGGATCAACAAAACCCAGAGTTGGGAACTTAGAAATGATTAATGGCCTTGATATACCTCTTGAGCATATGAAGAGGACACACAGCCATTGTTAGGAATAAACATGTCAACATTTCTAGAAATTATTTTGATACCAAAAATAATATGACATTGATGGCATGTTATGAATAATAAAGCCCAAGCTTAGATTAAATGGTCAATATTCTGAAAAATATACTACTTGGCAAAGTAAAAATCTTCAAAACTTTGAAGTACAAAAAGAGTTTAAAATAATCTAGAATATGAAAACTCTAGTTGTAAAGGAAAATATTTTTTTAAATTACATATAGTGACGATTATTTATTTTGGCAGGGAAAATATATTAGAACTAGTTACCAAAAGTTGACACAAAACAAGAATTTAATAAAATTCAGAAGAAAGAAAAATTCATATTACATGGTATACTATATATTATTTGTTCTACATTTCTCTCTTATTCCTTAATCACCCTGTAAAAAGATATTGGCTAACATTATTTTATAGAGAAAATATAGATGTTATCTGTTTTCTATTTGGTTGGTCAAATTGTGGTTTTTTATTATTTCTCATTATTTTTAGAGAATAAGAAGAGAATAATAAGAAGAGAATATATTAAGTTCTATTTTTGCATTTTAAATTGAATTTTACATTTTTCAAGATTATGTGGATTTTTTTAATTTTTAAAAATTTTTTTTAATTTAATTTTTTTTTTTATTAATGAGTCACCGTGAGGGTGCATTACAGAGTTTTGTGCCTGTGTTACAGTCATACAATACTTGAGTACCCATCCCTCCACCAGTGCCCATTCTCCTCCATCGATGGCCCCAGGGTCTCTCCCTCCCCTCACCTCCCCATACTGTCCCCCCCCCACACACACACCCAGGTCCCATGACAGGGAATTCCTTAATGTTCACTCTCTCCTTTTGGGTGTTATGGTTTGAATGGAGATACTGGGTAGCTGTCCTGTTCAATCTATAGTCTGCTTTCAACCCACCTCTCCTATCCTGAGTGGATCCTCCACTGCACTTTGGTTGGTGTTCCCTTCTCTGTCTGAGCTGCCCTCTCCCCCAGCATGTGAGGTCAGCTTCCAAGCCGTGGAGCAGGCCTCCTGGTATTAATTGCTACTATTCTATTTTATATTCCGCAAATGAGTGCGATTTTTCTGTGTCTGTCTCTTTCTTTCTGACTCATTTCACTTAGCATGATACTTTCCATGTTGATCCACTTATATGCAAAGTTCATGACTTCATCCTTTCTGACAGTTGCATAGTATTCCATTGTGTAGATGTACCAAAGTTTCTTTAACCAGTCATCTGCTCTTGGGCATTCAGGATTTTTTTCCCAGATTCTGGCTATTGTAAACAGTGCTGCGATGTACATACAGGTGCAGATGTCATTTTGACTATACTTTTTTTGCCTCTCCGGGATATATTCCCAAAAGTGGTATTGCTGGGTCAAATGGGAGCTCAATTTCTAATTTTTTGAGAAGTGACCACATTGTTTTCCAAAAGGGCTGAACCAGTAGGCATTCCCACCAGCAGTGTAGGAGGGATCCTTTCTCCCCACATCCACGCCAACAGCGGTTGCTTTTGTTCTTTTGGATGTGAGCCAGTCTCTGTGGTGTGAGGTGGTATCTCATAGTGGTTTTGATCTGCATCTCCCTGATGATTAGTGATGCAGAGCATTTTTTCATGTGCCTTTTGGACATTTGTATCTCTTCCTAAGAAAAGTTTCTGTTCATTTCTTCACCCCATTTTTTCATGGGGTTGGATGTTTTCTTTTTGTAGAGGTCAACCAGTGCCTTGTATACCCTTGATATCAACCCCTTATCGGATGGGTATTGGATGAATATCCTTTCCCATTCTGTAGATTGCCTTTGTATTTTGGTCACTGTATCTTTTGCAGTGCAGAATCTTCTTAGTTTAATGTAGTCCCATTTGTTTATCTCTGTTTCCACTTGATTGCTCAGTTGCATGTCATCTTTGAAGATACCGTTAGCTTCAATATCATGGAGGGTTTTGCGGACCTTGTCTTCGATGTACCTTATGGATTGTGGTCTGATTTTGAGGTCTTTAATCCATTTTTTTTTTTTTTTTTGCTTTTTGGGTCACACCCGGCGATGCACAGGGGTTACTCCTGGTTCTACACTCAGGAATTACTCCTGGCGGTGCTCAGGGGACCATATGGGATGCTGGGATTCGACCCCGGGTCGGCCGCGTGCAAGGCAAACGCCCTACCCGCTGTGCTATCGCTCCAGCCCCGGTCTTTAATCCATTTTGATCTGACTTTTGTGCATGGTGTTAGGTCGAGGTCTAAGCCCATTTTTTTGCATGTGGTTGTCCAGTTATGCCAGCACCATTTGTTGAAGAGGCTTTTCTTGTTCCACTTCACATTTCTTGCTCCCTTATCAAAGATCAGATGATCATATATTTGGGGTTGCATGTAGGGTTATTCCACCCTGTTCCATTGATCGGCAGCTCTGCCTTTGTTCCAGTACCATGCTGTTTTAATTGTTACCACTTTGTAGTAATGTTTGAAGTTGGGGAGGGTGATGCCTCCTATTGTCTTTTTCCCAAGAATTGCTTTAGCTATTCGTGGGCATTTATTGTGTTAGGGCGAGGATCGAAATCTCCCTATAACGACAAAGAGACTCCAGAGACTGCAAACAGCAAGCAGGGTTTATTGTAAGACTGGCTAGCCAGGGTCCAGCCGCCTATGCTGACACGCAGGTCCAGCAGGTTGGGCAAAAGACCCCGAGCTTCTCCAAAGGAGATCTTATATAGGCCTTCCCGACCGTTACAGCAGAGCCCACGCATTCCCTAGCCAATAAGTTCATAATTCGACATGCCTCTCCATCCAATCCCGTTAGGCCGATCTGCTTGTCCAGCTATTAGATTTACAGGCCACAATTGCGTAAGCACCTGCACGGGTCCGAGGGCTGAGCCCTGGTCCAGGAGGCTATCTGTTTAGATTACACCCTTATATGGTCATAGCTCAGGAGCCTGCACATTCCTCTTGGAGCAAGCAGATAGCAGAGGCCTGAGTGGAAAATACAGGGTTTTCATTTTCTTTGGCTCCACCCAGGGCAGTCCTGCCCTAACAATTGTTCCATATGAATTTCAGGAGTGTTTGATCAATTTCTTTGAAGAATTTCATGGGTATCCTTATAGGGATCATATTGAATCTGTATAGTGCTTTGGGAAGTATTGCCATTTTGACAATGTTAAGTCTTCCTATCCATGAGCAGGGAATATGTTTCCATTTCCTCGTGTCCTCTTTTATTTCGTTGAGTAGCGTTTTGTAGTATTCCTTGTAGAGATCCTTTACTTCCTTAGTTAGGCTGATTCCTAGGTACTTGATCTTCTGGGGCACAATTGTGAATGGGATTTTTTTAAATGTCACTTTCCTCTGACTCATTATTTGCATATAGGAAGGCCATGGATTTGGGGTATTGATTTTATAGCCTGCAACTTTGCTGTACAAGTCTATTGTTTCTAGGAGTTTCTTAGTGGAGGTTTTAGGATTCTCTAGGTATAGAATCATGTCATCTGCAAATAGTGAGAGCTTGATTTCTTCCTTTCCTATCTGAATACCCTTAAAGTCTTTTTCTTGCTTAATTGCTATTGCAAGTACTTCCAGTACTATGTTGAGCAGAAGTGGTGAGAGTGGGCATCCGTGTCTTGTCCCTGATCTTAGAGGGAAGGCCCTTAGTGTTTCTCCATTGAGGATAATGCTTGCCATGGGTTTATGTTAGATGGCTTTGACAATCTTGAAGAAAGTTCCTTCTAAACCTATTTTGGTGAGAGTTTTCATCATAAATAGGTGTTGGATCTTGTCAAATGCTTTCTCTGCATCTATTGAAATGATCATATGGTTTTTATTTTTACTTTTGTTGATATGATGGATTATGTTGATTGATTTCCGAATGTTAAACCATCCTTGCATCCCCGGGATGAATCCTATTTGGTCGTGATGTATGATTTTTTTATGAGTTGTTGGATTCTATTTGCTAGTATTTTGTTGAGAATCTTCGCATCCGTGTTCATCAGAGATATTGGCCTGTAGTTTTCCTTGTTAGTTGTATCTTTCCACATGGTGATTCAATAAAAATAAATACATTTAAAAAAAGAATGTGATTTCTTCATGCTGTACATATCCCTTGATGAATAGAAAATGACCGTCACTCTCACTTCTAATCTTTTTCAGCCTGAAATCTATGTTGTTAGATACTAGTATGGCCACCCCAGCTTTTTTGAGGGAGTTGTTTGCTTGTAGGATTGTTTTCCATCCTTTGACTTTGAGCCTGTGTTTGCTCTGACTGTTCAGGTGTGTTTCTTGTAGGCAGCAGAAAGTTGGGTTTAGTTTCAGAATCCATTTTGCTACTCTGTGTTTCTTTTTTTTTTTAAATTAATTTATTTATTTTTAATTCGTGAATCACCATGAGGGCACATTTACAGATTTATACACTTTTGTGCTTATGCTTCCCTCATACAAAGTTCGGGAACCCATCCCTTCACCAGTGCCCATTCTCCACCACCAGTAAACCCAGCATCCCCCCACCCCGCCCTGCCACCGTGGCAGGGCATTCCCTTCTGTTCTCTCTCTCTAATTAGCTGTTGTGGTTCGCAATAAAGGTGTTGAGTGGCCACTGTGCTCAGTCTCTAGCCCTCATTCAGCCCGCAACTCCCTTCCCCCACATGGCCTTCGACTACATTATAGTTGGTGATCCCTTCTCTGAGTTGCCCTTTCCCCAGAATGTGAGGCCAGCTTCTAAGCCATGGAGTCAACCTCCTAGTACTTATTTCTACAATTCTTGGGTGTTAGTCTCCCACTCTGTTATTCTATATACCCTAGATGAGTGCAATCTTTCTATGTCTGTCTCTCTCTTTCTGACTCATTTCACTCAGCATGAAACTTTTCATGCCCATCCACTTAACTACAAAATTCATGACCTCCTTTTTTCTGACAGCTGCATAGTATTCCATTGTATAGATGTACCAAAGTTTCCTCAACCAGTCATCCGTTCTAGGGCATTCGGGTTTTTTCCAGATTCTGGCTATTGTAAACAGTGCTGCGATGAACATACATGTGCAGATGTTGTTTCGATTATACTTTTTTGCCTCTCTGGGATATATTCCCAGCAGTGGTATTGCTGGGTCAAATGGGAGCTCAATCTCTAATTTTTTGAGAATCGTCCATATTGTTTTCCAGAAGGGCTGAACCAGTCGGCATTCCCACCAGCAGTGTAGAAGGGTCCCTTTCTCCCCACATCCTCTCCAACAGCGGTTGCTTTTGTTCTTTTGGATGTGTGCTAGTCTCTGTGGTGTGAGGTGGTATCTCGTGGTTGTTTTGATCTGCATCTCTCTGATGATTAGTGATGTAGAGCACTTTTTCATGTGCCTTTTGGCCATTCGTATTTCTTCCTTGGTAAAGTTTCTGTTCATTTCTTTGCCCCATTTTTTGATGGGGTTGGATGTTTTCTTCTTGTAGAGTTCAACCAATGCTTTATATACCATTGATATCAACCCCTTATCTGATGGGTATTGTGTAAATATCCTTTCCCATTCTGTGGATAGTCTTTGGATTCTGGTCACTGTATCTTTTGCGGTGCAGAAGCTTTTTAGTTTAATGTAGTCCCATTTGTTCATCTCTGTTTTTACTAGATTGCTTAGTTCCGTGTCACCTTTGAAGATACCTTTATCTTCAATATCGTGGAGGGTTTTGCCGACCTTGTCTTCAATGTACCTTATGGTTTGTGGTCTAATGTTGAGGTCTTTAATCCATTTTGATCTGACTTTTGTGCATGGTGTCAGGTCAAGGTCTAAGCCCATTTTTTTGCCATGTTCTGGAATCTTCTGAAGGCTTTGCCATGAGGGTTAATCAGATTAAAGGAAGGAACTGGGGATCTTGAGGAATTTCCTTCTGGTGCTTTCTGTAGGGAGGGCTCCAATCTCCTCAGGTTCTGCTGCTGGAGGTCTTATCAGGTCTTGCTTCCTGTATCCACAAGATAGGTCCAGACAGTCTTAGGACTAGTGGCTTTATTACTTTCCAGGAATTTCTTTGCCATGGGGCGCCTTCCTGTCTATCTGCCTGCCTACATCATTTATAGCCTCAGTTCACAGTTCTCTTGGCAGTATCTTGGGGTTTGATTCCATTGGGGACTGTATAATCCCTTTATTTGTTTCTTTATATTCACATATGAGCAAGATCTTCTGTATTTGTCTTCTTTCTTACTCAGTCTGCTTTGCAGTGGTACCATTCAATTCCATCAAGGCTGAAACAAACTGCACAGTTTCATTTATTCTCCTCCTAGCCCAGTACTATTCCACTGTGCCTATATACCACAATTTAATTATCCATTTGTGTACCTGTGTCGAGAACTCAACATGAGGAACGACTTGGCTCCAGAACTGCGTAGGAGGAAGAGAGCAGCATGGGACGCCTTCAAGAGCATCGAAGAAGTGGTTAAGAGGACAAAGAACCTCTGGCTCTGGGCACATCTTTTCGACTCCACCGTTCTTCCCGCACTAACATATGCCTTAGAGACCTGGCCCTACAAAAACAGGATGAGAGCGCTATTCGGGTATCTCAAAGAGGAATCAAAAGAGCTATGCTTTGATTGAGGAATTTCCTTCTGGTGCTTTCTGTAGGGAGGGCTCCAATCTCCTCAGGTTCTGCTGCTGGAGAAGGTCTTATCAGGTCTTGCTTCCTGTATCCACAAGATAGGTCCAGACAGTCTTAGGACTAGTGGCTTTATTACTTTCCAGGAATTTCATTGCCTGGAAAAGTGAGTACAACGTTTCACTCAAGTGAGAGAAGGAATCTGGAATTCTGACCTCCGTCCCTGGTCTAGAATTAGGGATGCTGTTTAGTTTGCCAAGATGTCAAAAATCAGATGGGCCAGACATGTAATGCGATTCAGAGATGACAGCTGGACTAGAGTTGTTACCAACTGGATTCTACAGGATGTCAAAAGACCGAGTGGCCTCCCATCAACTAGATGGTCAGATTTCTTCGTCAAAACACTGAATGAACAGTTTGAGGCTCTTCCTGTTCCTGGAGCAAGCAGATATCATTGGGCTACACTAGCATGCAACAGGGATGAATGGAGACTTTACTGGCACCCGCTCGAGCAAATCGAAAATCAACGGGATGACAAGTGATACAAGTGAATTAATCTGTTGTAGGGCATTTGAGTTGTTTCCAGAATTCACTATTGTAAATAATGCTGTAAAAGATAATGTTGCATGCATATATCCTTGTAGATTTATGTTTGGGGGTCATGTCCAGGAGGGGAATCACTTGGTTATATCAAAGCTCTATTATTTTTTGAGGAGTCTCCACAAAATTTTGAAAAGGCCAAAACTAGATTATATTTCCCACAATGAATAAAGGTTCATTTTCTACTGAATCCCTGCAAACACTGGTTGTTTCCATTCTTTATAAATAGGCCATTGTCCCTTATGTGAGGTGGTATCTCACTGTTATTTTGATTTACATTTCCTTAATAAACAGTGACAGTGAAAACTTTTTTATATGCAGGCTAGCCACCTATATGTCTTTTTTGAAGATGAATTTGATTTTCTCAGCTTCCCATTCTTTGAAGGTATTGTTTGTATTTTTTATTGGATTTTGTGAGTGTTTTATATATATTGAAATTAGCACTCTGTCATATGTACAAGTGAGTAATTTCTTTTATTCAATATGCTGTCTTTTTATCTTGGTAATTATTTCTTCTCTCAATAATAAGCTCTTAAGTTTGTCATAGTCACATTGTTTTTTATATTTATATAAAAGTATATTATTTATATTTCTATTTTTGCTTTATTTGCCTGTGAGGTTATCTCATTGACGATCCCTTTGAGGTCAATATCATGGAGAACTCTATGTTTTTCTCAACACATTTTAATGGTTATTTATGTATTTAACAGCTCTGTTACTAAGGCCTTTAATCCATTTAGAATTAACCTTTGAGTATGATATAAGATAGAGGTCTTATTTCCTTCCTTCCTTCCTTCCTTCCTTCCTTCCTTCCTTCCTTCCTTCCTTCCTTCCTTCCTTCCTTCCTTCCTCCCTTCCTTCCTCCCTCCCTCCATTCCTGCCTCCTCCTTCCCTCTTTCTTCCTCCCTCCCTTCCTTCCTTCCTTCCTTCCTTCCTTCCTTCCTTCCTTCCTTCCTTCCTTCCTTCCTTCCTTCCTTCCTTCCTTCCTTCCTTTCTTTCTTCCTTCCTTCCTTCTTTCTTTCTTTCTTTCTTTCTTTCTTTCTTTCTTTCTTTCTTTCTTTCTTTTCTTTCTTTCTTTCTTTCTTTCTTTCTTTCTTTCTTTCTTTCTTTCTTTCTTTCTTCTTCTTCTATCTTTCTTCCTTCCTTCCTTCCCTCCTTCCTCCCTTCCTTCCTCCCCTCCCTCCATTCCTGCCTCCTCCTTCCCTCTTTCTTCCTTCCTTCCTTTCTTTCTTTCTTTCTTTCTTTCTTTCTTTCTTTTCTTTCTTTCTTTCTTTCTTTCTTTCTTTCTTTCTTCTTTCTTTCTTTCTTTCTTTCTTTCTTTCTTTCTTTCTTTCTATCTTCCTTCCTTCCTTCCTTCCTTTCTTTCTTTCTTTCTTTCTTTCTTTCTTTCTTTCTTTCTTTCTTTCTTTCTTTCTTTCTTTGTTTCTCTTTCTTTCTCTCTCTCTCTCTTTCTTTCTTTCTTTCTTTCTTTCTTTCTTTCTTTCTTTCTTTCTTTCTTTCTTTCTTTCTTTCTTTCTTTCTTTCTTTCTTTCTTTCTTTCTTTCTTTCTTTCTTTCTTTCATCAGTACCACTGTTGAAAAGATCCTCCTTACACCATGTCATGCACTAAGTTCCTTTGTCATAGATTAGCTGTCCATATATACATTCAAGGGGTTATCTTTGGGTTGTCAATTCTATTCCATTGATCTGAGAGCTTATCTTTATTATAGTACCATGCATTTTGATTGATGTTACTTTGAAATATAACTTAGGTTTAGGGTCTACAAAGACCCCCATTTTTATTAGTTTTGTTTTGGGGTGGTCAGGAATTACTCCTGGCTCTATGATCAGGCATCACTCCTGGTGGGGCTCAGTGTATCATGTAGGGTCCCAGAGATTAAACCCAGGTTGGCCAAATGAAATGTATATAATAGATAAATAATTAATGCTAGAAATATAAATAGAAGTTCTACAAGTCAATAAGAAAAAGTTAAGCCAATAGAATAGAGACATTGAAGAGGCAGATTTTGCAAATGAAGATACTCAACTGAGCTAGTATACTAAAGGTTATATTAAAAGTATATTCAACTACGGAAGTATATTAAAACCACTGCAGTCAACTGGGGTTTTAAAATTCTGGTAAAATCAAATGCAAGAGTGGATATGTAGAATGATTGAAACTCATAACATACATTTCTGGTGAGAACATAAATTCACACAACTTCTATGAAGAAGTGTTGTCATTATATTCTAAAGTTGAATATACAATAGCCTATTGATATACAAAGTCAGGTAGGATGCCCCAAAGCAGTAAATATCAGGGAGTCATAAAAACAAGAAGTGTTCAGAGATAAAAAGCCGTAAACCCAAAGTGTTTTGAGAGACAAAATTTTTTTAAAACAAAGTCATCCAACTCAGGACAAAAGCAAGATTCTACCTGCAGATTATAACAGAATAATGTCCTGAGATGATTGAGGGGAATTAACACCACTAACACCTCCCCAATTAAAAACCTTTCTTTTTGACAATTCCTTAGTAATAACCTAGACCCAAGCTAGTGAAGTTTTGTAAAAATCCTATCTGTTTAGTATCCTAGAGCATCTCAGGACACTTTATTAAAGTATCATTTTAATCTTCACACTCTTAGTGTATATGTAATTTTTTTACTTTATGGATACATACTCTCCGTCTTCACCCTCATATTTCCAAAATAAAACAATTTTGCTTCACGGTCTTCTCCAGAATCTCTTTTCCACTGTGAAAGACAAAGAGCCTCGAGCTGGGTTGAGATTGGGATAGACTTCTTTTCCTGCAAAGAAAATACCTTCACCCCTGAGAACCATGGTTATTCCAATATTTGGGTGGTAGAGACTAGCTCTCACACTGTAGAGACCAAGTGGATGTTAGGTACAGTTTGATCACTGCTTTGGTGAGGCTGGCAGGACATTAATACCAGTGTCATGCAAGAGCCTGCACAGACTTTTACTAATCTGTCCTGCCCACGGCACTTACTTCACTGGCAGCATTGTGGTGAGGTCGCAGGAGCAGGGAGCTCTCATATCTCTTTTATGACTACCGTCTCTTATTCTTGACACCTCCCTACACTAACGCTCGCCAAGAATATTCACTGTATCACTGTCATCCCATTGTTCATTGATTTACTTGAGTGGGTGTTAGTGACATCTCCATTCGTCCCAGCCTTAAGATTTTAGCAGCCTCTCCTTACTCATTTTTCCCAATGATTGGAGGCTCTTTTCAGGGTCAGGGGAATGAGACCTGTTATTGTTACTGTATTTGGCATATCAAATACACCCCGGGGAGCTTGCCAGGCTCTTCCATGACACCAAGAATATTATGACTCAAAGTTTATATTCCTAGATTTATAGCCAGCGAATGTGTGTGTGTGTGTGTGTGTGTGTGTGGTATGTTGCAAGAGGTTCTGTTGGTGGTAGAGGTTCCTCAAGTGGCGTATGCAAAACAGGAGGAGAGAGGAGGCAGCCTCTAGAAGGAAATCTACCGGCTTTCTTTACCCACCTCTATCACCTTGCAAGAGCACCAGAGATTTAGAACTGATAAAGTCTGCTATGAGCCCTTGCATAGCATGGATGGTCACATTCATGTGTCACAAAACAACTGCCAAGCTGCACCTGACACTCATGTACACTGTGCAGCATGGGAGATGATCATGATCACAACCATTCAATTTCTTGGGGAGCTGTGGACTCAGGCTGGAGCCAAGAATTTCTCTTTGTAGAAAGGAAAAGTCAGTCCTAATCTTACCCAGGCCTTTTGGAGTTCATTACTGTTACTCCACAGAAATGAATTTCAGGAGGAGGCAAAGAATGAAGTACATATAGCAAGTTTATTGTGCAGTAAAGGGAGAGAAGAGGAGACAGAGGTAAGTGCACATCTTTGTGTTCAGGAGACAACACGGGCTTCTCCAGAGTGGAGAGAGCTCACACATGCCCCCACGGGAAAGCATAAAAGTGCATATTTTAGAGGGGAGATGTGGGCAGGCAACATGTGCCCAGCAACCTGAGCATGGGCAGCATGGGCACTGGTGGCATGCGTGCTGACCACAGGTGCACATACTCCTCCTCTGCCAAGTTAGTTTATGTGCACTTTCCCCAAACTGCCCCCAAGCTTGCTACTAGAGTGATTGCCAAGGGGCACTTGGGGCAGTTGATAGACTTTTGATACTCTTACATGGTCTTTGTTCCAGAGTCAGTGGAGTCCCTTCTCCCATGAGAAGTCCGTCTCAATGGCTTTCTGAATCCTGAGATGGGTCTTTTGCATCCAAGTCCTCTATGCCTACAACCTGGTTCAGATTTCAGACACATTTTCTCCAAAATAGACTAACAGGGTTCCCCCTATCTACCTACATACAAGTTTGTACTAGAATTTCATAGCTGCATTATTCACCATGGTTCCAAACTTGAAACAACAAAATTACATCAAAAGTAAAACTGCACTTCTAGACTGATTTGCTTGTTATATTTGGTAGAAAAGCTTGACTCAAAGGAATCATTACTGTATGATTAGATTTATATTACATGCGAAAACCAGACAAAACATTAGTGATTGGCATGCATATATATAGAAGCATAAGAATTGGGGAAATGATGTCCTTATTTAGGAGAGAACATGAGATGGCTTCTGGAATGTAAATAATTCACTAAATCAGGAACAAGAAAATCAGTTTGATTATTACTATTGTAAATAACGTCTTATTGAAATAGTCAGGCCCACGTGTTTACTGTTGATCAGGCTGCCTTCACAGTACAAGACCAGAGTTAAGTAGCTGTGAAATGGACAAAATCAGCTAAGGAAAACAGTTATTATCCTACCCAGTTTTATTAAAGAAAACAATTGCCAGTCCCCTGGACCTATGTCTTTACCAGGAAATTGAGCTCACAGATGCTCTTTTGTGACAAACCACTGTTCTCTCTCTCTCTCTCTCTCTCTCTCTCTCTCTCTCTCTCTCCCCTTTGCCATACACTTTAGTTTTGTGTATTATCCAGTATATATGTTATATTTCATAATTTTGAATTGAAAATAATAAATATCACTGTGATGAATAAAAGCTTTATTTTTAGAGTCAAGGATGAGAGCTAGCCTTGAGATACAAACTGCCAGAGAATTCTGATCACTTGCTTCCCACCTGGAACTGATCACAACAGAAAAATCACATTCATGCAACAGGCTATTTGTGTCATATGGGGAACACGGTAATCTTCTAACATCTGAGTGTGAAGGGAAGTGCAATGTTTTTATTTCAAAAATCATTCCCTCTGCGGTCAGGTGCAATTTGTGTATGAGAAAGATTAAGAACTAGGTCATACATTTTTGTTTCAATAGGTGATGATTTTGTAGGTATGTGGATCTGGGTTTTGTTTTGAGTAGTGGTTGCGTGTGAGGAGGCGGGGTGTTGCCTGGAATAGTGGTGGCAAAACCTACAAGGTTGCTTCACATTTGTTAACCTTCTCAGCATTATAGCAGCAACTTTGCTTCTTGTGACAGACTAAAACTCTTCAGGTTCACCTTCTCTGTCCTCATTGTTACTCATTTTCCTTTTGCAGCAATTAATATTTAAAATTCATACTTGAGATTCAAACAGAGATTACCAGAGTTTCTTGGGGCTGTGGAGCCCAGGTAGATGATTCATTTTCTTGAAACCACCTTACTTACAATTATATCTCAGTAAACCTATATATTATGGCTTTCAAGGATGTTCAATATTGAAAAATAGTCAAAACATGACTGCCGCTATTTTACAGATGAAAAAAGAGGACTCAGATAAAGAGAGTGTGGTTTGGGGAAGTAGAATTTTTACTCATTCTGTCCACTTATGGTTTTCAGGATCACTCTGGTATAGCATAGAGGTGGGATTTTGATTATTGGTAAGCATAAGAAAATGAGTAGGAACAATTGAGCCTGGTCTTCGAGTATTTTAAGCACTTATACTCAGCCCCTAAATTTAGACAAAATGTTTTACTCCAGATCACAGGAAAAGAATGTTTAACTTGATATTATTTGGTTTCCTGAAAAATTACTTTAGCAAAAACTATGCAGAAAGTGAAGGTTAGGGAGGGATAGGAAGAGCTCTGACATTTTCTGGTTTTAGTAATTTATTTATGGTTATCCAGGGAAACCTACCTTTACATACAAGTTCAATTCCAAAGTTTGTAGGCCCAGTAGGTAATTGACAGTTTTATTTACTCCCCTTCTAAATCTTCAGCAGGTCATTAAAATAAAATGGCTCAACCACTCATTCCCCATAGAAATACCAGACTCTGCACTATGTCCAGGTCACAAATAAAACAGTCCTTTGTCTAGACAGATATGTCCTCTCTGGATTTTTTTTCTCCTTTGCCCAAATCTTTCATCTTTCTGCTCAATGGTTCATAGGTTGTAAATAATGGAGCAGATGAAGCTGCCTAATTTTATTCCCCTTCACTCAGTTATGTTGGGGGGGGGGTTCAAGTATTGTTTGTTAGCATGAACATGTACTTTTCTGTACTGGTGGAAGTTTTTTTTAGAATAACATGAAAGATGTGTATATAAAACTGGAAAGGTCAAAAGTTAAAGAGTGTATTGTACAGTTTAAGTGGATGGATCTGGGTTCTGTCCCAAATGTCCAGACCTCTCCTTTCCTTGCATACATCACTTGTCCTGTCCCCGGCACTGCTACATTCCATGTATAATGTCCCAGTACCATCCTATACAGTCTACTCACTTCCAGCATATGATGATCGAGTCCTGTCCCTGCATCACTCTCTATCCTTTGTACGCCTTCCTAGTCTGAAATTGTGTTTCTGTATTCCAATAGTTATCTGATGTCTTCTCCTACTTTCCTTAGTTTCTGGCCACGGCCATGTGTATGTGGATGAGGTCCCTGTGCCTGTGCTCTGTAATATCATTAGGAATCTCAACTGTACTCGAGCAGTTAATGTCTTTCTGTCTTAGCTTTCGTAATCTCTGGCCATGACCACATGTGTGTGGGTGAGACTCCTGTACTCAGCATTTGTCCCTGACTGGACATTCAAGCTCTGTCTGAATCTGAACTTTCCTGGGCATCTGAACCCTCCGAGTATTCTGCCACTGTCTAGGCATATAGGGCCTGCCTGCATTCAGCTACTCAGACATCTGTCCGGATGCACAAGTCCTACCTGATCCTGCAGTAGTCTGCTGGGCATGTGCAGAGAAAGAGAGAGGAAGAGGAGATCCGGAGCTGCCGCTCATGAAACGGCCCCTCTGCTCCTTAAAGACTATGATCCAGGAAGTCTTCTAACCCATTTTGGCACCCAGCGGCTTCTTATAGAAATGCATCTAGACTGTGAACTGAGCTAAAATATCAGAAATCCAAAACCACGCGGCTGAGAACTCATATAATCTTTATTCTCAGCAATGGAAAACAAATTATCAAATAATGTCTTTTCAGCAGGTTTGATTGTTGGGGGAAAATTTCAAATAATAATAGTAAGTTCTCTGTTGAAATAGTGAATGTATTCAAAGTATAGAGAGAATAAAGTGAAGATCATTAGCCACTCAGGTGGGGCGGGTGGGTGTGGGAGGGGGGTATATTGGGGTTCTTGGTGGTGGAACATGTGCACTGGTGAAGTGATTGGGGTTTAATCATTATGTGACTGAGACTTAAACCTGAAAGCTTTGTAACTTTTTTCACGGTGATTCAATAAAAAAGAAAGAGAGAGGGAAAGACAGACAGAGGAGAGAGAGTGAGAGAGAGAGAGGAGAGAAAGGGGGGGATATGCTGGGACAGTGAGTCCTGAGAGAGAGTTTGGGGAGGGAGAATGGGTATGGGGCCTCCTGTTATCTGCTGCTTTTTCTCACTGCAGCCATCTCATTATCTATTTTGATTCGCTAACTATCCCATAGACTACCTGTTACATGGGAGAGATTTTAAATGACTGATTAAATTCACCTGAAATTGTACCCTTCCATTTTCACTGTATCAGTGATTGTAAGACACTGGGCCCCAGTGATGATCATTGTGCAACTGGTGGGTGGTTCCATGCAAGAGTCAGACAATGTAATTGCTCTGATCCTGCAGCATCAGGGGTATCAGAGCCACCTCAGAGGTGCTAGAGTCCTCCAGGGTCACACTCAGTGTTGTTTGAGGGCCACCAGGTCTGCACCTGGGGTTCTTTCTTTCTTTCTTTCTTTCTTTCTTTCTTTCTTTCTTTCTTTCTTTCTTTCTTTCTTTCTTTCTTTCTTTCTTTCTTTCTTTCTTTCTTTCTTTCTTTCTTTCTTTCTTTCTTTCTTTCTTTCTTTCTTTCTTTCTTGCTTTTTGGGTCACACCTGGCGATGCGCTTGCCTGCATCTGGGGTTCTTATAGGAACCATGTGGTGCCAGGAAGAGGACCCAGGTTGGGTGCATGCTGGGCCTGCACCCCAACTGCTCCCCTCCTTTCACTCAGTTCTGCACAGGGAGCTGCTGTATGTGATTCCAGTAAATGTCCCTAAGTTCACTGACACTTATCCCCATGGGAGTGCTCAGTTCCTCTTTCAGGTTTCTTAATCTTCAAGTGACCTTTATTCATCCAGATTATCATGGGAGCATTTCTTTTTCATCAAACTTCAGGTTATTTATGGAAAAGGCAGAATTATACCTGACACTGTTGTTAGTCCTCAAGATATCAGGGGCATTTTGAACTAACGTGATTGATTTTGGTGCCAGACAAAAATGGGTTTGGATCCCAGTTTTGCCTCTTGTTAGGGAAACATTAGACAATTCAGACATATCAAGGGTGCATTTGTTACAATTCAATAAGTTTATAGAGCCAAAAGATTCACCATGTTATCGGTCTATAAGTAATGGCAGCCATCAAATATGGTGCGGAAATTATGGAAAATGGGTAGGAAGTGTTTATGCGGCCTGGAGCATGGGGGCGGTTGGGTAGTGGAGGTCGGCCAATGAGGAATTTATCTGGCACTGGCAGATAAGTGTCTTATGTGTGTGACCCCTGGGTCGCTGGAGATTGGGGAAAGCAGGCAGAGGATCTCTGTTTATGGTTCCCATTGAGCCTAGAGTCCAAGGTCACAAAGCTCCGCATTACCTGCTTCTGTGGGACTTCACTCATGTGTGAGGCTCGGCCCAAGCATCCGGAAAGCGGCCTGGAGCATGGCGCTTTATACTCATATAAAAGAGACTAATATCTAAGACCAGGGTTTGTAGGGACCAGGAGGACTGGTAAATGGATGGAAGCTTGCCCAAGAGTTTGTGGGGTGAAGGACTGTTGGGATAGAGAAGGGACCAGTGTGACACCAACAGTTAGAAATGATCACTTTGAACAGGCACTGAGAGTTGAAAGTAGATAAAGGGATATATCTGATAACCTTTCATTATCTGTATTGCAAATTATAAGGCCTAAAAGGAGAGAGACAGATAGACATACAGAGACAGAGACACAGAGAAACAGACAGACACAGAGAGAGAAAGAACAAAAGTGCCTGCCATGAAGGCAGAATGGGGGTGGGGGTGAAAGGAGGGAAACTGGGGACATTGGTGGTGGTGGTGAGAAATGTACACTGGTGAAGGTATGGGTGTGAAACACTGTCTGATGGAAATCCAATCATGAACAACTTTGTAACTTTGTACCTCACTGTGGTTTAACAAAACAGATAAAGAGGCCAGGACAGAAAGATTCGTGGTATATTTATTAGAGTCAAGAAAGCTGAGGTTCAGCTTATTATAATAATGTTTATAATATAAATCACACTCATCTTGCCAAGGCAGTGTACAGTTACCATTACAATCCCTGGCAGTGACCAAGTATGGTCAGGATATGGGTGGTATCTTGACTCTAGGAAATTTTCACCCGAGTCCTCCTTTTTCCTCTGAAAAATAATGACTATTCCACCACTAATAAATTTTCCTACTCCTCTAGACATTTGTGCAGAGACAATACTACTCCTGTTAGCCTGCACTCTCACTCTTAAAATGTGAATGCTCACTTTTACTATTTCTTTAATAATTTTTTCTGTTTTTTATTTCTCTGAGTAGTACTTGAGTTCTTTCCTGTGTGAGTCAAACAAATGTGGCAGTCAGATTGGAACCTAGTGGCTGTGGTTCTGACTAGGTACTTCCAACATTAGTAATGTTACTGTTATATATTTTGTTAATTTATTGAAACTCTAATTTTATTCATAGACTAGACAGACTGGGAGTGACCAAAAGCAATGAGAAGGGTTTACGAAGCCAGATGGAAATGAAAAGTGTTGGCTTAGAATGAGAATTTACAGCTAGGAGATAATTTGGTTATAGAAAATCTTAACCCCAATTCTTCCCACCCACATTCCCTGGGCAGGAGCTTTGCTATCCAACCATCCAAATCTATTGTACAGCTGTGGACAGAATGGTTCTTTATTCATAAACCTCTTCTTGGCCCTGGTTTCACAGCAGCATAATTCTTTACAAACTTCTGATTTTAGTTATTGAGGTTTTTTTTTTTGTTTAGGTTTGAAATCAGAATATATTATCATTTGGGCACAGCAGGTAGGGAGTTTGCCTTGCACGCGGTTGACCCGGGTCCGATTGTTCCATCCATCTCAGAGAGCCCAGCAAGCTACCAAGAGTATCCTGCCTGCATGGCAAAGCCTGGCAAGCTACCTGTGGCGTATTCTATATGCCAAAAACAGTAACAAGTCTCACAATGGAGATGTTACTGGTGCCCGCTCAAGCAAATCGATGAACAATGGGAAGACAGTGCTACAATGCTATGTAGTCATTTAATTAGGATAAAGAATCATTACTTCCTTACTACTTCAGTCTGTGCCTGTGTGCCAAGTCACATTGTCTGTGAGGGACAGGGTTGCACCTCAGACCTGGTCTGGTTTTGCTATGAGAACTCTCCAGTAAAATGGGAGTCCTCATGAGCCCAAATAGAACTGGTTGTGACATGCCAGATCTCCCAGCCTAGGTTATGGCACTTCTCTAATGATGCTTACTGTACTTTTCTGACAAGAATTATAGGTACAGAGGGGGTTCTGCACCTATAACTCTTCTGGGAAGCCAGTCCTTAAAATACCTGTCCTTGGTCTGAGGCAGATCTTCGGTTCTAGGTAGGAAGAAGATTCACATCACACTTCTACATTTGAAGGCCTGCTTCTGACCCTACTCATGACTTCTTCCATGTTTTGATCTGCCTAGCACAGGCCGTCATCTGTCCTTCATGTCTTCCTCTGCACACCTTTCTCTTGACTACTCCCTTTGGTTACTTCCAGCTTCCAACTCTGTCTTCATTGTCTGGCCACTGATATATTCTGCTCTCAGGCAGCCTTTATTTTGAGTTTGCCTTTTGGACCCCAAGTTCATTGATATCACCTAAGGATCTATTCTATTCTGAATCTTTTGTACCTGGTACCAGATCTCATCTGCAGGTGTGAGTTGGGCCAGAAGTTGAGAACATATATGTACCTAGGCAAGAATTCGGAGACATTAGTACTGCTGGGTTAATACCCAGACATAGCTGGCCCTTGCCTGGTGATATCCAAGACTGGTCTTTGGAAGTCATTATACCTCTCTGCTCTCTGTATCTCTGTGTCTGTTTCTGTCTCTGTGTCTCTGTGTCTGTTTCTGTCTCTCTGTCTCTCTGTCTCTCTGTCTCTCTCTCAGTGTCTGTGTGTATTTCCTGTGACCTTGTCTGCTCAAAGTCCCTCCCAGACTTTTACTTCTGTCATTTTGTTCTGGGTCTGCCCCAACTCTTAGCTCCTGCTTAATAGCAGATCCATTTTCTTTGTGGTACAGTGGGTTGAATCATCTAATACAGTGGTTGGTTAAAATTTTTTTTAATTTAATCAAATGTTCATTTTAACAGTCAACTTTAAAGCATTTTAAAACTTTTTTGTTGTGGCAAAATTACTGTAATATGAAATTTATTATTGTAACCACAAATTTACTGCTGTGACTATTTTGAGGTTACAGTTCAGTGGCATTAAGCACATTCACAGAAAGGCACATAAGTATTTGTGCGATGTTCACTACATTCCATCTCTAGAACTGATTCTATTCCCCTTTCCTCACTGAAATTAAACACCTCTTAAATAGTAACTCCATCCCCACCAGCCACCCTTCTTCCTTTTCATGTGAATTACTCTAGGTGCCATATATAAGTGGAATCATGTCAGTAGTATGTGTCCATTTCTGACTGGCCTATTTCACTTAGCATAATGTCTTCAAGGTCCATCAACATATGCATGTTAGAAAAGAACTTAATGGTTAAGCCAGCTATTAAGGCAGGTGTCCTTGAGCAATTTCCTTACCTGCTGAGTCTTCTCAGCTGTGAAACAGGGGCTATAATAATATCAACCTTACAGGGTCAGTAAATTAGCATGTGGGAAGTATTTAAGCAGCAGCTGGCTCATAGCGAGTATCCCCTATGTGTGCTCATCTACTGTTATTATGTTCCACTCTCATCTGGCTTCAAGGGTTGGGTTTTTCCCCCCCAATGCCTCTTGCTCTGCTTAGTGTAATGTTCCCCTTTAGCACCTGGTTCCTGGTTGTTTCGATAAGCATCTGGAGAATGACCGTATGATCCAACTTATTCTCTACCTTGTTTGGCTCCAGAGGACCAGATGAAGGGCAAACTCTAAAACATGGTACGGTGAGAAATAGCACTCTCTTGAGGACCACACTCCTTAAAATCCAACAGCTTTTGATGTGGAATCTAAACGCCAGTGAGAATGATTTAACAACTCCCATCTCTTTGGAATAGGAACAACATTGTCTACTTGACGTGAATCAGCCCAGGGAAAAACTAAGAACTCACTTTGCTACACAACGCACAACATTACACTAAAAATTCACTCTTGTTTTTGTTTTTCAGTTTTGTTTTAAGGCCACACCTGGTAGCACTAGGGGACTGCTCTTGGTTCTGGAGTTGTCTCGAGTGGTACTTGGGGACTGAGATGCTGAAGACTAAACCCAGACCTCCCACGTGCCAAGCCTGCACTTAGTGTGCTGCACTGTCTCAGGCCCTAGACGCTTGCTCTAGATGAGCAGAGGTGTTTGCTTCTGTCAGTGTGGACAATACCCCCTTTAGCAACCAGGGCCACCATGAGAGGCGCATGAAGTCCTAACAAAGCTGATCCTGTCAGCTCTCTGCTTCTGTACCCACAATATTAATATTTCCCCGAGGAGCCACCCCGCTTCGAGGGAGGTCTCAGGCTCGAGGAGAGCAACACATTATTACACTTGGATCCAATTTCCTGTCAATGCTTCTTTTTGTTAAAAACATAATAAAAGTGGAAGAGACAGATGGCATGACTTGATTCATTTTTGCCAACTGTTTCTAGGGAGCAAATATAAAATGGAAAAGGAGGGGGATGTGAAGGGTAGCAGCAATCTGGGGATCGGGGGTGGGTGCTGAAGATGTCCAGGCCCCAAAAAACGGCTGGGAGCTTGGCCAGTGCCCCACCAGCCCTCCACCAAGAAGTGTCCTGAGGTCTCTGCCACTGAGCAGGGAAGGAAAATGGGTGGACTTCTGTCTGGATGTGGCACCTTCTACCTGGGACATAAGGAATCAGGGCAAGGATCACAGAGCAACTAGTGGCTCTGGGTCAGATCAAATAATGTTGCCTTTACAGGAAGAGCAAGGGCAGCCTTCTCTGACCTGTGTGTGAATCCCCCTGGAACATTTGGTTGGGCCAAGGGGTTCTCAATATGAATGTGCAAATATTCTCCCAAATTTTAAAAGCCTGAAATGTCTGAAGCCAGGACTGAATACTTAGAGGGGGGATAAAATTGCCTCCTACCAAGAACAACTGAGTTCAGTCCATCAGTAATACCACTTGGCCTCCCCTTTTAGGTGTGGTGAGTCTGAGTGTCATAGGGATAAGCTCTGCCAGTCCTGAGCTGGCCACCTGCAGCTCCCTCCAGCCTTCTCCACCTGGGCGAAGGTTTCTCCCCTTCCCTCTAGCTCCTGGTTGGCTTTCGCCAGTGGAGAATGACGGAGGAAGTTTGGGGAAGGGAGAAGGATGAAACCCTCGTCTTTATCCCCTTTCTTTCTGCGGCCCCCGAGGGGCGGCTGCCTCTCTTGCTCAGTTCTGCCAGCTGACCCCTGCAGCTCTGCTCACATTCCTTCACCCTAGCAGGCTCCAGCCTGCTCGCCTATTCCCAGTGCCCTGTCTTCACCTGAACCCCTCTGTGACCCAATTGCAGTGTGTTCTCTGTTTGCTGTTAAAGCTGCTAACTAATTCAGATACACCAAGTAACCTTTAAGAAACATTTTTATGGGGACTGGAGCAATAGCACAGCAGGTAGGGCTTTTGTCTTGCATGCGGCTGATCCAGGTTCGATTCCCAGTATCCCATAGGGTCCCCTAAGCACCACACGGCCAGGAGTAATTCCCGAGTGTAGAGCCAGGAGTAACCCCTGTGCATAGCCGGGTGTGACCCAAAAAGCAAAAAAAAAAAACACAAAAAACCTTTATGAACAAATAATGTTCATAATTGCTCTATTGTTCATAATGTTTATATTACAAATTTATATTTATGTTTATGTTTTTATTTACAAATTGTTCATAATGCTCTAATTGCTCATTAGACTATTCCTGTAGTTAAGAGTTTTTCATGTCTAATTTGCTTATAAATGGATAGACATGGAGAGTATCATGATAAGTGAAACGAGTCAGAAAGAGAGGGATAGACACAGAAGGACTGCACCATTTGTGGAGTATAACATGAGGCTGACACCCAAGGACAGTAGATACCAGGGCCAGGAGGACTGCCCCATAGCTGGAAGACTGCTTCATGAGTGGAGGGGAGAAGGCAGATGGAATAGAGAAGGGATCACTAAGAAAATGATGATTGGAGGAACCAGTTGGGATGGGAGATGCATGCCGAAAGTAGATAATGGACCAAACATGATGACCTCTCAGTGTCTGTGTTGCAAGCCATGATACACAAAAGTAGAGAGAGAGTATGGGGAATAATGTCGGCCATGGAGGCAGGGGGAGGGTGGGAAAGGGGAGGTATACTGGGAATATTGGTGCTGGGAAGTGTGCACTGGTGGAGGGATGGGTGTTTGATCATTGTGTTATTGTAACCTAAACATGAAAGCTTGCAACTGTCTCACAGTGATTCAATAAAATAAAATAAAAACAAAGAGTTTTTCATCTCTACCTCTTCTGCGCGAGGCATAGGATCAGACGCTGGGTGCACAGACATGGCTCACACATGGTCCTTGCCTAAAGAGACCTTATGTACTTGGAAGGAACCTGACACATGATTGGTTCTGACCCGAATATGATGTTCAGGTGCAAAACCTTACATCTTCTGCTGCAGAGTCCAGGGAGAGCATGACCCCAGGAGAATCTTCTCTAAATACACAGTTTTCTCAGATGATTCAGAACTTCCCTGATCATGGCAGCTTATCCCAGGAAGTATCTGCAGCTTCCTCATTCAGAGTCCTGGGGACTCTGTTCTGGCTGCTGCTCCAATTGGCAAACCTCTTTGTCATGCCCCAGATGACATTGCCCTGAGACCCACCCCCTCTTTGACCACTTGATGACCTTGAGTAATGTCACAAAGAGATGCAATGGAGATGTGTCTAAATGATAGAATTATTTTACTTCTTATATATGAAACACTAGGACAAGAAAGAAAGAAGAAAGGGTGGGAAGGAGGGAGCAAGGGAAGGAAGGAGGGAAGGAGGAGAGGCCAGAGAGATAGTGCAGGTGCTACAGCAATGACCTTGCAAGCAGCTGATTCTGCTTCAATCCCTGGCATTACATGGGCCCCTGAGCACCCTGGAAACAACCCTACTGCATGTGGCAAAATTCCCTATATCTCCCCCCTACTAAAAAAAAGTATATTATGTATGCATGTATGAGAGAGATACAGAGAGAGAGAGAAACTGAGAGAGAATGAGAGACAGAGAGAGAGAGAGACTGAGACAAAGACAGCGAGACAGAGAGACAGAGAGAACATTCTGAACAGAGACATCCTTTCCTGCAGCTGCTGCCTTCCTGTTGCCTGCCACCAGCTGTATTTCAAAGGTTACAATTTCCTCCCAGCAGTTTTCTGCAGAGCTAAAGTCTCCAGGATCCTGAAATAAATTAAAATATTGATTGATTCTTAATATTCTCTCAAATCTCTCAAAAATTCATGGGCCTCATATAAATCAACTTGCCAGTTACAGGGACTTCGTCAATAATCTGCCAAGCATCCTGCTCATTACTTTTGGGTTCCCCTGATAGAGGCAGCCCCCTTTCCATCATTTTTAGGGCTCTGGGTACAGTCACCTCTATAGGGACTCTCATTTTTAATTTTAATTATGGGGCCTCTTTGACACAGAGCTGGTGCAGCATGAGAAAGGCACATAATCGGGGAGCATTGGGGAGGGTGAACTCTGTGTGGCAGACTGGGGTCAGGAACCAGCAAACTCTGCCCCCTCTTTGCTGTCATGTCTTGTCTCTCTCCCATATATCATCCTTTGCCAGCGTCCTTAGCTTTCTAGCTATGACAGTTTAGAAATTAATTTAATAGCACCTCATTTCGTCAGCTTAAATAAAGAGCAGGTCTTACTGGAGGAAAGCCTCGAAAAATGCCTTAAGCACATCGGCACTTCACTTCAGCTGCTACCCAAAGCAGCTGCTCGGTTTGAGGAGCAGGATGGAAGGTGGCCATTTGCCTCCCATAACAATGCTTGTTTCTTATGCAGCAAATAACAGATGTGACTCAACTCATTCTGGCTTGACATGGTTCTCTGCGAAAGTGGAGAGCATCTAACTCCTAAGCAGGAGATGTTTCTTTAAGCAAGTCTCTTCTTCATCTGTCCCCAGCCACGCAGAGCCTTGCACTACGTGTTTGCTCGGTCATCCTGGTTTTGAAACTCCAGCCGGCTGGGTGGCCAGCCATCCCTGCCATGTGTTTCACTCTTTTGCTATTTTTCACCTATAAATACAATATTCCAATTATCGGGAATACTTTCTTCTTCTTTATTCTCCTGGACAACCCCTTTATCAGATATCAAAACCTGCTCCAAGAGCCAGAGAGGAAACATAGGGGTTAAGGTACATGCCTTACCTGCAACCAACCCTTGGTTTAATCTCCAGCACCATGTGATTCCCCGAACATCAGCTAGGACAGACCTAGAGGCTCCTGACCACACTGCTGGGAGAGGTCCTAGAGGGCCTCTCTCCCTACCCCTCAGTACCACCAGGGTGATTCAGACAATGCCCAGCACCACAGGACCCAAGCAATATTGTATCTTTGGACTCTTGCTTTAAACTGCCATCCTTCTGGGTCAGCAGTAGCCAGGAGGAGCCCTGGTGTCCTGAGCTCTGCTTGGGAGACTCCTCCCTCCCAAAAAGCCCTACTCCAAGATTAACTGTTGCTGGAAGGTCTGTGCCCTTACCACATCTCATGTTTTCCTCTGTATCTTGGGATTCACGTAAGTGTCAAAGATTTTATAGACATGTCTGCAGGGAGAGGACTTCGTGCTAGCTGAAACTAAAGCTCTCACAGTGACCTTCAAAGCCCAGTGATATCTGCCTTCCACGACCTTTGTGCTTTCCTGCTACACTCTCCCCACTCCCAGACCCCCAGGCTCTGGTCCCATCAATTGCATCACTGATCTTCCAAATGTGGCAGGGCTCCCTGAAATCTTGTGTTTGCTTCTGCCTGCAGTGTTTTTTTCCCCCCACCACTCTCCATAGCTCTCTTATCCCTTGAAAGTTTGTTCATTGTCCCGTCTGTCTGTGGATCCCTTTCCTGACCCATTGTCTTTTGAAAGAGTCATGATCTCATCTCCTTATAATTTTTATTTGGGGGGCTGGGGAGATAACTCAGGCTCATATCTTGCTTATTCAAGAATGGATCTGAGTTCTATCTCCAGTACCCCTCCTCCAGAACCCCTGAGTGTGCCAACACTACAGGGACCCAGCTTCGCCACTGTGTTGGGCTCTAGTGTTGAACTGTCCAGCCCCATTGCTGAGTACCATAGGAATGCCCCCTCACCCCAAGAATGTTTTCACCCTGCCCCCATTGATTCTATTTTTATTTATAGCACTTACTGCCTGATGGTAAGTACTAAGTAGATAATAAGTGAGTAGATGTAATATCTATTCATTTATTATTTATGTTCCAAACTAAAAATGGATGTTTGTTTTTTCACTGTCATACCCAGAAGCTAAACAGTGCCACGATAGGAGATTCTATGTGTACATGTATGCATTATAAGACGAATGAAGGGCAAAGCTATATTTATGGACCTTATTAAGTTCTCTGACCTGGTGTAGCACTCGGATAGGTACCTGGCCTGTTGGAGGAAGGTTGCAGCCAGAAGATGAGGGAGCTGAGAGGGAGGTCACACACTTTGATCTCTTGATGAGCTTGTGAATCTGTGCTGGCAGTGAGGTCTCCTGCCTGCTTCTGCCTGAGTCCCAGTATTGCTCCCACATTTAGTGAGCTCCAGGAATCAATGGGGGCTCTCTGTGGGGAAGGACATGGAGATCCAGAATCCCTGAGTGCTAATGAGGAAATGCAGTTGGAGAAAGCCCCAGAGCTATGGAGAGCTACTTGCACATGACAGACCCAAGATATCACTTGGGGACCCCAGCTTCACAGTGTTGAGAGAGAAGAAGGAAGCTCTGAGACAGTGAGATCCAAGCTACCTCTGTGGTTATTGGATCCTATTCCTGCGCACAAGGTTAGAAAACAATTTACTGTTGTGTCCACAGGGTTGCCTGTGTTACTCATTGAAATTCTGCATGGAGACATGAACTTGTTTAAAGTAGTTACAAGTTTAACCATGATTACAAACACCACTCTCCCCCATTCCTACCTAGGCAGGCCTTTGGGAAATTAAAACTAATATTTGAGCTTATTTTCTTCAAGCTGTTGACTGTGGGATAAGAACAATGGAGTATATCTACATAGGTTCAGGCATAGTACCTCTCCTTAAACCCACCCCATGATAAGAGTTTGAAGAAACTCATCTTGGGGCTGGAGCGATAGCACAGCGGGTAGGGCATTTGCTTTGCATGCGGTCAACCCGGGTTCAATCCCCAGCATCCCATATGATCCCCCAAGCACCCCCAGGAGTAATTCCTGAGTGCAGAGCCAGGAGTAACCCTGAGCATCGCTGGGTGTGACCCAAAAGGCAAAAAGAAAAAAGAAAAAGAAAGAAAGAAATTCATTTCAATGTGACTATGTTGAGGGTGTGAGAACATGCCTTCTTAGAGTAAATCGGTCTTCCCTGAGCCTCCTTGGAGCCAGCACTGAGCACTGTGACTGGAGTCATGTGACTAATAGTCATTTCCTACCACTTAGAGAATATCAGCTTACAGAGCAAAGTTAACACCAGAGAGATGAAAGCAAGCCACTTAGATGAGAGAAGGGTAAGAAAGGCGCCTGCTCATTCCTTTTGAACCCAGATTCTGACAAAGCCTAAGTCCAATTCACTCTGGATTTATTAGGTTATAGCCAGCAAATTCCTTTTTGCTATTTTGCTTACTATAAGTGACAGAAATTTTTCACTTATAATCAAAATATCATGTAAACAGGTCAGTTACCTCTCCTTCTCAAACCTAAAGATCTGAGAGTTCAGGCCAGCTTCAGCTACAGGAGAAAACTGGAAGAAACACTAGACTCTTTCCCCAGGTCCCCTCCCTGTCTGCCTCCTGACCACTCCCTCAGGTGCCTTGGCGCAGGCAGACAGGGGCAGGCACTGCCCAGCTGCTACTCTAGACCACAGTGCCTTGTATTTCTTCAGTCAGTTCTGTTTCTTTGTTTTTTGTCACACACCTCTGAGACAGATAGGTAAATAGGGAAGGGCCCTCAAGGCAATGGAATTCCTCAGAAGTAATAAAACCTGAGAAATAATAAATCCCCAAGGCCGTCAGAACCCACCTTGCAAACACAGGAACTAAGGTCTGATAAGACCTTTACCTAGTGCCAGCCCAGACCCAGAAAAGGCAGGACCCATCTCTGAGAGAAGCTCCAGCAGGAGCAAAGGTCTGAGAAGGAATATTAAAGACCGTTAACTGCTTCCAACTCTACCCCCTTGACTCTTACCTAGGTAAATAGTCCAATGTGGGGAAGGTTTGGAAAAGCCAATAACAGCCAAGTTGAGCAAAAGAACTGCACATCTGCCACTGGAACCCATGTGCTGCCTGCACTCATGTGTTGTGATTGAGCACATGTGGTGCCCGAGCATGTGTGCCACCCACATCTCCCCTCTTGAGATGTGTACTTTTATACTTTCATATCTGATACTGGGATGTGTACTGAGGCTCTCTCTGCCTTTGGAGAAGCCTGTCTTCTTTCTTGAGTGCATTACTCTCTCTCTTCCTCCCTTCCCTTCCTCTAAAATCTCCAAATAAATTCTGTTTTAACTTCACTGCTCACCTGCTCCTAAATTTTTTTTTCTGTGAGAAAGGCAACGGATCCACAAGGCCGGGGTAAGGCCTAGGACTGACTTTCCTTTTCTGACTCTAGGCCGAGTCTACGATTTCCCGAGAAATCGGGTGGTGGGAATTAACTCCCACGCTGGGAAGGACAAGTGGACATCTGCTACCTATTGGAACTGGCAGAATTTGAGGTCCATGCCATGCAAGGAACTCATTGCACACTTTATTATTCCTAGACTTCCCAGCTGGGTTCTGGGTGTCAGAGGTGAATGGGGAGAAAAATGGCAGATTCCTTCTCGAGGCTGTGGTCTCTCTCCTCTCTGTTTCACATAAGTCACTCAGGGACCTACAGGCTTTAGGTCCAAATTCCTAGGAGACAGAATATGCAAGTCAACATAACATCATTGCTCAAGTCCCAGGTAAAAGTTTAGTGTTCAAAGCAAAAATGTCCAAATTCTGTTTTAGGGCTGGGGAGGTAGCTCGAAATGGCTAGAATACACAATTTTCATGTGGAGGCCCCATTCCTGGTATCGTATGACACTCCAGTCCCTCAGCTACCCCAAAATAAATCATGTTTGACTTGAGAGAATTGGGGACTAGTCTAGCATGTGGACTCCCAGTGGTAGAGCAGGGAGTTTCACAGACAGTAGATGGTAAAATGCAGTGGTATGTAGAGCCATACAGAAAGTTGAGGTTATGGAGTGATAGATTTACGGAGGCCAGAGAAAATGTCCAAGGGATGGAAGTAGAGATAGAGGCAGAAACTGGGGAGTTAAGAAGTTAGGAGCAGGCAGAGGGCAGAGAGGACATGAAGAGCTTGAGGGAAATCACCTGGAACAGAGAGCGGGTTTTTGAAGTTGACCATCCTTGATCTTCAGCGAGGTAAATAGGTAGGACTGACTTCACCAGGATGGTTGATTTCTCTGCAATCAGCTGCTGTTCTCTCTACATAATCCTCTTAGGACATTCCTTGTTCTTGCTTTTGCTAAGCCAATAAAAATAATTATTAGACAAAAACCTTTTTTGAAGAGACGTTGGATATGAGTTTATCCATCGTTATACATTTCCCCCTTAATTTTCTCTATGGCAACCACACGTCACTCACCCTATACCTCTTGTGAGGAGACACTTTCTAGGTCTTTCTTGCATCCCCCTGAGAGGGACTCAGGGCCGAGCTCACTCCTCCTATGCCCTTGCCCAGCTGTGTGACCTTGAGTATGTCACTGGCCTTCTGTAACCCAGTACTCTGCTGTTCTGGGATTCTGAAATCTATCTCCTTAACCATCAAATCTGTAACCCACGAGGACCCCATCCAGAAATGCTGTTCCAAGTTCTTGTTGGTGAGCAGGTGTCTGCCCACAGACCTCGCTCCCCAGATGCTACAAGCAATTTGGGAACTATATTTTTAAAATCACCACAGATGGAAAGAATAAACTGAAATGAGACTTGTCTGAAAATGCTGCTCTTTGCATTTTAGCCCTATCTCTCCAATCCCTCATTTCATCCAGTTTTTGGACGGATGCCCCAAATAGCCCATGATCTTCCTGATTGCTCAAAAAAGTCTCCTGAAAAATGCCCTTGGGTCTCTGCTGGCTCTGCACCACCCTCCCTTCCTCTGTGACCCTACAATTCTTGTTATAGTCCATTACAGGGCGATTGAAATCTCACAGAATCCACTGACAACATCTTTGCAGCTTCTGTCATCTGCGTTCACATGGGCAAACTTGACTTTCCATCTAGAGGTCAGCTACAGCTTCTGTTAGCATCCTTCATGTATCTGTAGCCTAAGCCTAAATTCTTGACTCTGTAGGTTCATTTGCATCCACCATCATTTTATTTACCCCGTCAAGCTCTTCAGCCTGTGTAGTGCTATGTTTCTTTCCTAGTAACTATCTTCAGCTAATATCCCAAAAATTGGAATCATTTCCTTCTTAACAAGCACACTCTTGGATTTTGAGCAGCATGCCTTTGGGGAAGGAGCTTGTCCTTAGGGCAGAATTGAAAGGTTAGAGCCTCAGACTGACCAGATGGTAAGCTGAAAGTTGGGAAGCAGGGATGGGTCAGGGTGAGTGAGTGTGGGCTGTAAGAGTCAGGGTAGATAGAGTGATGGCAGGATGGGCTTGCTGGGTACTGTGAGCTAGGGCTTGAGTGAGATCAACAAAGTCAGAGAGAAGGATCTTAGTAGCTGGGTTGAATCTAGAACCTGAGGGCATGGAGGCTCGGTCAGTTAAACCCAAATTCACATTGGAAACCCAGGTAATTTGACAGCTCAGCCCCCTGAGACTTCCTCAACTCAGAAGAGAGAAGGCAAGAGAGCATCTACTTGGAACTCTGATGCTAGATTGTCTGGATTTAAATTCTTAACTCAATTCTGTAGAGTAAATTAGAGAAACTTATTTATCTGTGGTTCAGTGTTCCCAGGTATAGATTGGAGGATTGTGATGGTATCTTTCTTATAGGGTTAGTTGAGTTAAAACACATACACTCCTTAGAAGTAGTATTCAACCCAGAGTAACACTGACTTCAACTATTGTATTTATTTAACTGTTTATAAATTTTGTTTTTTTGGTCATACTTGGCAGTGCTTAATCCTGGCTTTATATTCATGGATCTTTCCTGGTGGGATATGTGGTGCTTGGGATTGAACCCGGGTTTGTCATGTGCAAGGTCAGGGCCTTACCCACTATAGTGTCTTCCAGCCACTCAATTATTACCTTTAATTTTAAAAAGAAATTAAATAAATTAGATCATATTATAGGTGAAGAACCATGCTCCAAGGGCATATTACAGACTTGAAATCAATTCTGCAACTGCTTTGGGGGTATATTTCCTTTCAGTTAAGGTCTCGTCGTGGTGAGCATGATTTTCTCATCTCCAGTCTCATGTGCATGGTGGTGGAATTATTGAACAACTTTTCATGTTTGTTTCTCAGTTCCACTGGAAAAGTGAAAATTAAACAGTATATTATTTCTGCAACAATCAGACTGGGGGGAGCCTTTGGTTAGGCTCTTGATTTCAAATCCCAATTCTTCTATCACTTATCATATGATGCTATTTTTTAACTTTTCTGAATCTTGGTTCCTCTTTTTCACCTGTCCCACAGGATGAATTAAAGTCTAAGGTCTAAACCAGCCTCCCTTTCCCCCCTGATTCCCATACGAGCAGGGCTGAGGTTTCACCTGACAACTCCATCGGAGGGTGGGCCCTGTCCAGCCTCTTTCCTATGGATATTGCCAGGCTTCAGTTCTTCCTATGCTCAGGTGCTGAAGGCTATGAGCTGGCTGTTGATCAGAGGAGCCCCAGATAGGGCTGCTTTAAACATGACAGCCAGAGTGTGAGAGCAATCTGATGAACAACATGGAAGCTAGTTTTTGTTTTTGTAATTAAAAATCAGAAGTCACATCTCATTACTATTCATTGGTAACTCATATTCAAGAATGGTGGGATCACACAGGATACCAGAGGGAGAATCACTGGAGCGCTTTTGGAGATGCCCTGTCATACTCTTGCTATGGACTGGAATGATAGCACAGTGGGTATGGCGTTTAACTTGCATGCGGCTGACCCAGGTTTAATTCCTCTGTCCCTCTCAGAGAGCCCAGGAGCTACCGAGAGTATCCTGCTCGCACGGGAGAGCCTGGCAAGCTACTTGTGGTGTACTCGATATGCCAAAAACAGTAGCAACAAGTCTCATAATGGAGATGTGACTGGTGCCCGCTCGAGCAAATTGATGAACAATGGGATGAAAGTGCTACAGTACTACTCTTGTCATACCTGGGTTAGGGGTTTCCCACTCTCAGAGAGACCAATTCCACACGTGACAATGCAAGAGCAAAGGATCTTTATTGCTAGCTCAAGCTACAGTCCAAGTCTCATCCAACTCAGTGAATTCTTAACAAGGACCCTGAGTCCTTATTACAGCAGATTTTTATATCCTTACTCACATAAGCATAGTTTTCTTTTCTAAAAATCACTTTTATTCATGAAATACTCATTTTTCTTTTTTAAATTTTTAAAAAATTTTTATTGAATCACCCTAAGATAGTTACAAGCTTTCATGTTTGGGTTACAATCTCACAATGATCAAACACCCATCCCTCCACCAGTGCACATCCCCCACCACCAATATCCCGGGTATACCCCCCTTTTCCAAACCACCCCATGCCTCTATGACAGACAATATTCCCCATATTCTCTATTTTGGGGCATGATAGCTTGTAACACAGACACTGAGAGGTCATCATGTTTGGTCCATTGTCTACTTTCGGCACACATCTCCCATCCCGATGGATTCCTCCAGTCATCATTTTCTTAGTGATCCCTTCTCTATTCCATCTGCCTCCTCCCCTCCACTCATGAAGCAGTCTTCCAGCTATGGGGCAATCCTCCTGGCCCTTGTATCTACCGTCCTTAGGTGTCAGCCTCATGTGATGCTACCATACACTCCACAAATGAGTGCAGTCCCTCTATGTCTGTCCCTCTCTTTCTGACTCATTTCACTTAGCATGATATTCTCATGTTTATCCATTTATAAGCAAATTTCATGACTTCATCTCTCCTAACAGCTGCATAGTATTCCATTGTGTAGATGTACCAAAGTTTCTTTAACCAGTCTGCCGCGCACCGCTTCGACCAGCGAAGAAACACGCAACTCGGAGATCCTTCTTACCATGATTTATTCAGGGACTTTCCATGAAATGGGAAAAAACGGGAACGAGGGGGAATGAGGAGGAGAGAGGGACGCACGAGGGGGAACCAACTAGCTAGGCAGCTTCCCCCTTATAATACCTCTCGGCTGCTTGTTTACACCCAAGTGTCTGCAGCTGATAGGCTAGTTACACCTTGTGGGCGTGACAGGACATCCTGTTTCCTTATTAGGAGTTGTTTTGAAGCACGGTGCAATTAACAAGAAACAGGTGTTGTTTACAAAGCATGGTCCTATGGAGGCTCTCCACACCAGTCATCTGTTTTAGGGCACTCAGGTTGTTTCCGTATTTTGGCTATTGTGAACAGGGCTGCAATGAATATATAGGTACAAATGTCATTTCTACTGTGCTTTTTTGAATCCTCAGGATATATTCCCAGAAATGGTATTGCGGGGTCATATGAAAGCTCAATTTCTAGTTTTTGAAGGACTGTCCATATTGTTTTCCAGAAAGGCTGGAGCAGTCGGTATTCCCACCAACAGTGAAGGAGCATCCCTTTTTCCCCACATCCGCACCAGCACTGGTTGCTTTTGTTCTTTTGAATGTGTGCCAGTCTCTGTAGTGTGACATAATATCTCACTGTTGTTTTGATCTGCATCTCCTTGATGACTAGCAATGTGGGAGCATTTTTTCATGTGCCTTTTGGTCATTTGTATTTCTTTTTTGAAGAAACTTCTGTTCATTTCTTCTCCCCAGTTTTTGATGGGGTTGGAGGTTTTTTTTCTTATACAATTCTATAAGTGTCTTGTATATCCTGGATATTGATCCCTTATCAGATGGGTATTGGGTAAATATTCTTTCCCATTCTGTGGGCTCTTTCTGTATTTTGGTCACTGCTTCTTCTGAAGTGCAGAAGCTTCTTAGTTTGATGTAGTCCCATTTGTTTATGTTTCCTTCCACTTGCAATCACATAAGCATAGTTAGCAGGCGCCAACGATTACGCTTCTCGGGTTTTTCCAGTAACAGACTACAGGACAGGACAACAGGATGTATTGGTTACTGACTAATGTAAGGGGATAGGGACGGAGTCTGTGGTGGGGGTCTTTCCATTAACTCTAACCACACACTTTCGGGGATACAGGAACACCAGTCTTCAGGAAACAGAAACTTAGGCCTAACACTTGCTTTGCTGAAGTGCAGCCTGTCATGGCTTCTTGTTCTGCCTCACTCCCGCCCTTCACTCTGACATTGCGTCTCTCTACACTTGTGCTCACCCTTCTTCCTTTTAAAGCTACCATTAGCCAGCCCCTCTGAGTCATTTTTACATTCCCCATCTCCACACTCAATTGAAGCCCACCTCAAATGGTGAGGCTTTCAATCTTTGGGCAACTTACCTTCATAGAGGCCCTTAATACAGGGATTTCAATATTTTTCACTTGAAGATTTCTCTATTTTTCCTCTACAGTGTTTTAACTTTTCCATTCTTTTTGTGTGTGTGTGTCTTTTATATTTTTAGTTCTCATTGTTTTCACTTTTTATGTCTTCTGTATCAATTCCACATTCTGGGAACTGGACATCTGTTTTATTGTCGTTCATTCAAATCTTAATAGCTTTTGGTAAATAAATAAGGCAAATGAATTTTAAGGTGTTTTAAAAATCTTTGCAAGTCTAAGAAGTTTTTCTATTTTTTAAGTGATTTTTTTTTACTTTTCCATTTCTTTCAACAGAAAAGCGGCAGTTGCCAGAAATCCACCCATCTCCAAGAAATCAGAGTAGCCAAAGTCTGTCTTAAGCTTGTGTTTTACTAAAGGATATTTGAACTCTCCCTTAATCTTGGGTTCAGAAAACTTCTAACTCTAACACTGTTTAAAAATTGCCTTTGGCACAGCTCAGAAAGCAGGGCATGTTTGCTTCTGTGGAGATGGATTAGTCCTGCCATTCACTCCAAAGCTGAGCTGCATCTGCTTAGGGTATGCTGGTTTCTTCAGTCAAGTCTCACGTCAGGCTGAAAAAAGTGAAAAGATGCTAATATGGTGAGCTGATGGCAGGTGTGACTATCCCAGGAGAAGACAGAGAACTGTGTTGGAGGCTAATCCAGGAGGCCAATAAATGATGAGTCTCGGGGCTTAGCAAAGAATCCCAGAGCTAACTCTCTGTGCTACCATCCTGAATCCAAAACAATAATCAGGATTCAGGGGCCAGAGATTGTATTGTGGTTAGGATGCAGTGCGGAACCTGGGATTGATTCCCAGCATCACATAATCCCCCTAGCACCATCAGGTATAAGGCCTGGAGATCACGAGCACTGTGGAGCATATAGCCTCAAGCCTTGCATCAAATCACTGACTTGGTTGGCTTAGAATTACCAGTGGGGGCTGTGGACAACCTCAATTAAACTTCAGATTCCTCACACCCCTAATTACCCACTATCCCCCACTCTACAAAAAAGTAAGAGTTTAAAATAGGCCAGAAGTAGTAACAAATTCATCAGTTAAAATAAATCTGAATCTTTAACATACTGTGCAATCAGCATTAGTGAGAATGGAGATTTGAGGTTCAGAGCGGTAGAACAGTTTGCACAAGATCACAAAGCCTTAAAGTAGCAAAGATGAGAATCCAGGTTTGACTGAATCCCATTATGCTTCTCTGAACCACACTGGTGTTGAGATTCCTGATATTCCTGATATTCAACTTCTCAGGCTCATCAGATGATCCTTGCTTCTTTTTGGCCTGTTATCTATCTGGTGTAGGACTGGTGGGCATGGGTAGTAGAAAAGAGGCTTCATAGAAAACTGTGTTTTAACTACTCCAGAGGTCTCATCTGTCCAGGCTGGGGATTTACACAGTCCTTGGAGGAACTGAAATAAACCAGAACATTAGCATTGTGGAATCTGGTTGAGCCCTGTCAGAGACTTAGGAAATTTCCTTGTGGTGGATGCCCAAGGCTACAGGTGCCCAGACACAAGGGCTAAAAAGGGACTTGGCTGAGGAGCCAATCTTGCTGTTTGACATTGCTTTTTAATTTAGGTCTGGTCTCCTTTTCTTCCTCCTCTTTCTTCTTCACCCAACACTCTGCCCACTGACTCCCCCAGGCCCCTCCTGCAGGATGTTTGGCTGCATCCCAGCATCATGCCCATAGAGGGCACTGTGGCGCCCGGCCCACTGTCCTGCCCTCCACCTCCAGGAATGAGACACACAGCTTCCAGCTGAGTCTGTCTCCTGGTGGGCTCAGCCTCAGATAAAGAGTCATCACATGACTAGGGTACCCTTCTCAGGCCTAGGCTGCATTGACTCTATCTTGTCAATGCAGAGGAATAAGGGGACCAAGCCCCTGTCCCCACTCCAGGACACCTTTGCAGAGCCACCCCAGCTCCAGAGCATCCCCACTGGATGGATGCAGAAGCCGTTGTTGCTCCCACATTGTGGTTCAACACCTCCCCAATCTAAATCTGAGTCCCTCACCGCGCCCACAGGCATATGTGCCTCGTACTCTCTTCAATATTCTTACATGTTTCCTGTTCAGAGGCCTTTTCTGGAGGAACCTGACCTGAACTGTTCTCTCTGCTGTCTCAGGTCACTCACTTGGGTTCTCTGCACGCTCTAACCGTGCAAATAAGGCCTATCTTGAAGCCTAGCTCAACCCTGGCCCCAAAACACCAGATCCCTAATTGCCTCCCCTCAGACAGGATCCAGAGGCAGAGGGTCAGGCAAGCCCAGTCCCTACATTGCCCCAGTATGAAACCATACCCAGAAAGCAAGGTGTTTGCCCAAGGCCAGTTTCCTGAAATGGACCAAAGTTCTGTTTTCATTAAGATGCATCACTGTTCACTTTAGCAGACCAAATCCAATCCAACCACTCTTCTTGAGCAATTTCCTCCACCTCTCACCACAGTCCTGTCCCACCCCAGCCTTCCTGTCACCAAGAATACTTTTGTGTTCTCTTTTTTTTTTCCTGGAGACTTCATACTTTGAAAAATCCCATGACCATATCCTCTTGCCTTGCAGATCATCATAAATTTGTTTCCATTTTTTATTCACCTGAGCTGTATGCAACTGCCAATCAGAGCTTCTCAACCAGATGAGATCATCACAGTTGGTATAAATGTTGAGTTACTACAAATTGAAGCTTGTAACTTCATCACGATTTGTGTGGGGGGGGTGACAGGGGGGGTGGAGTGGAGAGAGGGTTAGTGACTATTGAGGAAAACATGCAATTCCCACAGGAAAGCTTCAAGGTCTTGAAAATTGCTGTAGACATTTATGCTTCAGCTGTGAAGGTGAATAGGTATCCCAATCTAGACCACAGGGCTCCCCAAGACCCTGCTAGAAGGAGTCTAAAGGCAACAGTCCCTGCAATCTGGCACTGAGCCCCCTCCCCAAGCATTGGCACCTGTGAGAGCTCTAATGTGAGAGCTGTGAGGGGTAGAACCAGGCGCCTTTCATTTAAGGTACCCAGATGTGCTTGGGGATTGAGCCTGGACCTCCAGAATAAAAAGTGTGTCTGCTGGTCCTTTGAGCTAACTCCCCAGCCCTATTGTTTCTATTCTAGAGAAGAATGGTCTGGGGAGGTGGGCAAGTAGGAACAATTTATTATTTTTTAAAATTTTATTCTCATAAGGTTGTTCACATTAGTTGATTACATCCAATATTTCAACACCAGTCCCACCACCATTAGACCTTCCAACCACCATTATTTCGAATTTTCCCACCACCATTCATGCCTGCCTGCCAGGGGCAGATGCTAGATAATTTAGTTTCTGTTGCTTATTATTAATATCAGAGAGGTTGCACAGCCGTGAAAGCTGTCACACACTTCTGGAGTTCTAAAAATGTAAAAGGTTGGGGTCCAGAGACATCTCTGTAGGGAGTAAAACCATTTTGAGGTTTATTTGGGAGTCTCTGGATCAAGGCTCTTGGTGTGATGAGATGGCACCTGGAGGCAATTGTGGGCTTGACAGCCAGGACCCTAAGTGGGTGGGGAGACGGGAAGGGGAGGACCCAGCTCTACTGTGACCATATGGCCTGGAGTCTTAGTCCTTAAACCAGTGTACCTGGGTTTTGCTTCCGGAAGCTTGTGGCCACCGGGATTTCATCTGAAATGGGCAGAGAGGGCAAACACACTTCATCTGAGGTGCCCCGGTGGAATTGGCTCATATGGGGTCCAGAGAGATCTCTATTTGCTGCTGTCTTCTGGGATTGCTGCCATGTCTCTGGATCAAGGGCGGGCATGATTTATACTGTGATTGCTAAGTACTCATAGTTAACAGGCCCTTTGTAAAGCTTCTGGACAACTCTTTAAGTGAATGGTTTGTGGGTCCCAGAGAGCTTCTGGGAGGTAGTGATGGTCCATAGTGACCTGGGGACAGTCTCCGGTTCCCCAGAGCCTATGTTTGTGCTTATGATGTACTCAAGCCCAATAAAGGAGCAGGTGACCAGATCAACCCTGGCACCTCTGCCTGGGATAGACTTCGTAGCCCAGAAGAACTGACTTCACAGCAGTTGATAGCATCAGCAGTTCTGCTGAAGGTGGGGCTGACCGAGGGGAGGAGCTTCAGGGTTGTCCAAACCACACTTGATTCTTTTCATGTACTGGCCACCCAGAACACAGCCTCCAGATCTCTTGGGAACTTACCAGGCTCTTGGTGGAGTATAGATATGGGGGTGAGTGACCAGGCAAGGGGAGGAAGTTGAATTACACAGAGTTGGTGGCAATGGAGGGGCCAGCTATGTCTCTTCTTAACTCCAGGTGCTGGGATCTTTTTCTTCCCTGGACTTCTGCAAACTTCTAGCCGCTAGCCCCTCAACTCTCCACATCTTGCAGGGAACCTAGAGTGTCAGAGAAAGTCATGGCCTTTGCAGAAGGAAAACCATGACCTACGCAAGTGACCTCCCAGTCTCTAGGGGAGATGAGGTAAAGCTGCCTGTGACTTGGCCTGAGGGAGCCTCTGAGGAGCTGCTCTCGTCACACTAGAATTCATATTTCCAATAGTTTCTAACCAAATGGATGACTGTGGCAAGAGGCCTGGTTTTCTTGGGACATCTGCCTATTATAGAAGTGCTATTTTGAAAACTGTATGCATTTAGTTATTTAATATTTAATAAAATAATCATAAGAGATATGTATGATTTTTTAAAATGAGAAATCACTTTTGGGGTTTTGATTTAATCATAGGGCCAGAAGATGAATTCAATTTAAAACAGTGGATAGAGTCCCCCAGAGATGAACCGGAGCCGCGGCATGAGAAGCAGACCCTCCGCGCCTATTGACTGTGATCCTGAGGTCTCCTAACCCATTTTGGCACCAGAGCGAATTCTTGCAGCCATCCATTTTTGACTGTGAACTGAGCTACAACCTCGTGCAGCCTGGGGAGGGATTTTTTTCCATCTCCACCCCATTTTTCTGAGCGAAAATGGCGGCAGCGGTAGCAGCCACGTGGGAAGAGCCACCCTCTAAGACCCCTCAACCAGGAGGTAGGACTTTCTTTAGTGACTAGCCTGTAGGTGGTCCTGGGAGGGGAGGCGTTCCCGGCGCGCCTTCCGCCCAGAGATGAACCGGAGCCGCGGCACGAGAAGCAGACCCTCCGCACCTATTGACTGTGATCCTGAGGTCTCCTAACCCATTTTGGCACCAGAGTGGATTCTTGCAGCCATCCATTTTGACTGTGAACTGAGCTAAAATATTAGAAACCCAAATTTCTAATAGCAGCCGCACGGACTCAAAGTCTTCACTCTTAGCAATGAAGAGAAATTATTAGATGAAGCCTATTCAGCAGGCCTGATTGTTGGGGAAAATTTCTAATCAATAATAGTGAGTTCTGTATGGAATTATGGAATGTACTCAATATATATAGAGAATAATGGGAATATCATTAGCTACTTAGAGGGGGGTGGGGTGGGAGGGGGGTGTATTGGGGTTCTTGGTGGTGGAACGGGTGCACTGGTGAAGGGATGGTGGTTTAATCAGTATTTGACTGTGACTTAAACCTGAAAGCTTTGTATTTTTTTCTTTTTTTTAACGGTAGTTCAATAAAATATTTCTTTAAAAAAATAAAATAAAATAAAACAGTGGATAGAACTGTTCTGATACAGGTCATGAAAAGTTCATTAAAATATTTTAGAAAAAGTAAAAAATAAATTAAGACTTTTAACCAATACCACAGAAAAGCAGTTTTTCCCACCTCAATATCCTTGACTAGCACTCAGTTTGGGGTGCTCAATTATTTTTTTTTAAAAAGTAGCCCATTATAAGAGAAAGACCTAAATAGCTAAAACATAATAGTGAGAGAACAAACAAACCCTAGAGGAAAAGGGCTGATCTCAACAGAATCGACAAGAATCTTTCCCACTGAAGTTATTACATGTATTTTTTCCCAGCAACTCTAAATGAGGTCAGGCTCCATTGGGCCCTGAGACCTGGTTTTAGGGATATATCAACACCCATCAAGCTGTGAATCCTGTGCCTTTACACCTCTAATTGTTTGGGTTTCTTCGAGTCCCAGAGGCAGTAATTCAAACGGCTTTTGACTTCTTAAGCCATCTTGATTTCCAGAAGCTCAAGCACTGCATTTCTTTTCATGCCTAGAACCTGAAATTGGCTTCAACAGCTCCTTTTTTCTTCCCTTTAAACTCCTAAAAATACTGCTCTTGGGCAAGCAGAGAGTTTGCACCCTCCCTCAAACCAGGCTGCAGGGAAGGAGAGGCTAGGGGAATGGCTGCCTGACCTAGGCAGGAGGACGCCCTGAGTGCTGGCCCTAGGGGACAGCTCCTGTCTGCTCTGATGCTTCTTTCAACTCAAGCTGTGGCATTGAAAGTGGAATAAAGTAATCCGAGAGGGCTTTACCCCTCTTTCCTCAATGACCTTCTCTGTGTATTAGTGCTAATTGAGAGCCAATCAGGCTGCCCAAGACACAGTTGACTGGCTAGAAGGGCAGTTCTCTTCTTCCAATTATGGTGGTTGTTTGCTTTTATGGTGCTTTGAATGGAACCCAGGAATTTACACATGCAAGACATATGCTCTACCACTAAACCATATCAGTGGCTTAATTAAGTGGTTTTGGTATAAAATCCTCAGGGATTCTCCACTAGTGTTACCCTATGTTCATAGAAATATGGGTTGTTAGTTGTGAACCAATACACCGCTCTGTTTAAAGAGTAAAGGAAAGGTGTCCACCACAACTGATTGGAGTTGGCTTGAATTCAGCTGCGTCCTAGATGATAATAAGCTGTTGCTTTGGTTTCAGTGCAGAGCCCAGGGTGCATGTAGAATTGGAATAATGGCATCTGGTGTCTGATTGTGTTTGTGTTCTACTGCTGCCATAGGAAATTAGCACAAACACAGTGACTTAAAAATACAAATTTCGGAGCCAGAATAATCCTTTGCACTCCACATGGTCCTTTGACCCCCACCAATGATCCCTGAGCACCACTGGGTGTGGCCCCCAAACAAAATACAAATTTACACTTAGGACTGAAGAGAACGCAGTGGATTCAACTCTTGCCTTGCATATGGCTGACCCAGAATCAGTTCCTGGCACCACATATTGTTTGCTGAGTCTGCTGAGCACTTTTGGGAATGGTTCCTGAGCTCAGAGTTGCGAGTAAACTCTGAGCATAGCTGGAGTGACCCAACTACCAGTCCCCCTCCAAATACAAATTCATTCTCTCTTAATCCACAGGTCTGAATTTCTGATGCAATTTTCTTGTGTTGAATTTTCATTCCTTACCCTTAACTCTCCCCCGATGGCCACCACTTGCTTTATGCCTTGGGACTGGCTAGGACTGGGCTACAGTGAGCCATCACTTGCAATCTTATTATCAATGCTATTTCTTCTGTTGGAACAACCTTCTGTGCCTATTGCCAAAGCCCACCTGTCAGGTACTGGTTTCTGCTACGACCCTCCCAGAGTTGTCCTCTGGGCATTGCATCCTGCACCTTCTAACTTCCTGGCAGACTCCACATGATCATTCCCTGATCAGGCCTTTCCTTGGCCTCTGCCAGTTTGAGTGAGAACCCCATTGTATTATTCTCCTGGATACTCCTTTACCTGCAAGATGTAGGACACTGTAGAAAGCACCCGGGAATCCCAGAGCTGTAGACCCACCTTGACTCTTATTTAGCAGCCTGCATTCTGTGCAACGTAGGATTAATTGGGTCTCTGCTGCCTCCAGCGCTTCAGTTCTCAGGGAAATATTAGAGAAGACCTGAAACTGCCAAGGAGCCGGCTGGTGATTTAATTTTCCCTAATTTGTTCTACCTAGAGGGAAATTGCCAAATTAATAGGAAACCTGACCTCACTACTCCACTGCAGTACGTGAGCGTTTGCTCTGGGAATGGGGATTGATGGGCTCAGCTGGGAGGTTTCAGACACTGTCCAATGGAATAGGGCTTCCTGGGAGTCCCTAGAAAGCTGTCCCCTAACCCCCTGCTGTGTGGCCACAGGGTTGAGCTATTGCCTTGGCATTTCTGCTAAATCAAAGTTGGCTCTCAGCCTCCCTTGACAGAGGCTGCCCTTCAGTCTAGTCTCTGCAATCCGCAACCCTGGTTTTTTTTTTTTCTCTCTAGTAGAACTGGCACTGTTTCCATTACTTCAGAGGTTCCAGATAAAGCCTTGGTGTGTAGCTAGAATCCAAAAATGTAATGCATTTGGTTGCTTCTGGCCTGAGCCTTGGCACTGCTGCCTGAGATGGGATTCAGTCTATAGCTTTCCTAACACCGTTCTCAGAACGCTTTGGTGTTCCAAGTGCACTGAATCACATCTTCTCATATCATGCTCCGTGGAAGACATTTAGGAAAATGTTATTCTATTATAAGATTTATCACACAGTACTACAGTGATTTATTTGTATATCTGGCTTCCTTACCAGACTGTGATTTCCGAAAGGGCAAGAAATGTATCTTACTCTTCTTTTGTGTTAGGAACCTAGCACAGTGATTCTTTTGTAGAGTGGAGATCACCAACAGCTTTTAGCTTTGTTCTCTTCTTACGAAAAATACCGTAATCATTTATTTACTTGGCTTCATACTTCTTCCTTCCTTAAGCACCTTTCCCTGATTGGTATCTGTGACTCCCTGTGTCCTTGGTTTTCTCCCCAATACCAAAGACTCCTCTGCAGTCCAACTTTCCCCCTTTACCTTCCCCCATCCTTTGCCTGAATATTAAAGTTTCCTGTTCTGAATTTGAGAGATTCTCCGCTCCAGCAGCACTCTCTCCCCAGGGATGTCAGACAGATCTGTGACAAAACTTTCTATAAGCTGATGGTAATTGTGTTTCTGTCTCTAAGTGTGACCTTTCTTCTGAGCTTTAGATTTATGTCCAACTACTTATTTGCCATCTTGTCTTAGATGTCAATATTGGAGAAGTCCCAAACAAAAGGAGAAAATTGCTCAAAATTTTACTGAGCAAAGCTTCGTTTTGCATTTTTAAATTTCTGACTTTATTTTTCTTTGTTTGGCCACACCTGGCAGTCCTCAGGGACTGTTCCTGGCTCTGTGCTCAGGACTAAACCCTGGCAGTGCTTAGGGGACTATATGTGGTGCTCAAATTTGAAACAGGGCCAATGAGATGAAAGGAAAATGGCTTAGCCCCTGAATTGTTTCTTCAGCCTCTTATGTTTCTTCATATATTAGTAATAGCATTATCAGCCTGCCTGCAAATCATATCACAACTTAAAATCTTTTTTTTTTAACCTTTCTTTTTAGTCTAGTACTACCTATGTGGACTGAAGCGATAGCACAGCGGGCCTTAGGGCATTTGCCTTGCATGTGGCCCACTTAGGTTCGATTCCTCCGTCCCTCTTGGAGAGACCAGCAAGCTACTGAGAGTATCCCGCCCACACGGCAGATCCTGGCAAGATACCTATGGCGTATTCGATATGCCAAAAACAGTAACAACAAGTCTCACAATGGAGATGTTACTGGTGCCTGCTCGAGCAAACCGATGAACAATAGGAGGGCAATGCTACAATGCTACTAACTATGTGATTGCTTAACATATTATTTACCAAAAATTCACTCCACTGTTCTGCACTCCTTAGAGTTAAAACCCTCCCCTCTGTCCAGTTTATATTTCATTTGGTCAGGGGAGTCGTTTTGGTCATTGTGAGGTTAGCAAACTTTCCCAGCCATGAAGCCCTAACTGTGTTTGAGAAGCATGTTCTGGAACTTACATCCTATGTGGGTGACGTATATGTTTTTTCTCAGCATCAAAAATCACCATTTGTTTCCTGGTCTATAGAAATGGAAAGACCTTTTACAAGCTCTTTTCCCCAAATTTTATTTTATTAAAGCACTTCAAATACAAAGTTATTCATAATTAGGGTTTTTTTTGACATATAATATTCCATCATCAATCCCATCACAGTATCAGCTTCCCTCCACCAGTTTCTTCTTCTTTTTTTTTTTTTTTGCATAATGAAACATTCTGTCAGAAAATGACACTAGAGTTTCTCTCCCAGCTCCAAGGACCCAACCCCGGCAGCCAAAAACCTCCAGAACCACGTGGCCACAAATGCGACCAGGAGACATGTCATACCTCACACCACTAGTATTTCAAGAGTAGTGTACCACATTTGATGGGAGCTAAAGTAAAAGGCACCAATCTTAGAGGGAAATATATTTTTACAGATATATACATATATATGTATATATGTATGTATAATCACATAAGGTTCACTTTAAACAGCACGATGGTAATCTTTTTTAGAAGGGCTTAATGGCCCCCGGGTGAAAGACAACAGTCTTATGCACTCTCCTCTAAGGAAAATTTTTGATTAATTTCAGCAGTTTTTCATAACAAACAATACAAAATAAATTATTTTGGGTCTGCTTTGGGGCAGGGATTAGGATTCAGTATGTAAACTTCCGAAATATGGTGGTGGGAAGGTGTAATGTTTCTGGAATTGGTGTTTGAATATTAAATCTAGTCAAATATTGTGAACTACTTTATAAAGATTTAAAAAAACAAATAAAAAATAAAAGTAAATAATAAAAAATTAATTTAAAAAGAAAAGAAAAGGACACTAGATGTGGTCTACTCCCTCTACCATAACTGGCCATTCTGCAGTGCCTTTCTGGAAAGGTCTTCCTACCACTCTCATGACTGGAGTAGTGCTAGCTTAGAAATTCAGGGTACTTCTCTGTCATCATGTTCTCTTGCACTATTCTCCAAAACCCTTAACTGATCTGACATTTTCCATTCTTTCTACTCTGCAATATATCTTTTTTTTAAAATTTATTTATTTTTAATTTGTGAATCACTGTGAGGGTACAGTTACAGATTTATACATTTTTGTGCTCATGTTTTCCTCTGCAATATATCTTGATCCCATCTGACTTATGATGCATATATCACATGTAAAGTTTAAATATATTTTAAGTTTTTTATCAAACTAATTTATTTGACTCTAGAATATTGACCCATATATTTATTTGATGTTTAATTTCATATTTTGTATGGCAGGACTTCACTGTTCCTCGGCACACTTAAAATATTTTTTGATTGATCAAGTGACTGTTTTAAGTGATGGGGGCCAGTTTGGGTCACACCCAGTGATGTGCAGAGCTTACTCCTGGCACTGTGTTCAGGGATCTCTTTTGCAGTCCTTACAGAACCATATGTGGTGCCAGGGATTGAAGTGGGGTATGCTACATGCAAGGCAGATGCCTTAGGACTGTACCATTTCTTTGGCCTTGGGTATATTATTATTATTATTACTACTACTACTACTACTACTAGCTGTATTTTTCCATTCACCATTCCAGATAAATTTTAGAATTATTTTGCCATGTTCTAAAACCTACTATATTAAGAAGGCTATTGAGTTTTTCTACCTATTAGACACACCTATAATTATCCTCTTTATTTAGTTAATAAAACTTTCTGATTTTCATTACATAGGCCCTATAATTTCTTTGTTATTTTTAGGACTTTGTGATGTTTTCTACCACTTGCATATATTCTTAAATGCTTCTTTATATCCTTCAAATGATCACAACTATATTGAAAAAATTGATTCTTGCATATTTATTCTATAGCTTACCATTTGTTGAATTATAATCATTAATTACGTGTTGTCAATTGATTCTCTTGATAGGGGCCAAAGAGATAGTGATAATGATTAATGTGCTTGTCTTGAATGTGGCTGACCATGGTTCAATCCCTTGGTATCACATATGGTTCCCCAAGTATTGCCAGGAGTGATCTCTAAGTATAGAATCAGCAGTAAGCCCTGAGCACAACTGGATGTAGCCCAACCTCCCAATGAAACTAAAATTACATTGGTTATTATATGATTTTCTTGCTCTTTTAAAATAATTATAACTCTAACTTGAACTTTATATCAATAAGCTGACCAGAGCTTCTGAACAATGTTATATAACTGTTCTGAAAAATTTTTTCAGTCACATACAAAAATTTTTCATTGATTTTTTAAATGCTGTAGCATTGTAGCATTGTAGTCTCGTTGTTCACCAGTTTGCTCGAGCGGGCACTATATGGGATACATAATGTCTCCATATGTTTTTGGCATATCAAATACACCACAGGGAGCTTGCCAGGCTCTGCCATGCGGGTGGGATACTCTTAGGAGCTTGCCCGGCTCTCCGAGAGGGATGGAGGAATCAAAACCTGGGTCGGCCACGTGCAAGGCAAATGCCCTGCCCGCTGTGTTATCGCTCCAGTCAGGGCAAAAACAAAAAATATGATACAAACTGAAAAGAGGGGACACTCCTCTGCACTCTGGTGGAGTTCTCCTGTGTCCCCTTTCAGTGGATCAGTAGATCTTGGCCTCTGGAGGGATGACTTTCTGAGCCAACTGCACCATTGGCTTTGAGAACATTTTTCAGTCTGAGCCTTGGTGGAGGTCAAAGGACAAATAAAAACAGCAGAGAAGTGACCCTCCAGCCAAGGGTATTCTGAATGTTCAACCCAGCTGGTGCACGAACTCTGCTCCACCAAAACTTTTGGGAATTGTATCTCATTGCTGGCTGAAACAGACCCCATACCCTGTGAATGTCTTACTGAATTTGTTGTCATCTGATTTTATTCACTTGCAAAGCATGTGCTCAAGCCTTTCTGCCTGCTTTCCTACTCACCTATTTTTGTCTTGCTGATTTCTTTGTAGATCTTATATATTTCAGACTGGGACTGGGGTGTGTGTGTGTGTGTGTGTGTGTGTATGTGTGTGTGTGTGTGTGTGTGTGTATGGTACTCTATTCTCCTGATCTGTGTCTTGTCTTTTCATTTCCTTTAAAATTTTAATGTAGTCCTAATTGTCAGTTTTCTCCTTGGTGTTTAAGACTTTTTTATAGGTGGCTTAAAATTCTTTGGGATCAGAATTATAGTACAGTCGGTAGGGTGCTTGCCTTGCATGCAGCACACCTGGGTTCAATCTCCAGTACCTTAATGTGGGCCCTTTAGCATGGCGAGGAATGACCCCTGAGCACAATTCAGAAGCAAACCCTGAGTACAAGGAAGTATGACCCCAGACCTCGGAAAAAATTTCTTTTCCTCCCTAAGGTCATAAAGATATCTCCTGTAGTCTTTTCTAGAAACCTTGTTATTTTTGTTTTCACACTAATATGTATAATACACCTGAAACTGATACCTAGCTCTAGAGTAACAAAGTGGGTAAGAGTCAGATCTTTCCATAAGCAACAGATCGTCCTTAAGACCACCTTGCATTATTAATAAATATTAGAGTTTCATAGTTGTCATGCATGCACTAATAGTTCACCTGTGGGCCTCTTTCTGCACCTTCAATCCTGTGCCAGGCACTATGTTGACTCTGAAAGCAAGCATGGCCATAAAGGTGGAAGTGGTGTAGAAGGCTTCTACGATTCAGAGGCTTGCAAGCATCTCACCCCCATTTCTTAGGAACTGCATCCAGGTTTGCTTAATTAACTTAAAATGTATCATAAAGTCTAGTAAGAAGTAAAACCATAAAACTTTTAAAGATTATATTTTTTTTAATTTTTTTTAAATTTTATTGAATGACCGTGAGATAGTTACAAGCTTTCATGTTTGGGTTACAATCTCACAATGATCAAACACCCATCCCTTCACCAGTGTACATTTCCCACCACCAATATCCCGGGTATACCCCCCCCCTTTCCCACCCTCCCCGTCTCTAAGGCAGACAATATTCCCCATACTCTATCTCTCTAACTTTGGGCATTATAGCTTGCAACACAGACATTGAGAAGTCATCATGTTTGGTCCATTATCTACTTTCGGCATGCATCTCCCATCCCAACTGGTTCCTCCAGCCATCATTTTCTTAGTGATCCCCTCTCTATTCCATCTGCCTTCTCCCCTCTGCTCATGAAACAGTAAAGACTATATTCTATTGTATGACCAAAACCTGATCATGAACAGCTTTGTAACTGTGTATCTCACAGTGATTCAATAATATAAGAAAGAAAGAGAGAAAGAAAGAAAGAAAGAAAGAAAGAAAGAAAGAAAGAAAGAAAGAAAGAAAGAAAGAAAGAAAGAAAGAAAGAAAGAAAGAAAGAAAGAAAGAAAGAAAGAAAGAAAGGAGAGAGGGAGGGAGGGAGGGAGGAAGGAAGGAAGAAAGAAAGAAAGAAAGAAAGAAAGAAAGAAAGAAAGAAAGAAAGAAAGAAAGAAAGAAAGAAAGAAAGAAAGAAAGAAAGAAAGAAAGAAAGAAAGAAAGAAAGAAAGAAAGAAAGAAAGAAAGAAAGAAAGAAAGAAAGAAAGAAAGAAAGAAAGAAAGAAAGAAAGAAAGAAAGAAAGAAAGAAAGAAAGAAAGAAAGAAAAAGACAGACAATGTTTTTGGTTAGGTACTACTTTATTAGATAAGACATAAAAACATTATTTATAAAAGAGAAAAATAATACTTGGATGAAATCAAACTTTTGCTTTTGAAAGACACTTGTCTAAAAATGAAAGACAGACCAATCTGGAAAAATATATTGCAAAACACAAATCTTCTAAATAATGAGTACTCAAAATTTATAGAGCATTCACAGAATGGTGTATACCAAAAATGTTGGAAACAACTAGTGTTGGTGGAGATATGGAGAAAACATAGCCTCATTCACTGCTTGTGGGAATGTCCTCTGATTCAGGCTCTATGGAAAGCAGCAAGTCTATTTCTCAACAAAGTAAGAATAGAGCTTTCAGAGGGCTCAGAGATACCACTTCTTGTTAACTGCCATCAAAACACAAAAATCATTAATTCAAAAGAATATTTGCATACTTATGTTCATTGCAGCACCTAGCACAATGGCCAGGAAGTGAAACAACCCAAGTGTCCAACTGCAGATCAATGGAAGTTAAAGTGTAAGTACATAATGGAATACCATACAGCTGTAAGCAAAGATGAAATCATGCAATTTGCCACTATGTGGATGGATCTGGCGTATAATGTGCTGAGTGAAGCTAGTCAGAAGAAGAGGGAAAGATACAGAATGATCTCTCATGTGTGGGATATAAAGAGACACAGTCAGGGAATAATAGATGACTGGAGGCAATAGAACTTGAGAGCTGGTCCACAGAATTAAGCTTACCTAGAGGGAGGGAGTTGGAGATAAGAAGGGACATTGTGGAGAATAAGCAGGCACTCTGGTGGTGGGCGGGGTGTTGGAGAGGTGTATGCACAAATCTCTCATTAACAATATTATAATCACAGTGCTGCAATAAAAATGGTGCAGGGAGAGGAAACTTAGAGTTCAATAGAAGATAAATGAATAAATGTAAAAGAATAAATAAGACTGGTTTAGGCATTTCACCAAAGAAAGTTTATCAGTGGCAAAACAACACATGAAAATATTCTCAATACTGTTAGTTGTTAGTGAATTAAAAATTAAAATCACATTAAGAAGTTGCTGTATATTTACAGACAAACAAAATAAAAAACAATAGCAAGTGCTGTGGGGGGTGTTGCAGAGCAACTGCGAGCCTTGCAATGTGTTGATGGGAATGTAATGGTATAGAACTTAGGAAATTAGTTTGGTAGTTTCTTATAAACATGTACACAGCATGACCCAGTGTTTCTGTTTGGAGATATTTGTCCAATAAACATATATATGACTATTATAAAAATTACATAAATGTTGATAAGCTTTTCATTCATAGTATTCCAAAATGAAATAACTCACATGGCCTTCATTCATTAAGTGGACAGATTTTGGTACATGTATACAAAGGAACACCACTCTTGAACTAGCCCTCGTGAACCTCAAAAGCCATGTGCTTGCACTCATTTGCGGAATATAAAGTAACAGAATGGGAGACTAACACTCAAGAACAATAGAGATAGGTACCAGGAGGATTACTCCATAGCTTAGAAGTTGACCTTGCATGCTGGGGGAGAAGGCAGCTCAGATAGAGAAGGGACCACCAGTGCTAGGAGGACCTGATCAGGATGGGAGAGGTGGGCTGAAAGTAGACTACAGACCGAGCATGATGGCCACTTGATACCTCAACTGCAAATCACAACACCCAAAAGGAGAGAGAGAACAAAAGGAAATGCCCTGCCACAGAGTCAGGGTGGGGTGGGGTGGAGGGGATGGGATGGGGTGGTGGGAGGGATGCTGGGACCATTGGTGGTGGAAAATGGGCACTGGTGGAGGGATGGGCACTCGACCATTGTATGACTGAAACTCAAGCATGAAAGTTTGTAATTCTGTAACTGTACCTCACTAATAAAAAAATTTTTTTAAAGCTGTGTGCTAAGTAGAAGAATCAAGAGCACAGGGGCTATTATGTGATCTTATTTGAAGGCATTCTTGGGGAAGTAAAGAAATAATATTAGTGGTTGTCAGGAGAGCATGGGAAAGTTAACTATAAGGGAGCTTGTGGGAAATTCTTGAGATGATGGAAATAGTTTATATAGTCAATGTTGTGGTTCTTTGATGACTGAATACATTTGCTAAAACATCAAATAGTACACTTTTTAAAGCGGTAAACTCAGTTTATGCAGATTGCATCCTAAAAATCTGTCTTTAAAAACTAATAAGTAACACTAGGTATTCTCCATGCCTTGCTCTTTATTTAACCTAGCAATGCCATCTTATTCTGACCATAGGTTTGAGAAAGAACATTATTCCTTATTAATGTTAGAAAGAGCCCTAAAGTTTCCTAGCCTCCAATAACAGAAACTTACCCTCGATGGTTAAAATAGGAAAGGATTATATCAGCAGGTTCCTGGATATCTCAGATAATGACTAGAACAATGGGATTCTGGACACTTGGTGCCACAGCCCAGTAACCATACAGATCACAGAGGAGCAGCCACCTCGTGTTGGAACTTGGACACAGCAGCTGAACTGCCACCACTGCTTGCCTGAACACAGCTCCCTGTGCTTCTGTTGCTATGGTCCCGGCTGCTATTACTGGAACTACCGCAAAATTCTCTCACTAAATAATACTGAAATTAAAAACTACTTATCTCTACTGCCTGGCTTCTCTGCTCTGCCATCTACGATAAGGCTGAGTGCATCAGCATTGCTGCCTGGGTAGGCTAGTGTGGGAACAAAGAGGCATTCTGCTGACCCCAGGAACTTAGAAAGAGAGAATTTTCAAAAAAACAGGAAGGGTCTTCAGATAAGTTGCCACTAAAAATATCCCACACCTGTCCCCAGGTACCACATATTTCTAGTATTTTAGATAATGTCTCCTTTAGGAATTGTTGAATCTTCATACACACTCTTCCTACTTCTGCTGAAATAATCATATAGTTTCCCTTACAAACACATTGATGTTTTCTATAAACTAATTCACTCATATTAAAACAACCTTTCCATCTTTGGGGAAATACTACTTGGTTATGGTAAATTATTCTTTTAATATACTCCTGAATCCAATTTCCTGGCATTTTGTCTTGAATTTTCATGTCTATGAGTGAGATTGGTCTTATTTTCATTTATTTCTTCCTCTTTGTCAGCTCCAATGATATTCTGGACCCTTCCTCTCATGCCCCTGGGCTTAGATTTGAGTCCTGAAATCTTTTTTAATAAACTACAGGCTTTCCTACAGCCTGCATGGCTCATGGAGTGTTAGGACACTATGGGAATAGACACATATATGATGAGAAAGTCCAGATGCCCGAGGCACCCCTTAAATTACTCTGGGACATTTACTAAGGGCCAACCAGGTGCCAGCTGCTGAATTATTTAACCTGAAGCTTAAATAAGCTTCTCCTCTGTGGATAGAATTTAAATAACTTGTGAGAATCATCTGGAAATTGAGACTGTGAAAAGTAGAGCCAGAACTCTTACCTCGTCTTCCTGTGTTTTATGGTAGGGAAATAAAAAACTCAGAGAAAAGGTACCCAAGGAACATACCCAAGTTTCTCTGACTCTCCAACTCTTAATCTTTTTAAACATCTTAATTTATTTATTTAATGTGTTTCTGAGCTGGAGCGATAGCACAGCGGGTAGGGCATTTGCCTTGCATGTGACTGACCTGGGTTCGATTGGGAGAGTCCGGCAAGCTACCGAGAGTATCCCGCCCGCACGGCAGAGCCTGGCAAACTACCCATGGCATATTTGATATGCCAAAAATATTAACAAGTCTCACAATGGAGACGTTACTGGTGCCCACTCGAACAAATCGATGAACAATGGCAGGACAGTGACAGTGACAATGTACCTATACATCGTACTGAGGATTAATTCCCAGGTCTCACATATGTGAAGTATGCACACTCTCATTAGCCACATTTCCAGTGGACCTTCATTCTTTCAAAGACTCCTTCATAGACAGGTTAGTGGGGAAAAAAAACAAAAACAACTTTAGACCCTGTCAACACTTTTAAGTCCCCTTCGAAAGATCAGACAAACAAAAACACTAATAGCATCTAAATGTATATCTGTTTGGTCCTATGTCTCTTGCAGACCACCTGGACTTTGGAGGTGATGCAAATTGATGCAAATTCCTGCCGGTCTGCCCCCTGCTTCAAATCCTGAGTAAAGATATTTCTAAGGAGCATCAAATATAGCCCAAGAGCTCTAAGCCCATCTGTCTAGATTTCAGTTTCCGCATTTCAGTTGTGAGGAGTAGTGTTCTCTTTTTTTTAGGGGATATGCCTGCCAGTGCTCAGGAATAACTCCTGGCTGTCCTCAGGGTGGTGTGTGTGGTGCAGAGAATCTAACTACAGTCAGCCCCATGCAAGACAAGCGCCATAACTCCTGCCTGTCACAACCTGCCTTCACCTTTGTCTTGACTCTTGCCTATCTTAACCTGCCTGCCTTAACTATCTTTCCAGAATGAGCACTAGGATTCTGAAGTCTCATTTTTTTTTCATTTCCAAAGTGGAATAATGAGATGGAGTAAGCCTGTCCCAGGCTCAGAGCAAATACTTGTCTCTATTAAGAGCCTGTCCAGTGCCGTACCTGTGTCTGACAGTGAAGCTGTTGAGATAACGAAGACTTCAAATTATATACCTGTGTGTTTATTTCTTTGGGGGCCTGACCCAGAAGTGCTCAGGGAACCATATGTGATATTAGGGATTGAACTGAGGTCAGCAGATGTAAGGCAAGTGCCTTACCAGTTGTACTATCTCGGACTAAGCCATGCATTTTTCTGTAGATAAAACATTTGTTCAAAACACATGACTTTCTACTAATGGAAATGATCACTTTAAAATGCATTGTCTTTTATTTTTCTCTGAAGCAGTATTTAACAGAATTTGAATGATGATCAGGAAATGTCCCTGCCGTCCCCTCTAGCCTGATTGCATTTTACGGAGGTGCTGAGTACGGAACAGCACTCAGTCTTGGCTGTTCACAGTCTCAGGCATCGGTGACACAAGCCCAGGGCCAACTCACCCCCGTGTTCTTCTTACACCAACTGGCGACCAGGCAAGTACTGTGCATTCTCGGAAAGCGGCGGGCTGGCGGCACCCATGTGGCAGGCGCCATCTTCTGTGACTCCAAACCCACAGGTATTCGGATTTTACTTTTGGGGCTCCCAGGAACTCATGGGAAGGGGGCGTAACCGGCACGCCCTCGGCCCAGATAAATCCGGAGCTGCTGAGCGCGAATCGGACCCTCTGCGCCTAAAGACTTTGAATTCAGAGACTTCTTACAGCAATGCACTGGGACTGTGAGCTGGGCTATGTAATTATTGGCAGAATTTTCCCTGGACTTTATACAGTAATCCAAAACCACACGGACGCTGCTGCGTCCGCACGACTTAACATTTATAATTGTCAGCAATGTGAAACGGTTCCATTTGAACAGGTCTGACTTGGGGGGGAAACTCCAAATAATAACAGTAAGTTTTTGTTGAAATATTGAAGGTTTGTAATGTAGCAGCCACCTCTGGACTGTGAACTAAGTAATAGCCCCACGCTGGCCGACACGGCGTGGGGTACACCATACTATGAGGCGCAGGAAGGGGGATGAGGGGGAAAAAGAAAAAAAAAAGGGAAAAGGAAAAAGGAAAAAAAAAAGAGAGAGAGAGAGTTATGTCAACTATAGTGAGTTTTGTGTTGAATTATGGAATGTAATCAAGGTAAAGAAAAAATGAAGTGAAATTCATTAGTTATACAGTAGGGGGTAGGGGGTGGGGCGGGGGGTATACTGGGGTTTCTGGTGGTGGAATATGGGCACTGGTGAAGGGATGGGTGTTTGAATAGTGTATAACTGACATATAAACCTGAGAACCTTGTAACTTTCCACATGGTGATTTAATAAAAATTAAAAAAAAAAAAGTACTGTGCATTCAGCTCAGCACTGTGTGCTTCAGTCTCTGATTATTTCCTCTTCTCTAAGCTCAGTGGCACTGAGAGTGGACCTAGGATCCATTCACACATCTCCAGGCTGTCCTTGTAGGGACCCCGCTTGTGCTGGCAGAGTGCTAGCAGACTCATGATCTTGCTTCCAAACTGCTATGTGAACTTCCGGTTCCAAAGTCCAACACTACCCTCCTGGGCCATAGAAACTGCTCTCACAATGCAGAGGTTAAAGCCCAGCAGTAAATTCTTTTCTCTCCACCCTGTCTCTGTCTCTCTGTCTCTCTCTCTGTCTCTGACAACAGATATGCGTGTGCATACATATGCATGCATGTGTGTTGTGTATCTCCTACTGTTTCTGCTTCATTAATCCAACCCTGATTTGACACACATACACATTCTAACTAGAGAAAAGTTGAAGCTGCTGCATAGATCAGTGCAGTAATGAACAGAACCAGGGTTTTCTAGAACAGTCACAGGTCAGAGGGCATGCAAATGATCACCCTTAAAAAGTTATGCCTAGGCTAGCACCTAGTTGTACAGGAGACTATATGACTAGGTTTGTGTCATTGCACTCTATGTTTGCACAAGAACAAAATTGCTTTATGTTACATTTCTCAGAATGCATCCCGATCATTAAGCAATGCATGCTTATAGTAGAAGCATAGCTGGCAATATATGCTCTTTATAGTGGTATAGGATGTGGGAAACCAGGCTCACTAGCCTAGAAAGAAATGTGAACAAGCCTAGAAAAAAATGTAAAGCCAATGGGTAAATAAAGAGCAATAGACCTGGTCCGTGTCAGCCGTGTTGTCCTAGCCTCCTGGAGTAAGGCTGTGATGGTATTTAATATAGAGAGGCTGGTAGTTACACCCATACCTCACCTGCCAAGTTATGCTGTGGTGGTATCTTGATGTACACACTACACGTGCAAGACTGAGACAGGCAGGTATATAGGAAAGGGGCCCTCGTGGCAGTGGAATTCCTGGGAAGTAATAATCAACTAGCCCTAAGACTGTCAGGACCTGCCTTCTGAACACAGGAACTAAGGCCTGATAAGACTCTTACCTGGCACTAACGGACCCAGAGAAGGCCGGAACCCCTCTAAGAGAAGCTCCAGCAGGAACAAAGGCCAAGGAAAGAAATTTCAAATAAGGTCATCAATCAATCCCAACTCTATCCTCTTGGCAACAATTCTAGCAACAGACTCTTATTTAGGCAGGCAGCTGGATATGGGGCAGCTTAGGAAAAGACCTTATAAAAGTCCTTGAACAAAGAAAGCATGTGCATATGTTGACTGAGCCCGTGTGCTGCTTTTGTCCATGTGGCCAAGCACATGTGGTGCCTGAGCACATACGTGCCCGCATCTCTCCTCTTTGGATGTGTACTGAGGCTCTCTCCACCTTTGAAGAAGCCCACATTCCCTTTTGAAGGTGTCACTCTCTCTCCCTTTCTTTCCCTCTTTCCATTTCCCCTCAACAACCCTTCAAATAAAATCTTTTTTTACTTCATTGCTCATATTCTCCTAAAATTCTATTCTGTGAGAAAGACGAGGACCTGGAGGCCCTGGATAAGGCTTAGGACTGACTTTCCTTTCCTGAAAAGTGCAATTCCTCTCTCCAGCCTGAATCCCCAAGAAATCAAATAGTGAAGATTTATGAAGATTTGCCCTGTGCTGGGCAGAACAAGTGGACGTCAGGTGTGGCTTGATGGCTACCTAGTGAGGTTGGCTGGACTCAAGGTCCATGCTGTATAGGACCTCATTGCAGATTTTATCAGTCCTTGCCTCCCCAGCTGGTTCCAGGGTGGCAGAGGTGGATCAGGATAAAATGGCCATCCCTTTCCTTTCCACTTCACATAACTCACCCTGGGGAGTTGGGGTGAGGTGGCAGGGGCTAGCACCAACATCGAGACAACATAGTTTGTTTCATAGTTTGCTCTGGTTCCCAGCCTCTTCCTTAGTGGTCCACACAAGTTCCCTATTTTTATTTGCGTGTTTGTTTTTGGACCATGCCCAGCAGTGCTATGAGCTTACTACTGACTCTGTGCTCAGGGATCACTTCTGGCAGTACATAGAGGACAATGTGTGTTGCTGGGGATTGAACCTGGGTCAACTCCTTGCAAAGCAAATGTCCTTTTATCTTTCTGTGCTATCTCTCCAGCACAAGGCCCCCCATTTAAAACCCTCATTGACAGATGCAAGACTCAGAGACATCTGATTGGTGAGCCCATCCTAAATGTATTCAGGTCAGGGCTGAGACTCTTCTAATTTCATCTAATCTTGGGACATCTGTTCTTCAACCATTCTCTCTCTTCTTCTTTCAGGGGCTATGCTTTCCACCCTTCAAGTCTGTTGGATGTTACTGAACTCTTAGGGTTTCCTGGGTTGGAGGTGATTTACTCAACATGTAACAATGTAAAAAGGATGTGAGCATAAGGAGGAAAAAACAAAACTGGAAAGTTTCCAACTGAGCGATAAGACTAATCAAAAAATATTAGCAACATAAAAGAATTAGGAGAAGAAGGTGTATTAACCAATGTTTGAACACATGATGGTCCCAGAGCAGAATTCTAAATAGATTCTCTGATATCTCATATATTTTATCTGGCAAGAGACCATGAGAAGGGAATTTGGAGACTTCATAGAGCACAGCTTATCTTCCAGTTCTGTTGTCCTTGGAAGACCCAGCTGAAGGGCTTATCCAGGAGTTCCCTGCCCCCTGCTGCAGCTACCCAGTAGCTCTGGGAACAGTGACAGTTGGACAGTTTTCTGTTGAGGGTTGTGTTGCTTGGAGTCGGCCCAAGGAGTTTGGTCACTGAGCAGGCAGCCAGGAAGCCTTTGCTGTTCTGTTTCTCTCCTTTGACTATATCCTAATATTTGCAGACATTATTGGTAGACTAATATTGGTAGACTGAAAAATTATTCACATCAAAATCCCTGGAACCTGTGAATGTTTGTCACTGTCACTGACCTCCTCGTTGTTCATTGATTGGCTCGAGCAGGCACCAGTAACCAGTAACCAGTAACCATTGTGAGACTTGTTGTTACTGTTTTTGGAATATCAAATACAGCACGGGTAGCTTGCCAGGCTCTGCCGTGTGGGTGAGATACTCTCAGTAGCTTGCCGGGCTCTCTGAGACGGACAGAGGAATCAAGCCCGGGTTGGCTGCGTGCAAGGTAAATGCCCTACCCGCTGTGCCATCGCTCCAGTCAATGGGGTGGGGGCGGGGTGTAGATGTGATTAAGTTAAACATTTTGAGATAGGGAGATCATCTGAGATTATTGACTCCAATAATACATGGGATCATGCACAATGCCATGTATCTTTATTAGAGAGAAACAGGGATTCAACATGCACTCAGGGAAGGTGATGTGAGGACAGAGCAGTGACTTGAAGATGCTGACCCGAAAGACTGGCATGTTAGTGATGTGGATCAAGTTACAGTGCACATATTCTGCATGCGTGAGACTCTGGATTTGATCCACGGTAGTATAGACTTACCTCTCAGCCCCCAACAATGACAAGGGTGTCCCTGGTGACCTTACTAAGGCCAAACATCGCTAGGAGTGGCCCTCACAACAGAACATACTAGAGTGTTGTGGTCACTAGCCAAGGAAAGTTGGCCTCCATTATAAATTAGAGGAGACAAAGAATAGATTCTCCTCAAGATTCTCTGGGGATAGTACCGTAGCTATGGTCTTGCCAGTTGACGCAAACGAAAGTCAATCACATGGCACAGGACTTTGCAATGAAAAAGGGCTTTGTTGCATGCTGACTAGCAAGGACAATGGAGCAGAGAGTTCAAATCTGTCTCATTGCTTGGTTTGAAACTTTCTAGGGAAAGGATTAGGGAGTATGTGCTGGAGTTGGATTGATCAGATGGAAAAGGGAAGTTAGGAACATAAAGTATGCCAAATGGTGCTTCTTCTTATGTGTAGGTGGGTTGCACATGTGATTTCACGGAACAAGGAGAATAAGTATCTGGTCTGAGGTGGCTTTTGATTCACAGTGTCAAAAGTTGCTTCTGCTTCTTTAGTCTCTTCCTTATGCATGTCTATCTTTATGCCCGGGGGGAATAGGGGCTGGGCTTTCTATTCTTCCTTATTTATTTAAAGTACTTGTCATAGGCTTGCTGTTTATGAAAAATAACTTGAGAAATATATTTTAGTTCTTGTTTGACAGTCTATGGATAGGCCTGCTCTATTTTGGGCCGTGATTTCAGTATGGTCCTGTGGAACATGTCAACTCCAGCACAGTCATATTGATTTAGGCTTGTGGACTCTGAAATGCTGAGACAGAAAATGTCTCTCAGGATACTAAGTTTGTAGCTAATTTGTTAAACAGGCACAAGGAGCTAACACAAAGCTCTGTGTTCACTGTGAAATGTTTCCTTTGTTAATGTTGGTGATACAGCTGGAATGGAAAGACTCTAGATGAATTTAGTTGGTCAGTTTAAAATCTCACCCATCAAAAAAGGTCTCCAATCAGAATAGATAATGGGATAATTGGGTAATGAGATACCATGAAATAAAATAAAACCTCCAGCGGCTGGAGTGATAGCACAGCAGGTAAGATGTTTGCCTTGCATGTGGCTGACCCGGGTTCAATCCCCAGCATTCCATATGGTCCCTTTAGCACCGCCAGGAGTAATTCCTGAGTGCAGAGCCAGGACTAACCCCTGTGAATCACCACGTGTGACCCAAAAAGCAAACAATAAATAAATAAATAAATAAATAAATAAATAAATAAATAAATCATCCCAAGTGGTCTCAGTAACATCTCCATTTCATCCAATCCCTGAGATTTTAGAAGCCTCTCTCTACTCATTCTTCCAACGATACCTACTGGAGGCTCTTTCAGGGTCAGGGGAATGAGACCCAGCTTGTTACTGGTTTTGGCATATTAATACACCATGGGGACCTTGCGAGGCTCTCCCATGTGGTCAGGAAACCACCAGTAGTTTGCCAGGTCCTCCCAGAGGGAGAACTAGGCTATAAGATGTCATGTGGTGGCGAAGCGGCCGTGAGCTTCTGGGAGCTTGCTTTTTTTTTTTTTTAATTCTTTAATTACTTAGTCACCATGAGGGTACAGATACAGATTCACACATTTTCGAGCTTTTTTTTCCCTCATACAATGTTTGCAAACATCCCTCCACCAGTGCTCATTCTCCACCACCAATAAGCCCAGTATCCCTCCCACCCCCCAAACCCATCTCCCCTCCACCCCACCCTGCTTCTGTGGCAGAGCATTCCCTTTTGTTCTCTCTCTCCAATAGGGTGTTGTGGTTTGCAATAGGGGTATTGGGTGGCCATTGTGTTCAGTCTCTAGTCTACTTGCAGCATGAATTATGGGAGCTTGCTATTAAGTCTCTGGATGCTGGCCGTTGACAGGATTATACGGTGCCAGGGGCAGTCCCTGGGTGTGACCACCTAGCTACTGGGAAATGGGAAATCTGGGCAGAGGAGGCCTAATCCTGATCCGAGTAGCCTTGGAGGTCTCAGCCCCGTGTCCTACACACCTGAGTTCCTCTGCTGGTTCCTTCATGCATGAGGCTCGTCCAAACGTGTGGAGAGGGGCCTTGAGCATGGCTGTAGCTAGGCTCCAGAGGTCTTTGGCTGCTGGGAGCTCTGCTCGGGGTGGGGAGGGAAGCTGGAGCCCATCCCCTCAGAGGAGGCCCCAGGGAAGACAGCCAGGTGCTCGGGCAAGAGACTCTGCAAATAAATAAATACAATAAAATAAAACCTCCAGCCAGTTTCTCTCTCTGTTTCTGCCTTACTTTCTTTCTCTGTCTGTCTGTCTGTCTGTCTCTCTCTCACTCACTTTCTCTGCAGCTGTTGGCACTCTCCTCACTCTCCTCAAATATGCCCATATCAGGTAGAGCTTGCATGCCCAGATAGATGGCTGGGTACAGGCAGCCTCAGAAACCCAGACAGTGGCAGCATATAGGTAGGGCTCAGATGCCCAGGAAGGCTCAGATTAGACAAGGTGCTGAGCATAGGAGTCTCACCCACGAGCACTCTGGCTATGCCAGTGACTTGGAAAGCCGGGATAGGATGATAGAAACTGCAGGGGTACGGTTGAGAGGCCCAGTGACACCCAGGTACAGAGCACAGGGATCCTGCCCACATGCACCAATGGCCATGGCTGGGGATTCAGGAAAGCTGGAATTTCTCTCAGGGAACTGTTGGGGTCCAACCCAAGAGAGGCCCAGTGACAGGATTTTGGAAGTGATATGCTGGACTGAGCATTGTGAGACAGAATGAGTGACATTGTACATTGCTCATGGAGAGACCTAGACATTTGGGGACGGTTCCAGACCCATCAACTTAAACTGTCCAGTAAAACTCTAACTTTTAATCTTCCAACTTTTGTATGTACATCTTTCATACAATTCTCAAGAAGCTGCAGTCAAGTCCACTTTCGCAGTAACACTGGAATAGGTAATAGGGTCACTAGGTAATTAATAGGTAATAGGTGTGGTAGGGTGGTGTGGTGTGTGATGTGATGTGGTGTAGTACAGGGTGGTATGGCATGTCGTGGTGTGATGTGGTTGGCGGTGTGATGTGTGGTGCGGCAGTGTGGTATGATGTGGTGTGATGTAGCAGTGTGCTGTGGTGTGGGGGGTGGGATGGTGGGGGGTGGAGTGTGGGGCATTCAGGACTCTCATGGCAGGTGGGTGGTGGGAGAGGGGTGAGCTCTGACACGGAAGAGGCCCACTGGGAACAGAAGCAGAGTAATTCTGGGGTTTCAGATTCAGACAAACTCATGATCCTGTCCCGGTTTACTGCTGAGCAGTTGTTTGATTTTAGGCACATCATCTAATCTTTTTGAGTTTTTGTCCTTGGCTAGGAAAAAAACAATACACACCACACTAGAATAAAATAAGATGAGAGGCAAGTTAAAAATAGTGCACAGCATCTAGCACATTTAAATGCTAATTAAGTGATAATTAAAGGGTGGTGACTCAGGCAAGGTTCTGGCAACCTAGCCTCCTAGAGGATAAATCCCTCAGGTCAGGGAGGGTGGCAAGAGCTGCTACACTGCACCTTGATTCACCTCCTCCAGGCTGCATTCAGGGCTGTGAGTGGCAGGAACAGAGCTCAGAGCAAGAGGCACAGGAAGCAGGGTCTGTTGTGGGGAAGGTGGCCGTGGTCAGATGCATCCTAGAGGGTCCAGTAGTTTTGTCCAGCAGGATTAACAAATTTGTGGATTTCAGTACAAAGTGAACCTATGAGGGACCTTGTTGAAAAGTTATTCCATATTTCCAGATAGCCATGGCATGGCAGAAAACTAAGCCCTAGACTTCTTGGTCCTATAACTGATGCTTTGGGGCCACGGGGAGTTCAGGACAAAGTCCACCCATGTGACCTGCAAAGTCAGGCTGTAGGGAGCAGAGTGATGTCAAGTCCCGGACTGTGAGAAAGAGAAAGAGGAATCACATGCTAATGTGACTCCTGCAGACTTAGATCCCGTGTTTCACCTGGGGGTGCTGACGGTGACTATCACCTAAAGACTGGGCTCCCAAGAGGTGCCCTAGGTAAGCACACAAGAGTGTTAAGTACCTGGGCCTCAATTTTATTTTTCTTTTCATCCTAGTCTCTCAGACCTAATTGATAGGGGCCTGGCCCTTTAACCCAGAACCAGTAGGAGGGCCCTGGAATTTCTTATTTACTTGTTATTTGAGTAGTCAGGCTGAGAGAAAGTTTAGATCTGCTACAGGTGGGTTGCCTGTATCAACCCTACTACTGATCATACTAAAAGCAATGATGGAAACGTTTTCTTAGTAAGCTACTAAAAACAGAGCTAAATACTTTGAAGTTACTATCTTCTTTGTATTTTATCATTTCTTTTTTTGGAAAATATTTGGTGCCTGCTTGAGCAAATCGATGAACAACGGGATGACAGAGCTACAGTGCTATTAACAATAATGACTAATACACATAATCCATTCTGACACGATCCATTCACTGTCACTGTCATCCCATTGCTCATTGATTTGTTCGAGCGGGCACCAGTAACGTCTCTCATTGTGAGACTTATTGTTACTGTTTTTGGCATATCCAATATGCCATGGGTATCTTGCCAGGCTCTTCCCTGCGGTCGAGATACTCTTGGTAGCTTGCCGGGCTCTCTGAGAGGGGCGGAGGAATCAAACACAGGTCGGCCTCGTGAAAGGCGAACTCCCTACCGCTGTGCTATCGCTTCAGCCCAGATTATGTATATTAGTCATTATTATTAATTAATATCAGAATGGTATTATTATATTAATAATATTATTATCACTGTATCATTGTCATCCCGTTGTTCATCGATTTACTCTAGTGGGCACCAGTAATGCCTTTATTACACTCAGCCCTGAGATTTTAGCAGCTTTTCCTCCCCTTCTTTCCCAACAATGGAGGCTCTTTCAGGGTCAGGGGAATGAGACCTATCGTTACTGTTTTTGGCATATCAAATAAGCCACGGGAAGCTTGCCAGACTCTGCCATGTGGGCGGGACACTCTCTGTAGCTTGCTGGGCTCTCTGAGAGATATGTATATATCTGTTAGTATATTTGGGATATGAATACACCACAGGGAGCTTGCCAGGCTCTCCTGAGTGAATAATTCTTCACTAATAATAATAATGATTATTATTATTAAAAATAATCCCAAGTAAATTATTATTATTATTATTATTATTATATCATTATGATTATATCATTATATCATTAATATCAGAATGGTGAGAAGGCAAGAAGGGTCTCCAAGGCCAGAGGGTCAGAAGGAGAGGGGAGAAAGAAGAAGAGTTAGTTGGTCACAGGGTTAGAAGAGGTAGAAGAAGAGACCAGAGATTGAAGAGGACAATGGCAGCAGTCTAGAGACCAGGAGACAGAGTGAGACAGATAGACCACAATAGTATGGACAGAAGACAGAGGACTTAACAGCGCTGCGCCAAGATTAGAAGTAGAAGACAGAAGTTAGAAAAGGACAGACTACCTAGACTGGAGAGAAGAGCCTGAGACCAGACAAAGAGACCAGAGGAGAGACTACAGAGTTAAGAGTCAGACAGAGACTAGAGAGATAGTAGAAAAGAGCATAACTGCACACATAGAAGCAGAGCACAAAGGAAGAAGCTAGAAAGAGAGCACAACAACGGAGAGAAGACAACAAGAAGACGAGGAGGAAAACTGAGACTTTGCTTTGGAGACTTTGAGGTCCACGAGGAGACTAGGATGATGGAACTCTGATGACTGAGGCTACGACCGTAACAACGACTACAACTGCACCATAAAGGGACAGATCGAACGACGATTGGGAGACCCCGTCGCCCATCCTTCACCTGTGGTTCCAGTTCCTGGGGAGGCCACTCCCAGTCCGCCCAGCGCTGCCTCAGCACCTGGCCTGCGCATGGGCCTGCCTTCGCAACAGCCCACCGTTATTTCTTATGTATTGTTTCTTGTATATCGTGTGGTGTTGTGAAAACTCACAAGAAAATGGCTAATTTGCTAAAAGTCAGGACCTAGATCTGATACCGGTTTTATGACTCCAGAGAAAATTCTCTTTCTAGTATATAAGTAAACGTCAAACTGTAACAATATTAAGATTTTGGGTGTTGTTCTTAGTTTCAAATAATAGGAAACAAAGTTGAGCTAATTTAACCACTACACAATAGAATATTTGTGAGTGCATTATATGGAAACCTCAACAGAAATCTTGGCTTTAAAAAAGAGCTGGGAATTTAGAGAGAGAAATGGCTGGAAGGGCTGGAACACATGCTCTGCATACTGCAGTCCTGGCTTTGACCCCTGGTACTGCATGGGAGCGACTACAAAGTGCTAAGTCAAGACCAGCCACTGAACATCCCAGGTGTCATCCCCCCCAAACCAAACCAAAACCAATACTTAGGCTGCCGAGATGTGACCTCGGGGGCCGCACGCGTGTGCGGCTCCTCCGCAGCTGCACCCACGTGAATCCAGACACAGCTGAACCAACTACAACATGGACTGCTCCTAGCAGATTGTTTCCTGCCAGAGAACTAAGCTGCGACCCCATGCCCGCGCGGGAGGGGAAAGGTATTTCTCTCTCTCGCCTGTCCCTTCCCGGGGATAAAGGGCGTGGGGGCCGCCATATTATGACGACCACAGATGGAGTTTACAAGCTTGCAATGTTTGAATATCCGGAAGAAATCTCCCTGGACTTAGTTGTTAAAGTACAGAAATACAAAACCTCATTTCTCATTTCTCTTCACAACAGGTCTGACTCTAGTCGGGTGCTCCTAATAATAATGGTGAGGTTTGTGTTGAAATATTGAATGTAACCAAAGTAAATAGAAAGTAAAGTGAAATTTATCAGTTATAAGGCGGGGGGGTGCGGGGGTGGGCAGGATGGGAGGTGTACTGTGGTTTTTTTTTTTTTTGTCTTCAGTGGTGGGATATGGGCACTGGTGAAGGGATGGTTTTTTCAGCATTGTATGACTAAGACTTAAGCCTGAAAGCATTGTAATTTTCCACATGGTGATTCAGTAAAATAAAATTAAAAAAAAAACCAATACTTAAACAAATTTAAAACTTCAAAACTGGAAAGCTATATGATTTGGGAGGGGCCAGAGAGATAGTACAGTGGGTAGGGTGCTTCCTTTTCATGCAACTGACCCAGGTTCCATCCCTAGCCCCCAAATGATACCCTGAGCATCACCAGGGATGATCTCTGAACACAGAGCCAAGAGTAGGCCCTGATCACTGCCAAGAGTAGTTAAAAATAAAAAAAAAAAAAAAAAAAACAAAGCTTGGAAGGTAGGGACAGGTAAATAGGGTTGGGGGGGCGGATAAAGAAAGCTGGGGATGTCTATAAACTAAACCACATAGTCAATTCAACTAGAATAGCCTTGTTTTATTACATTTTAGGTTCCACAGAAAGCTGTATTTGGGGAAAACGGCTATTACATATATATGCATATATATGTAAATATATATGTATATATATATATATATATATATATATATATATATATGTACACACACACTAGAATCTCCTGCCCCCACACCAGGCTGTCTTCACCAGGGCCCTCTCAAGGGGGCAGGTTGAGTTTCCCTCCCTGCCCCAAGCACAGCCCCGGCAGCTAAAAACCTCCAGAATCCAGCCACAGCCATGCTCAAGGCCACTTTCCACATGCTTGAACAAGCCTCATGGGTGAAGGAACCAGCAGAGGAACCCAGGTATGCGGGACCCATGGCTGAGATCTCCAAGCCTGTTTGGATTGGGACTGGGACTCCTCCACCCAGATACACACTTTTCCAGTAGCTTGGCAGTCACACCCACAAACTGCCCCCATTGCCATGTAATCTCATCTACAGCCAAGATCCAGAGACTATGAAACAAAGCTCCCAGAAGAGAGTGATGCAGAATCTCGCATGGCAGATTCTAGAAAGCTACCCATGGCATATTTGATATGCCAAAAACAGTAACAATAATGGGCCTTATTCCCCTGACTCTGAACGTGACAGGGATGAATGGAGACATTACTGGTGCCTGTTCGAAAAAATCAATGAGCAATGGAACAGTGATACAGTGATTCACATAATCCAAGCCCTGTTGAAAGGGATTGTGTACAAATAAATTCATATAACGGCATAAAAATCTTTTTTTTTTTTTTGGTTTTTGGGTCAAACCCGGCAATGCACAGGGGTTACTCCTGGCTCTTTCCTCAGGAATTAGCCCTGGCGGTGCTCAGGGGACCATATGGGATGCTGGGATTAGAACCTGGGTTGGCTGCGTGCAAGGCAAACGCCTTACCCGCTGTGCTATTGCTCCAGCCCCAACGGCATAAAAATCTTTACTTAAAAAATTGACATCTTTCCTTTTCCCCACCTCTATACCTCTGGTAACTGCCATTCTGTTATGTGTTACTTTGAATGGAGTTTTGGGGAGTTGTTGTTTCTGTTTATTTTTATTTGCAAACAGTCCATTTCTATCAGTATTGGTGAGGTTAGGTTGAGTATTTTACATTAAGACCAACTAATGAGAAATGGAAAAGATGTGAATATAATTCAAAAGTAATAAAGAAAATTTCTTGATGAAAAACATATTTTTAAAATATCATTTATTTTTATTGAAATATAATTGACACATTATATTAGTTTTCATATCCAATGATATTTTACCCACTTTAGTTATTTTTATTGGGATAATATGGGCTGGAGTGATAGCACTTTGGGTAAGGCGTTTACCTTGCACGCGTCTGACCTGAGTTTGATTCCTCCACTCCTCAGAGAGCCCGGCAAGCCACAGAGAGTATCTCACCCACATGGCAGAGCCTGGCAAGCTACCGTGGCGTATTCGGTAAGCCAAAAACATTAACAAGTCTCACAATGGAGACGTTACTGGTGCCCGCTCGAGCAAATTGATGAGCAACGGGATGACAGTGATACAGAATATAGTCTACACCAGTTCCCATATTAGTTTATTATTTGTTTAATATTTGTATTTTTGCTTTGTACTTGCAATGTACCACACTACCCTCAGTAGCAGCATTCTAAAGGCCCACCACTGTCCCAAGGCCCCTTCTTCCCCACCTCCATTTTTTCAGCTTCAATTCTCTGTTCTGTTTGGGCTTTGTCAGCAAATTGTATCATTACAATTCGTGCAATTCATAAAATTCATGAAATATTTCATGTCATTTCATAGACATAGAAATTACATCTGTGTTGCTATTCTTATGCCCGTTTTACAGATGTAGAAACTGGAATTGAGAAAGGTTCGTCAATTTGCTCCTCCCTTTCTCCAAAGCCCATGTTTGTAAGCTCTCTCAGGCAGTTGGTTCTCATTGTGAAGAACCAAGATTGACTTGGGGGCTGGCCAACACTGACGTGCTCTCACCAACTGCCCCATGAAGCAAGGTTGGCATCCAGCACATAGAGAATGACATGGAGGCCTGGAGATATTGAACCATTTGTCTGAATCCACAGCGTTTAAGAGATGTGGGAGCCCAGGGGAACGTGGGGGGGGGGGGGGCTCTGCGGTTTCCCAGGCTGGAGGCAGATGGGACAGGGCTATTCAAGGAGGTAGACATCCAGCTCCTAAGTCTGAAAAATCCGGATGGTACTGAGTTCCACTGGCCATCTGTTCCGGGGGACGCTAGGAGAGTACCCCGTACTTCCCAGCAGAGGGCGCTGTGCTTCTGCTGCCGCGGGAGAAGCTCCGGAAGCACCCACTTCCTGACAGCTTTCCTCCTTTCCTCCAGCTGGGCCAAACAGCGGAGTCAAGGGCAGGAGGAAGGCTAGGCGCTCTCAGGGAGGAGATTGATTCCTCCTCTCTACTGGCCAGTGTCCTTCAGTTGCACGCCTGCCTCCTTGGATACCCCCATCCCGTCAGTGTCTGATGGGAAAGTGCCAGCCTGGGGGACCGCAGGGTCCACTTTGCATTGATGGCGATGCCCCAGGAGGAGGAACGTGAGTTTGTCCATGCAGAGCTGGGAGGGCATTGGACTCTCCCTCCTAGCTGGGTGGCATCTTTGGGGGCTCAAGCACTGTTTCTTCGAATTTCCAGTGAACCCTACAGCGGCTCCCCTGACTGAAGGAAGGACTGAGCATCTTTGTTTGAACCCCTACTAGAAGATCTGAAGTCTAGCATTTGGGGAAGCAGTTGACCTTCCCTGCTGTACCTAGGGGGCATCTATAACCCTAGAAATGGCCCCAACTGCTGCCCTACGTGGGATACAGTAGAAACAACTCCCTTGAGGAACAGAAGAATTTTTTGCTTTAGGGACTATGTGATTTGGAGGATACCACCAGGGCATTCTGGGGCATGGTCTTCTATATCCCCCGGAAATAGAAAAATTGAACTGAATTGAAGTAAGAAGTATTCTGAGTACATACCCCAGCTAGGTAAGGTATGGAGCTCCAGAGGTGTATGATTAAAACCCCAGCTTCAAAGCAGAGCCATTTCTTTTTTTGGGGGAAGGGGTGTTGGGATCACTCTTGGCTGTACTTGGGGACCATACAGGGTGCTGGGGATTCAACCCTGATCAGGGGCATGCAAAGCAAATACCATACCTGTTGTATTAGCTCTCTGGCCCAAAGGAGCTCCATTCTGTTTAGCAATGATCATCTACAGGCTATGTTTCACTCTCACCTAAAAATTATGCAGCCTCTCACCTTTGGTGCTGAAGAGGGAACAAATACTTATGTCTGTAGTTGTTCATTGTTTCTCTGTTAGGTACCTGTTCTGGTTAAAGAAAAATACATTAGGGTCTAAAAGATAGTACAAGGGTCAGGTAGTTGCCTTGCACAGTTTTATACTTAGCACTGCATATGTTCCTTTGAGCATTGCCTTGAGTGAGTCCTGACCACAGAGCCAAGAGCAGCCCTGCCTACTGCCAGGTAATGCCCAACCACTACCCCGCCCTCCCACCCCAGTACCCTCATACACACACAAATCAACTAGACTAAGATCTAAATTCTGAACCCCTGGGTATGGTGGTATTATCCCAACAAGATTCTTATTGGTCAGAGTCTGGTTTCTTCCAACATTTAGACCCAGTGATAATTAGGTCTATCTTGAGTTTCTTTGGGTTGCTAAAGACACATTCTAAGGTCACCTCTGACTTCTGCCCCACTCACCTTTACCCTTCTCCAGGAGGCCTCTGTTGGTACTTAAAATCAGCAGGCTTGGAGGCTTGTGTCTCAGTAATTCAACAACTACAACAGCCGGTTCTTTTCCCTTAAGATTTAATACTTGTCATTTATCTGTGTCAAAACTGCAAAGGAGCAAGTTTCCAAAGACAGATTTATTATGTGTGCTGAGTGTCTCAGGTGCAGTGGTGCATAGAGATGGGCCGAATACCATATTTTCCCTGGGCTTTTGTTCTATAAAAATAGCTACTTTTACTTTACATTCAGACAAGTGAGAAATATACCGTCTTGAGCTGTGAGTCACCATGGGCCACTCAGAAAGTAACATCATTGTGGGACTAGGTTCTCGACATTGGTTTCAGGGTCAGCTGCCAGGCTTGCACAAATGCTGGCTTAGTCAAGGAGCGAGTTGTAACGAGGACTGGCTGCATAATTTGTGAGGCTCAGTGCGAAGTGAAATTGTGGGGCTTCACATACATAAAGAAAAGCCAGGGAAAGTGCTGTGACAGAGAAAGCTTTCTCTCTTTCTTCTGCAGTCTCTCACTTGTTTTTCATTTGCTGATTAGTGCCATTCTGAGAAAAGTAAAATCTTCAATTATTGACATGAATTTTACTAATTTTAATATTTATCTTCATATTGCACAATATAAATATAAATGCAAATTTAAGAGCATTTAGCTTCTAGGCGGAGTTGCAGAAATTCTGCAAATCTTATTTTTCAGCTTCTCCCCAGAGGCTGCCCTGAGCTGGCCCGGGGAAATTAATCCAAGGAAGGTAAAAAAATCCAGAGGGGAAGAGGGGATGCCCCAAGCCATGGAACTGACTGAGGGGTCCACCCAGGCTTGGGTTACTTGCAGGGGAATGTAGATGCTTTTCTAGTCCAAGAGTTCTCCCCCTGCCCAGCCTCCATTTCAGCTAGGCATCTCCTCCTGAATTCACCATTCCAAAGCACTGCAGATGGGGCTCCTATAGGTTGTTCAGAGCTTATTCTAGAGCATGCTGCAATCTGGGTGGGGGTAGATGAAAGTTTTCATCCCCTGGAAACTTGGTCTCTGACAGGCCACCCACCAGAACTGCCAGGATGCTGCCAAACCCCATCCTAAGGTGCTGTAGGTTGTACACAGGAGACAAATATTACCTATACCCTGCCTGGGGAGAAGGAAGTGAAGGATTTGGGAAGAGAGAGGGTCCTATGTTTTCCCAAACTTTTGGGGGAAAAGTGGTGACAGGAAACAAAATTATTAAATGACTTAAAGCCTAGCCTCAGAGTTCACTTAGAAAACAAATTCAAATGGATAACGTTTTCATTAGTTTCAGAATAGCAACCACAGAGCATCAAACCCCAAGCACAGGTCCTATTTGAGTTTCACTGCCCAGGATATCACTGTATCACTGTCATCCCATTGCTCATCGATTTGCTCGAGCAGGCACCAGTAATGTCTCCACTGTAAGACTTGTTATTACTGTTTTTGGCATATTGAATATCCACAGGTAGCTTGCCAGGCTCTGCCGTGCAGGTGAGATATTCTCAGTAGTTTGCTGGGCTCTCTGAGAGGGGTGCAGGAATCAAACCTGGGTCAGCCATGTGCAAGGCAAATTCCCTACCTCTGTGCTATTGACCCAGCCTGCCCAGGATATATCTTAATTATATCCTGATTATGACTGGAGATTCTCAGCATGGTCTGGGATGCCAGTATACAGTCTGGAAATCTATGGGTGCTGGCTGTGACAAGATCATTTCCCCAGAGGCTGTGGTGGGAAGAAATAGAAAGAGAAAGAAAGAAGGAAAGAAATAAAGAAAGAAAGAAAGAAAGAAAGAAAGAAAGAAAGAAAGAAAGAAAGAAAGAAAGAAAGAAAGAAAGAAAGAAAGAAAGAAAGAAAGAAAGAAAGAAAGAAAGAAAGAAAGAAAGAAAGAAAGAAAGGCTGTAGAATGGGTTTCTCTTCACCATCTCAGGGTTTGATTCACCTTGGCCCTCATCATGCCAGGTACTTTTGCCCAGGTACCAATGACCTGTTGGCTCAGGCCTCCTTGCTCCTGTGGACTCACAGACACAGAGCCACAAGGAAGAACCAATTGGCTTGAGGGTATAAGCAGTTGCATTGAAACAGGAATGATAGTGATGCCTCCTGATCGATGAGAACCTCGTTCTAATGCTGGACATTTTTTCTAGCTTACTTAGTGTTTCTGGACTCCCATACTTGAACTCACTAGCAGGCAAAACCTGTGTGCCATGGGAGAGCCACTGTGAGAGTCACTTTCAATCTCCCATGTTTCTTTATGCTGCTCTTTTTGCCTGAAACGTGCTTCTGTTTTCTTGGCCTCAACCTTCAAGGTTTTGTTCAAACCATTGTCTCCACTGTAAAGCTCTCTTGACCTCCCATTCTTCTTCTCTCTTTTTTTTTTTTAATTGACTCACCATGAGCTACTCTAAACAAAACTTTCATGTTTGAGTTTCAATCATCCAATGATCGAACACCCATCCCTCCACCAGTGCACATTTTCTACCACCAATGTTCCTAGTATCCCTACCCCCTACCCTATCCCACTCCACCCCCCCCCATGGCAGACAATTTCCTTCTTACTCTCTCTCTGCTTTGGGGCATTATGGTTTACAATATGATACCGAGAAGCCATCATGTATGATCCTTTATCTACTTTCAGCACACATCTTCCATCCTGAGCGATCCCTCCAACCGTCATTGACTAAGGGATCCCTTCTCTATCCCAGCTGCCTTCTCCCCCTGCTCAGGGAGGCTAAGGAAGACTCCCAACCATGGAGCAATCTTCCAGGCCCTGTCTCTACTGTTCTTGGGTATTGTGGAATATTTTATATTCCACAAATGAGTGCAGTCATTTCATGTCTGTCCTTCTCTTTCTGACTCATTTCACTTAGCATGATACTCTCCATGACTATCCACTTATAAGCAAATTTTATGACTTCATCTTTCCTAACAGCTGCATAGTATTCCATTGTGTGGATGTATCAAAGTTTAACCAGTCATCTGTCCTCAAATACTCACTGACCCCCCATTCTTATTTAAAGTTGCTTGCTTTTTCCTCTGTTTTTATGTTTTTCTATGTCTTTGTATTTCCATTTATTTGCTTATGTGGATATGATTTGTTTGGGTCCTTGTCATAGATATAGATATAGATTTGACTCTTATTCTATCATCAAATATGCTTTTTGATTTGTTTGTTTGTTTGGGGGTCACACCTGGCAGTGCTTAAGGCTTACTCCTGGCTCTGAGCTCAGGGATCACTGCTGGTGGGCTCAGGGGACCCTATATGGGGACAGGGATTAAACCAGGGTCAGTTGTATGCAAGGTAAACATCCTACCTAATTTACTCTCTCTTTGGTCCCACTAAATGTGTTTTGTGTGGGTTAAAAATAAAGTAATTTATACTTACCTTGCGCTGGAGTGATAGCACAGCAGGTAGGGTGTTTGCCTTGCATACAGCTGACCTGGGTTTGATTCCTCCACCCCTCTCAGAAAGCCCAGCAAGCTACCAAGAGTATCCCGTCCCCACGGCAGAGCCTGGCAAGCTACCCATGGCATATTAAATATGCCAAAAACCATAACAACAAGTCTCACAATGGAGACATTACTGGTGCCCACTCGAGCAAATTGATGAGCAACGGGATGACAGTGATACAGTGATACTTCCCTTCAAGATACCATGATCACAAAAGTGGTTTTCCCAGGGTAAGGCTTATCCATTGCACTCTGGATGTGCTGACCCCTGCAATTTCTCCAAATGTGGGAAACCCAACTGTATAATTTGTATGAGTGGGGGAATGTGTTTGTACTCTCACTTATTAAAAAAAATTAACAACAAAACAATCCCAGCAATTAAAATAATTTGTCAATTATTTTATTCACATTGTTCACTATGTTTGAAATATATATTTCTAATTTAATTATTCTAAAAACGGTTATAATTATTATATCAGCCTTAAAGATAAGTAATTCCTCTATTCTTCATCATCATCATCATCATCATCATCATCATCTCATTGATCATTGATTTTCTCGAGTGGTCTCAGTAAAGTCTCCATTTGTCCTAGCCCTGAGATTTTAGAAGCCTCTCTTGACTCGTCCTTCCCTTCCCAATGGTGCCTCATTGGAGGCTCTTTCAGGGTCAGGGGAATGAGACCCATCATTGTTACTGGTTTTTGCATATAAATACTTCACAGGGAGCTTGCCAGTCTCTCCCATGAGGGCAGGAAACTCTTGGTAGCTTGCCAGGTTCTTGAGAGGGAGAACTAGGCTATAAGATGTATAATTCTCTATTAGGAAGAGTAACTAAGTGATTAGGCACTAAGATATTGAAATCAGCCAGCCTTGGGTTAAAATCCTAGCTCCCTGCTAGAATATAGTACAAACCACCTTAATTTCCTCAAATAATCATTTTCTCATATTTACAGGGGAGATAATAAAAAAATAAGCTATGCCAAAGAAATTAAATGGCCTTTTTTTTTACAGATGTAATGATTGCATTCCTATAACATCCAATGAATCCATAAACTGTAGTAAGCTAAAAACTCTACCCCCTCTCAGCTCCCTCTTCCCTATGAAATGAGATTTGAATCTCTGAAAACTGAAAATATTACCTTATTCAGAAATAAGTTATTTGCAGATATGATATGATGAAGTTGTGGATCTTGCCGTCAGGAGATTGTGCTGGATTATTTGGGTGGGCCCTGAGCATCATCAGAAATATTTCACATGTGAGGGATGGGTGAGAGAGTCCACACATACATAAGGAAGAGAAGGCAAGGTGGAGGGCAGCAGGGACTGTGGTGATGGGAACACAGGGGATAGTGGAGTCACTAAAAGTTAGGAGAGGCACAGGTAGAGCAGAGTTCCTTTCTCCGGAGAGATTGAAACCCTGCTAACAATTTGATTTTAGAAATAAAACAGCCTTTGAACTTTTGGCCTTAGAACTAGAACAGAATAAATTGGTTTTAAGTCACCAAGTCTGTGGTAATTTGTTACAACAGTCTTAGAAAATGAATCACAAATGGTTAGAATTAGCATATTTAGCAAAGTTTCTAGATACAAGATCAATATAGTAAAATTAGGCAGTATTTATGTCAACATGAGAAATAAAAACTAAAATAGAATATTTCTTTCATAAGAGCACTAATAAGCACCAAATTCTTAGGATTAAGTAATAAAGCCCCAAAATATTGAAAGAAATTAAAGAAGACTTCGGTGAGTGAAGGTATAAATCACATTGATAGATGGAAAAATGAAATGCTACAAAACACAATTCTACCCAAATTAATTAAGAGTTATAAACTCAGTGAAATCCTTGGCATCTTTTTTGGGCAAAAGTTGATAAATTGATTCCAAATTAATATGGAAATTCCAAAGACCTGGAGTAACCTAGGCAGTCTCTAAGAGAAAGAATAATATTTGATAACTTATCCTGACAGATAACAAGATTCATTATTTATTTATTATAATATAGATTGTGGAATTATCAAGAATGAAAAGACAATCAATTGTGCAAAACAAAGCTCAGAGACAGACTCACATATATAATTGCCTAATGAAGACAGTGCATGGGTAAAGGATGTTTGTTCAGTAACTGTTGCTTAGTTTGATTGTATAGAAAATATAGTATTTTTTTCTCTTTCACACTAAACATAAAACCAAGTACATATGGTACTAGATGTAAAAGATGAAATAAAAAATTTGTAGAGGGAAGGAGAGAATGCTAACTTTATAACCCTTGAGGAGGCACACATTTTTGAAAAGAAAAACTGCTAAACCTAAAGAAAAAAAAGTTTGATTTTCCAAGACACCATGAAGAGAATAAAAACATAATGCACAAATGGGAAAAATACTGGGATACATATTTCTATTTAAGGAGAATCTATAAAGTGCTCCTACAACACAAGGGAGGGGGAGGATACCAAAAAAAAAATAAAACCCTGACAAATGCGCTTTTATTGACACTGCCAAAAAATGTTCATGCGACAAAAATTAAATAAGCCACAATCCCCTCAAAAACCACAACTAAGACCCCAAGACAACCCTATGAAAAAGTGCTATATTTCATTAATCATCAAGGAAATGCCAAGTAAAGCTACAATGTACCACTGTATACCCACCAGAATAACTTTTTTAAAAATCAAAAGTTGCAAGTCAAGACTGGTGAGAATGCAGAATGAAGTTTTCTCTTTTATACTCTGGTACAAGTGTAAATTGGAACAGTTATTTTGGTAAACTGCCAGTTTTTAATAAAAGTGAACATATGTAAATCTTATAAAACAACTTTTTTACTTCTATTATGTATCCATTTGGGATATATTCATGCAGTCAACCAACGATATGTACTAGGTGATAATAGCATTCTTAGTAATTGTGAGAAACTTAGATATGACCTAGATGTCAATCAACAGTAGATTGAATGAATAAATCAAAACATATTTATATGATGGAATATAATAAGAATGATAATAAATGGTCCAAATTCATTTAAAAATATATGAGAATTAATATATAGCTTTAATTTTAAAAAAAGCTGGACCCAAATGAGTATCTATTTATTATTCTACATGTATTACACAGAAAACCAGCCCAAACTAGTCTGTACTGTTAGACAATAGAACAGTGGTCACCTTTGATTTTTGTGCAGTAAACTGGAAAGCATCTCAAAGAGGACCTTTGGGGCACTGGTTACATTCTATTTCTTGATCTTGGTGCTGGTTACACATGTGTGTTTTGTGTAAGGAATTTGAGACTTTTGGGTTCCCATGTGGCAAGACGGACAGAGACATAAAGACAATAATGCAAAAGCAGAAGGAGTTTTATTCCAGTATACTGGGGTCAACTATTTCACCCACAGAGTGGTCTCTTGATAGCAACCCCAACTTCAGGCAGCAAGTAATTTATATACTGTTTGATTACATAAGCAGTTCAGACGAGCCTCACTGATGAAGGTACCAGCAGAGGAACCCAGGTGTGTGGGACCTGGGAATGAGATCTTCAAGCCTGCTCGGATCAGGACTGGGCCTTTTCCTCCCAGATTTTCCATTTTCCAGTAGCTAGGCAGTCACACTCAGGGACTGCCCCACTGCGTGTTATCCCATCAACGGCCAATATCCAGAGACTTAAAAGCAAGCTCCCAGAACTGCGCAATATTTTATAGCCTACTTCTCCCTCTGGGAGAACCTGGCAAGCTACCAAGAGTTTCTTGCCCACATGGGAGAGCCTCGCAAACTCCCCATGGTGTATTCATATGCCAAAACCAGTAACAAGTTGGGTCTCATTCCCCTGACCCTGAAAAAGCCTCCAATGTGGCATCGTTGGGAAGGACAATTAGAGAAAGGCTTCTAAAATCTCAGGACTAGGACGAATGGAGACATTACTAAGACCTCCTGAGAAATTTGACAATCAACAGGATGATGATATGATGATATGATATACATAAGCAGTACATGCCTTATTGTTTCAGAAAGAATCTTACTTAGTTACCAAACAAAGGTGTTTTGGCAAGTGTCTAGGGTAACAGTGGTTAGGCAACAATTAAACAATAATTTCCAGTATCAGTACCAATTTTGATTAAGTAGATTTCTCATTCTTTTACGGTTGACAAAAGGCAACTTCTGGGGCATTGTGAGGATTGATTAATCAAGCCCACTTGCTGCGCCCAGGATCTTTCCCAGGTGGGTTCAGGTTGGCTAGTTACACATTATTTTATTGCTGGGAAACTGAATCTGTTTCAAGTTCCAGGAACTGAACTTGAGGCCTGCCTGACTTTTCTCATTTCTGCCACCTGTCATGGCATCAGTTTTGCCCTTACAAGATCAACACCTGTACTATCTGCTGAAGAAAAGTATATTTTACACTCTATTCATATAAAATTAGTACAAACTTACCTTATTTTCTAACATGTTTTGTCAAGGATTAAGGAGAATGAATAACTTCTTAGCTCAGACCCTGGCAGAGAATAACTATTCAGAAAATGACCACGGTTTTAAATCATTGTTACCTAACGTAAATTATTTTATGATGTATCTGCTTCCAGCGTCATGTCAGCTTGCTTATCATTAGCCTGACAAATGAGGCCCTATCTAGTCCTGACTCTGCTACAGCAACTTTGAAATTCATCAAAATTTGTGCAGCAGTGTTGAGCGCCATCAGATATGTGAAACAAGGTCCGGTGAACAGTAATGTCTGTTAACATGGAATTATTACTCTCCACTAGAGAAATGTAACATTTTTCTAAGGCACTTCTGATGAGGCCAACAGCCATGAAGGGAAATGACTGAGGTTTTCCAAAACCCTGTCTGACATGGATTTGTAAAAAGGTGTGATATCTAGGCAAATTCGGTAATAGCTTCACTTAGGACTTTTGTGGGGCCTATATGTTTGAAGAGTATTTTTTAAAATGGAATCTCAGTGAGATACACAGGTACAAAATTGTTCGTGATTGGGTTTCAGTCATATAAAGTTCCAACACTTGTCCCTTCACCAGTGTACATTTCCCACCACCAATGTGCCTGGTTTCCCTCCTTCACCCCCACACTGCCTCTATGAAGAAATGTGTTCTTTTCCTGTCTCTTCAACTTTTACTGGTTCCATTTGCTTTTGTGAAGTTTTTTATGCTCTCTGTATGATATAAGGATTCTAAGGACAAGGTCTCAGATGATGGAGATATAACTCATGCTGAGCATCTCCATCCATTTTTAGTCTCTTTACTATATTAGGAAGTAAACTAGTTTACTTTCCTATTTCTTGCTTTCCTCTTTTCTATTTCCTTTTAATTTACTCTTTCCTATTCTAGGAAGGCTCAAAGGACCTTATATAAATATTCCTTTTAAAGCCATCGTTCAGGATAACTGCTGAAGTAAGTAACTTCCTCCAAGAGCTGCTGTCACTCACATTAAATGGGTCTGGAAGTCAAATTTGTATGACATTACCCTCCTACCCCCATCTCCACCTTCTACAAGGTCCTGGTGAAGAGGGGAAATAGAGCTGATAGATGACTGATGGGAACTAGGCCAATTGCAATCTTTCTTTTGTGAATTTGCAATTGGTAGGTGGAGATACTAATCCTTCCCATTGACTGTCCGAATGGAACCAAGTCAACTTAACTCATTTCACAGAAAAGAAAGCCGATCTAACCAGAGGCTAAAAGAATGAAATAGATATAAAGAAGAATACAACAGGGTGTTGAGGAAAAGAAGAGAGAAATCGAGAGAGTAGATGCTTTGGTTTTTGACATTTTTCAAATCATGCTTCTTCCTCCTACTTACTAAACTTCCTCTTTGGTCTCTATGAGTTCACCCTTAATATTACAGTAACTGGGGCTGGAGCGATAGCACAGCGGGTAGGGCATTTGCCTTGCACGCGGGCCGACCCGGGTACGAATCCCAGCATCCCATATGGTCCCCTGAGCACCGCCAGGGGTGATTCCTGAGTGCATGAGCCAGGAGTGACCCCTGTGCATCGCCGGGTGTGACCCAAAAAGCAAAAAAAAAATATTACAGTAACCATTATTAATCCTTTATAAGCTAGTTCAGGAAGCTTATCCTTAGTCTCTGACTAAAGAATGCACAGTGCAACAGAATACGGTTATGTTTGAAATGTGTCAAAAACGGGCTGGGAACTTGAAGTGGCTCACCAGTAGAGTGCATGCCTTGAAATTGTAAAGTCCTAGTTTCACTCCCTGGCACTGCTAAATAAATTAATAATAAATAAATGAATAAGAACTAATATCAATAAAAGACTGTGGCCTGAAGGCTGATAGATGTCAGGAGAAAGAGAAGGAAGCCAGTGACCGCTTCAACACCCTGTGTGTTTTCTACTTCAAGGAGCTAATGCCAAGGAGGATGAGTCATCAGGTATCATCCTCAGCCCTGACTGCACATTAATTGCACTGGGGACCTTCTGAGAAATACCTCCAGATCTCCCACCCTAACCAAAGACCATGATTTAATTGGTCTTGGTTGTCATCTTTATGTTGTAAAAGTTCCCGAGTGACTCTAAAGTGCAGCCAGGGTGGAGACTACTGAGTTACATTATTCACAATAAGTAGAAATGAAAATAAATAATGAACCAAGCAAAATAAGCTTCTCCAGAGAATCTAGGAATGCTAACAAGGCCACTGAATCCCCATAAATCCCTATTTTCAGGCCACATGTAATGGAGTGAACAATGTCCTCAACAATATCCCTAAAGTAAATCCAGAAAGAGTCCTGCAGATGAATACATGGATAATCCAAAAACACCAACTAGAAAAGTAATTTGCTTCAAATTGGAATGGGTTTCATCATGTTTAGAATATATTTTTACATGAGATCTTCCAACATTTAAAGCCACTCATTTCCCTTGAGTAGACGGCCTATAGTCTTCATCCAAGATCCCCAAAGCATCAGAACAAACTGGACAACAGGCGTTCATGTGGTGTTTGAAAAATTCTCTGATTTTACAGAGGTCTCCTGTTTGTCCAGGTGGGCATCCAAGTACAGTCTTTTACAGACACTTGGCCTGTGATGCTACTGACGAGAGCCTAGGGGTAAATCTGCCTGAAGAATCAGCTCAAAGGTTCAGGATCAGGGGCCCCTTAGAAAAGTTGAACATCTCAGTAAGGACAGATACATGAGTAGAATGGAAAAATATGGCTGAAGAAGTGAGCCAATGTCCTCTGTTGGAAATATTAGGGGCACATTTCAATACATAGACAAAAAGGCAATCGAGCCTTAAATTTCACCATCTGAGTATAACCAGAAATAATTTATTCTTGGAAAAAAATTACAGCCAGTGGGCCAAATACCCATTTTGGTCATAAAACATTACTGTAAACACCATGAAACATTTAACCTTGAGAAATATGGTTTCCTGGTGCCCTTTCTAACTAAATTATTTGCAAATGTATGCCTATGTGACTGAATTAGTTAACTTCTTCCTTAGAGCTATTGAACATAAGTCCATTTACTATTGGAAGCTATCTACCAAATTGATGACTTTGTTTTTAACAAGTGTTTGATCTGCAGTTCTTCTTTCCAATATTAATTAGGTATTAGGTAAGCTATCTAATAAGGTCAGTCTTGGCTCATGGTTATCTATGAATAAATGAATAACCCCATTCAATTTTTTATAGCAAAAAATGTAATATCCTGTTATCCAAATCATTGAAAAAGAGTAGCAGGACTTTGATATGTTCATTAAACAGAAGGCAGGCAAGAAGAAATATCTGCCTTATTTCTTTAGAAAATGCCATCTGATTCAACAAAAGAAATTCATACTGATTAGTTTTTAGTTCAAAGGTTAGTAAACTACAGTCAATGGAACAATCCTGGTGTGCAGAATGTTTCTGTGTGATTTTCAAGAATATGTTTCGTGTGTTTTCAGTTGGAAAAAACAGCAGATGAATACCATTTTGAGACATGTAAAAATAATAAACTCAAATTTCAGTGTATGCATAAAAGATTATAAAAGGGGCCGGAGACAGTACAACAGATAGAGCACTTGCTTTGCATACAGGTGACAAATTCAATCTCCATCACCACATGTGGTCCCCTGAGCACCACCAGGCATAATCCTTGAATACTGTCAGGTAAGGCATTGAACAAACAAACAAAAGCTTAGGAACTCAACCAAGCTTTTTTATTTAGATACTTTCTATGGCAACTCTCATTCTACAATGACAGTGCTGAGTTGTTGCAACAAATACTAAATGACCCACACCATCAATGTTTTTTATTATCTGGCCTTCTACATAAAAAGTTTGTAGAACTCTATTCTAGATAAATATATGTAGTATCTGTAATGAGACATGAAACTCATTTTTATTGGTCAAAGGCCAAAGAAATGTCAAATGCCTACACACATAAGTAAATTGAACTAAAGTCCTTGAATTATACAAACAGTAAATCAATCACTATTTTTGATAAAATAAAAAAATTAGGCATCATTTTAGGTACGTAAATTAATGATTAATAATTCTGTGAATACATTTTAATATTTACATGAAATAGATAAAAATTACAAGTGTAAATTAGAGTGAGGAGAGTTGAGAAAAATTTAAGGGGAGAATCTTGATAGAAATATAAAAGTGTATTTTATCCTAAGGGAATATTGGCTTGATGTTATAAAATATAGATACTGCTTACATGTCTGCATTAGTAGTAAAGGATTATAATGAAAATACCTATAGATGAAAAAAATCTGATCAGATATATAACACTTGATGTAAATAAATATGAATTCACTTTTGTGAAAGCATAAAATTTCTTAGCAGAATAAGAGTAAACAAACTTTTCTTACTCTAGTTGAGGCAACCAAAAACATCATGAGTGAATCTTATATTCAATGTCAAGTGCTGAAGAGTTTGTCTTGCCTTTTATTTTTTTATTTTTTGTCTTGCCTTTTAAAGAAGCTCATTTAATGCTTCTTTCAAGACTTATTTCAAGCCTATAAATTCCCTAAACTTTTGCCTGTCTCTAAAACTCCATATTGTTCTTTCAAATCTGATTGATAGTCTAGCTGGGTAGAGTATTCTTGGTAATGTGTTGTTCATTACATTGAGTTTTTATACCGTACTCCTCCATTCTCTTCTGACTCTTAGAGTCTCATTTGATATATTGGCTGCGAATCTTAGGAACTTTCTTTTGTATGTAAGTTCCTTTTCTGACCTTGCCACTATTAATATTCTGTCTCTTATGGATCTTGTCATTTTGAGTACAACATGTCTTGAAATTTTCTAGTATTTTTTCACTGGAACCTTTCAGTTGTCTTAAATCTGGGTTCATGTAGTCCTCAATACTGGGAAATTCTTTCTTTTTTTTTTTTTGGTTTTTGGATCACACCCAGCAATGCACAGGGGTTACTCCTGGCTCATGCACTCAGGAATTACTCCTGGCAGTGCTCAGGGGACCATATGGGATGCTGGGATTCGAACCCGGGTCGGCCGCGTGCAAGGCAAACGCCCTACCCGCTGTGCTATCACTCCAGCCCCAATACTGGGAAATTCTTATCTGTGATTTCTTTTTTTCTCTGTCATATTTGCTTTCCTATTCTTCAGGGACTCTGGTGATACTTATACTGTTCTCCTGAGCTAATCTTGTACTTTTGTAGTATGCTGTTCATTTCTTTTCAGGCTATTTTTTACCTTCTGTTGTTTTCTAGAAGTTTCCTCCATTTCATTTCAGAACTCCTTTATCTATTACTAAACTATTGTTAATCTGTTGGTCAGAGCTTCTATTGTTTGTTTTTTTTTTAATCACCTACTATACTCTTCATTTATCCTTGTAGTTTTCTTATTTTAGCACTCATACTTTTCATGCTTGCCTACTACCTGTGCTATTTTTTTTGAGAACAGAGAGAGAGTTAAAATATGAGATAATGAAAGAAATATAGCAAGGGAAAAACAAAGCTATTAGAACTGAAAATTTTGTCTGTTGAACTAAACTTACACTGGGCATGGATTGGAAGGGGTACTGGGATACTGGTAGAGGCAAGTATGTTTTCTGATGGTAGGTGTGGTCTTCTAATGATGTATCCATAAAAAGTATGAATTACAATATTGTAGTGGCTAATAAAAATGGTTTAAAAAGAAAAAAGACAGCTGGTATTGACATGGATGTGAGGGGAAAAATAAATATTGACTGGTCCATCTTTTGAAAAACAATATGGATACTCTTCAGAAAGCTAGAAATGATCTCTCATGAGAACCAGAAATTCCACTTCTTGGAATATGCCCCAAGAGTCCCAAAACACTATTGAGAGAAAATATTTGCACTCTTATGTTCATCACAGCACCATCTACAGTAGCCAAAACCTAGAAACAACCAAAATTTCTAGGAACAGAGGGCTGGATAAAGAAACCATGGTGCCTAGACATAATATAATACTACTCAGCTGTAAGGAAAGATTCATTCATGCTAGATGGATGCATGTAGATATTGTGATACTGCATGAAGTTAGAAGGAGAGGGAAAGACACAGAATGATTCTATTTTAAGAGGGCTATAAATAAACAAAGTAGGGAAATAATAAGTGTAGTTAAGGCAGCAAAAATGAAAGGCTTGAAAGCTAGTTTTCAGTAGGATACTTGGGGCAGGGCGGGGAAGATAGTCTGGGGTACACTACAACAATTGTAGAGGAAAGCATTCACTCTGGAGGAGGTCGTATTGAAAGGTGAAATGTATGGAACCCTCTCAGTCACAGTGTTGTAAACCACAGAGCCTAAAAGGAAATAGAAATTGCTTGTTAAAGATTCAGGCTGGGTGCGTGGAGAGAAACTGTGGACTTTGGTGGAGGGAACTGGACACTGTTGAAAAGTTGGTGTTGTAACATTGTATGCCTGAAAATGCATCATGAAAAACTTTGTAAATATAATGCCTCAATAAATGATTTAAAATAAATTAAAAATAAAGATATAATGTAGGATAACATTAGTTTGCCCTTCCTCCCTTGCCGCAAGGAGCTTGGGTTTGTGACTGCTCCCCCAACCTGTCAATTAACTTTGCCTCCTGATCAGACACTGTTGACTTGTAAATATTGTTTTTCCTCTTCTCCTTAATGTCCTTTGGATGGTTAGTTACTCCAGAGCAATTACTTTTTGTATGGATACAGGAAGGTAGTTAAAAAGACAAGCCTGTAACTTGGAAGTTAATTGACTCCAGATCATATTCACTCCTGGGCATCTGTTCTCTCAATCTAAGCCTCAGTTGCCCTTAGTTCCTAGCACCCCAAAAAGCAGGGTCCCAACGAGGGACTGGATGGACCCAGGGCAAGAAGCGAGCTACCTTGGAATTGAAATGGGCCAGGCCAAAGTTCCATAATACTTAACTATAAGTTATGAGCATGGTCATGGACAAATTCTGTCATGATCCAAAAAGTAACATCTAGATTACGACCCTGCTAGAGTTAGGAAAGATTAATCTGGCCTGAGCACTATAGTCTGAGATCTATAGTGAGATGTCTCCAGGAGAACCACTCTATAAGCTCAATGTATCTCTTACTGTGTCCATACAAAATAACTGATACTAAGAAGTAGAATTTAGATGTTAATTAAGTTATTGGACTAAGGAGAGGAGAAACACCCCTACGTGGTACGTGGTATTTCCCCCCCTTGAGCCTGATTGGCGATCAGGAAGGGCTTTTGATATGTTGATTGTGCTACAGTATGTTGATTGTGCTATGTTGATGGAATGTGGTGTTTACCCCCAATTCAAGGAGCTGAGGAGAGACTAGAGAGAGACCAGGACAGCAAAATGGAGTGTGGAGAGACTAGCAAGGGGGAGCAGGTGTATGCAGAGACGAGACACAGCTGCAAGAGGGAGTGTGGAGAGATGAGTGGGAGAGACAGGAGAAGACGGGAATGAGGGGCATCATGAAACTAGAATGAAGAGATTAGTTAGACTGGGACAGGTGCGTGGGGAGAATGGAATAAACAGCAACTGATCATCAACCAGCCTGGCCCTCCTTTCCTCCTTCGTCTGCCCATGACATTGGCCATCTGGGGTTGGGGAAGCGGCTAAGTCCACTGAATGCAGGCGACGAGAGAGAGCTGCCAGATCTCCCTAGCCACCCAGTGAATACACAGTATAGTAATACAATCCTTTATAAAGAGAGAAAACTTGAAAAGAAATGTCAAATGTCACCCAGCATGATATTATTATTAAAAATGATAAAATATTTAGTAGTAGAAAAAAATTGAGAAATAATATAGTAGTAGTAGAAAGTTCATTGCCTAAAACAACAGGAGAGAATGCTAACATAACAATTTAACTTTTGTTTAGAAAATAAAAAAGAATTGATATACTTTTAGAAAGTATCATAGTAGAGAGTAAAGGAAATTATTGAACATTGGAAAACACCTCTTTTTGGTTTATTTCAACATTTTAACAGTTATTGAAAAATTAATATGAATGCAAAGTGTAAAGCCTACAGTACTCATAACAAATTCAAAGTCAAAACTGAGATTATTAGATAATCCTTGAGCAGTCTGGGGACACAGAAAATTTTGTTCAGGTGTTTCATTTAGCTTGAGGATTTTATTAATCAATTGAATAAATGATCAATAGAAGATTATTATCAGGATTTAGTAAAATGTGACTTGGGATACACAAAGTTTGAATAATTGGCTTTTGTATAGTTCCAAAAATTAATCTTCCTGACCCTCAATCACCAAATACTTACCTTTTGTATTGATTTTCCAGACTTTGTTCCATTTGTTTAGTGGTATGGCCTGGAATTTGAGACTAAGACTGAGTCACCGATAAGCTTATTGGATAATCAATATTTAGATGAATTAGCACCTTCTTTCTCGGGATACAGTATGGATAAAGTGTAGGTAGGAAGTCAGAGAGTAAACAACTCTCTTGAGGCAAATTGAAGCAAAATATAATAACTCCTCCCCATCCCCAATGGCTACAAGTTGGGTCTAATTGACTTAGAGATGAGGTATTTTGAAATAGGGAGTCTCTCCTACAATATTGGAGAGTATGAGACAATAGGCAACAAGCAGATTTTCCCAAACAAGTATTCAGGAATCCAAACAGAAAGTTTTATGGATTTTTTGTGGAGTTGGGTGGCATAGGGTGAATATCTTTGAATAAAAAGGGATAGCTTTGTTGTGCTGGCACAAGCCGCAAATGAATGGAGAGAGACACAGAGAGACAGAGACAGAGACAGAGACAGAGACAGAGAGAGAGACAGAGAGAGAGACAGAGAGTGTGTTCAGGATAGGATAGTAAGTTTATTAGAGGCTCAGCACTGAGGACCCAAGTCAGAGAGAAAGAGACTTGGTGTCTGTTTCCTGAGAGGGTCTCTCTTTTATCCTCTAAAGGTGGGCTACAATCTACATACAGTCTTATCAGTGAAACAGGAGATACAGAAGTAATTGACAAAAGAAAAAACAATCAGTGCATCCTTCCCACATGACATGGTCTTCAGGAACCCCAAAGGAAAACAGCCAGTGTCAGTCTATCTTGCCCACTTGGTGCCGCCTCCAGGTGCCATCTCCTGTGCACTGCCATAAATTTGTGGGGCCTAGTACACTCCCATAAATCTGGTGGGCTGGTGGGCCCTTAACTCCATTCATTGGGATCATAAAAGGAATGCTTCTCCCTCCCTTCTCTTGTTTAATTTAGGGGTCAGTTTCAGTTTCTTAGTCCCTATCACATTTTCTTAATTTTTGTTACAGTTTCATAATTCTCATTACATACAGTTTCTTATTTGTCATTACAGTTTCTGATTGGAACAGGAATGGAGCAACTAGAATAAATGCAGGAAGAAGAGTGCAATCTCCTTTCTTTATGGGTGAGCTTTTCATCTGTTACTATAGCAATGTATTTTGGCCAACCGGGTGAAAGAAGTTAAAATCATAGTAGATATATAAGAGAAGGGGAAAATAGGATTAATACTTTAGAGAAAGAACAGAAGAAGATTAAAGCAACAAAAAAGGAGCAATACACTCCTTTTAAAAAGAATATAAATCACCATACAGGCAAAAGATTAGAACTTAAAAATAACAGAATAAAATGGGTGATGTTTAGAAGAAAACAAAGAAGAGTATAAACCAATGAGGTAGAGGTTAAAAACATAAAAGTATATGAAATGAAAGAGCAAGAATAGAAGGTAAAATGTAAAAATGTAAGAAATAAAGTACAGGAAGATAAGACTCAAGGATTAAGTCTTAATTGGAGTCACCTGTACACAAAATTTAGCACCAATAAAAATAAATCAAGTTTCAATCAGTCTCTGGAATTCTGAGAAGCAGGAGTTTCTCCTTTGTTTTGTTACTGCTTGGGGGACGCCAGGGTTTTACTTATTTATTTTTTAATTTTTAATTTTATAAGTTAGTTCACAATATTTGATTACATTTAATATTCAAATCCTGATCCCACCACCATTACACCTTCCCACCACCAAATTTGGGATGCTTCCATCCCAAGCCCCTATCCCTGTCCCAAAACACAACCAAAAGAATATATTTTTGTGGAGGTCACTGCTGGGGCTGGGTCCCTTGGGGCTCGGAGGGCTCTCACGCACTCCCCTCTGGGGCGCCCCGAGTGAAAGCAGCCTGGCGTGGAGTCCGGTGGCATGGCTATGGGGCCTCATGTTATGCTGCCTTCCAGGAGAAGCAGCCGTGGCATCTGGATGGTGGCCAGTGATGAGACTATCTGGCGCCGGCAGGAGGAGGTTGTGGGAGTGACTCACGCATTCCTTTCCCTACATGCCTTGCAACCTGGCTGACAGTCTCTTTTTATCGGAAAGCTGTCGCTGAAGATTCTGATTCTGCGTTTCAATTTCCCGTTGCAGATTGCGTTTAGATTCTTCATATGTAGCAGTTACTTTCTCTAGAATTTCATTCTGGAAAGATAGACATATTCAATATTGGCTATGTAAAATATCATGTAGTTAAAAGTTATAATTGACTTCCTTTGAAAATTATCTTTTCCCTAAGTTTAATGCCTAAAACTACTATTTAAGCTATTTTCAGAATAGACTCCTGCCTGGGTCAGAGATACAGTACAGGGGTAAGGCACTTGCCTTGCATGCAGTGAACCTAAGTTTACTCCTGACACCTGATATGGTGCCCAGGGAACAGAGCCTGGAGTAAACCCTAAGTCTTGCTGGATGTGGCCCCAAACCAAAATCAGAATATAGACTACTGTGTTAAAATTAATTTCTCTCCAGAAAGTGTATATGCCTCTAAATAATCCTCAGAAAATAAGAAAACAAACATATATTGCAAGTTATAGTCAAAAAGCACATTGCAACCAAAGCTAAACTCTGAAAAAGTCTTCTACAAGCTCCCTTGTTAGGACCAGAGAAACTACTCTTAAATTGTTGAAGTCTAACTCATAAAACATTTATCTAAACAAAATTTTAAAACATGTGAGTTTTTAAAATGTGAGTCCACATGTAAATATAAACATAAAAAAATTAGTTCTCATAAAAATAGTCTCTATAGGGGCTGGAGTGATAACAGCGGATAGGGTGTTTGCCTTGCATGCGGCCGACCTGGGTTGATTCCCAGCATCCCATATGGTCCCCTGAGCACCGCCAAGGGTAATTCCTGAGTGCAGAGACAGGAGTGACCCCTGTGCATCGCCGGGTGTGACCCAAAAAGCAAAAAAAAAAAAAAAAAGTATCTATCAAACCAAGCTCCCAGACATCTAATAGCCTAGTTCTTCCTCTTGGAGAACCTAACAAGCTACCAAGACTCTATTGCCTGCACAGGAGAGCCTAGCAAGCTCCCTGTGGCATATGCATATCCCAAATACAGTAAAATACATTTACATACCTCTCAGAGAGCCTGGAAAGCTACCAAGAGTATCCTGCCCACATGGCAGAGCCTTGCAAGGTACCTGTAGTGTATTTGATATGCCGAAAACAGTAACGATAGGTCTCATTCCCCTGACCCTGAAAGAGTCTCCAATCCGTTGGGAAAGGCAAGTAAAGAGAAGCTGCTAAAATCTCAGGGCTGAGTGTAATACAGACACTACTGGTGCCCACTCAAGTAAATCAATGAACAATGGGATGACAGTGATACAGTGATTGGTTCTGGCCTATAATGGCAGAAGGCATAACTCTTTAGGACAGCTGGGATATCTGGATTGACCCAAGTTTGTCTTTGGCAGTTGAAAACTCCCAAGACTTGCCCTTGGCAATCTGGAGGCTTGTAGAACTGATTAAATAAATTCTAGTTCAAATGTTATCAAAAAGAACTGGGTTTTTATTTCAAATTTAAAGACAGGAAGGACTTTTGTTCTTGTTCTCATAGTTTCCTTTTGTTCATAGTTCTTTTTGTTCTTTTCAGGTATTCTACTGATTAGATGAAGGCCACACCCACTGGGGTGGGGGGGCAAATTGCTTTATTGATTCTCTCATTCAAATGTTAATCTTATCCAAAAGACTCTCACAGGAACATTCTGAAAAGTGTTTGACTACCTTTTTCAGGGTATCACCTGGTTTAGGCTGATACCTAAAATGTCCCATCACATTCTACTGTTTTCCTTAAGAGAGGCTCTTGGGACAGTGTTTTCAGAGTTCTTGCTTATTTAAACTGTTACTCTTGAGACTTGAAAGATGGTGTGCATAGATATGTTATCTTTATTTCCAATTTATTCTCTTTATATATCTTAAAACGAATCACTTTACTGTATTGGTGTTAAACAATGCCTGGTGAATGGTTGATGTCAGTCTAATTTTTCCCTAGTAAGTGATTGGATCTTCATGCCTAACTGCTTGAAGAATTTCTTATGCAATCATTTGATTGGGATATGTCTTAGTTATGAACATTCAGAGTAAATTGTTCTTAGTACATGATTTGTCCTTTCTACATGTAAATTTAAATCTTTACTTCTGCAAAATATATTAAATTTGACATTAAGTATCTACTCAGCAAGTGGCAAAGAGATTGTACAGCTGTTAGGGCATTTTGCCTTGCATGTTGCTGACTGGGGTTCAATTCCCAGCATCCCATATGGTCCCCAAGCACTGCCAGGAGTAATTCCTGAGCCCAGAGTCAGGAAGTCAGGAGTAACTGTGGAGCATCACTGGTTGTGAACCAAAAGGATAGTAATAATAATAATAATAGTAATAATAATAATAATAATAATAATAATGTACTCATTTTGTAGCTTTTGGTTTTCTTCTTTGGAGATGTCAACTTTGCTTGTGTTGAGCTTTTTGTGCTTGTGTGGATCCTCCCTGTCATTTCTGGGAAGTTCTTTCAAGACACCCCAACTTATTATTCATCTCTAAAAAAAAAACCAGGAGGGTTTCTGTTTCACTTAGCAAGAGATCTTATCTCATTTCTTTCCATCATTCTTATCTTTCTGGAATTTTGTCTTTTTTTTAATCATTGCTAGTTTTAAATTTTTTGGAACATTTGGTTATAATATTTAGATAGTGTATTTTCTTCATCTGTAAGAAAGATCTTCTAGACTCTGCGAATGTATGAATGGGTCTTGTGCCTATTCAATATTCCTTAGTCCAATTGTATTAGATGAATTTCTGCAACAACTCTCTGTTGGACGTTGCTTTGTGATTATGTTGGAAAGAGTTGTGAAGTAAGACAAGGAATAAGGACATGGGAAATATCTGGATTTCCCCCATCCTCTTCTTTTTAAAACAATGGACCATTTTCTTTTTTTTTTCTTTTTTTTTTAAATTTTTTATTGAGTCACCATGTGGAAAGTTACAAAGTTTTCAGGTTTAAATCTCAGTTATACAATGCTCGAATACCCATCCCTTCACCAGTGCTCATATTCCACCACCAAGAATCCCAGTATAGCTCCACCCCCACCCCCTCACACCCCTAACCCCCCCCACGCCCCTGCCCCCCCACCCTAAGCCCCCCCCCGCCTGTGTAACTAATAAGTTTCACTTTACTTTCACTTTGATTGCATACAATATTTCAACAAAACTCACTATTATTGTTTGGAGAGTCTCTCCCCTAAAGTCAGACCTGCTAAAGAGGAAGCATTAGATAATTTGCTTTCCATTGCTGAGGATGAAGAGGTATGAGGTCGAGTGACCACACTTATCGGCCTCTCAGTTTTGGGTTTCTGTAATTTAGTATTTTAGTAACTAAGTCCAGAGAGATATCTGCCAGAAGTTTCATCGTTGCCAACTTGTACTTCTCACTTCCATTATATTCCACATATGAGTGCAATCTTTCTATGTCTGTCTCTTTCTTTCTGACTCATTTCACTCAACATGATACTTTCCATGTTGATCCATTTATATGCAAATTTCATGACTTCATGTTTTCTGACAGCTACATAGTATTTCATTGTGTAGATGTACCAGAGTTTCTTTAACCAGTCATCTGTTTTGGGGCACTCTGGTTTTTTCCAGATTCTGGCTATTGTAAACAGTGCTGCAATGAACATAGAAATACATATGCCATCTCTACTATACCGTTTTGAACAATGGACCATTTTCTTCAACTATTCCCTTATGCAGCTATACTTGTTTGACTATCTGAGCCTTAGTTAACTCAAGCACTTTGATAGCCAACCTAGATTTTCTCTATTTGCCTGTTTAAAAAGTTGAAAATATGGTGCACGGGCGTGACCTCCAAGCAGATAGCTAGTAGCACCTGACCATTGATGCAACCTACAAAACTGTGACTTTTGGACATCCCAGGTTAGAAGCTCTGGGGGCATGGTCTCCTGAGCAGTGGTCGCATAATCTCCCCTATCATATCCTATTAGAACCACAAATTAGCCTCTTATTCGAAACCCACTAGGGCAGCTTGACCACCTAGCCATATTAGACCAATAGTCCATTAGCCCCAACTCCAATCAACATTCCCCCCAAAACACAAAAGCAATGTTGAGCATAAGAATTCAAATGGCAAAGGTCACAATGATAAAGCAGTGCAGAAACCACCAGGTTTAGCCAGTGAAGAAGCTAGTCCAGGTTACCCAACAAGCAGTAATGAGCTAATATAATCTCTGATAAGGAATTAGAATGGAATTGTTAAGGATGCATAAGGAGCTCAAAGAAACAATGGAATGTTCTGCCAATAAAATACAGGAGGATATGAGAGCAGAAATGAGGAAAATGCAAGTGAAAAGACAAGCAGAAATGACAGATCTGAAAAACAAGGTAGGTGAAAAGAAAAACTCACGGGAAGGCCTCACCAGCAGAGCGACAGCTGCTGAGGACAAAATCAGTGAACTCCAAGATGAAGTGCAGAGAATCCCTAGACTACAGTAGAAGATAGAAGAGATCCTCAAAATTGAGAAAATCAGGATGAAGCCAAGAGGAACAACACAAGAATCATTGGATTACCAGCGGGGCAGGAAGAAAACCCTGATGAAAGAGCAACTGTCAAAGCTATTATTGCTGAGAATTTCCAAGAGCTGAGGAGTGCATGCACCCAAGCCCAATAGGCCCAAAAAATATTCAGCCTAAAGAAATGCAAATAAAAATACTCCAAGATACATCCTAATCAGAATGACAAAAACCATAGATAGAGATAGAATACTGAAAGCAGCAAGATCAAAGAAGGAAATTGCTTATAAAAGAGCATCTCTAAGATTCACAGCAGATTTATCAGATGAAACCCTGTGGGCTTGAAGACTGTAGCACTGTAGCACTGTCATCCCATTGTTCATCCATTTGCTTGAGCGGGCACCAGTAACGTCTCTATTGTGAGACTTGTTGTTACTGTTTTTGGCAAATCGAATATGCCACGGGTAGCTTGCAAGGCTCTGCTGTGTGGGCGCAATACTCTCGGTAGCTTGCCGGGCTCTCTGATAGGGACAGAGGAATCGAACCCGGGTTAGCCACGTTCAAGGCAAATGCCCTACCCACTGTGCCATGGCTCCAGTCCTGGGCCTAAGGACAGTGGTGGGATATAGGGAACAAACTCAATGAAATGAATAACCCACCAAGAATACATTACCCAGCCAGACTCTCATTCAGATTTAAAGGAGTTATATACAACTTCACATACAAAGAACTCAGGGACCTTATAAACTCAAAACCATTGTTAAAAGAAGCACCAAACTCTTACATAAAGATGACACAAATCCTCATCACAATACTCTCTCTCAATGTCAGTGAACTAAATGCACCAACAAAGAGAAACAGAATGGCAGAATGAATTAGAAAATTGAACCCAACATTCTGCTGCCTGTTAGAGACACATCTGAACAATCAAAGCACACACAGGCTCAAATTCAATTACTGGAAAACAATTCTCCAAGCAAACAACCCCTCAAAAAAGCTGGAATGGGCATCCTAGTATCAGACCACATAACCTTCAGGCTGACGAAGGTTATAAGAGACAGTGAAGGTCATTTTTTAATGATCAACAGATAGGTGCATCAGGAAGAACTCACACTCCTAAATGTATATGCACCTAATGAGGGACCAGCAAGATACTTAAAACAACTGTTAATAAACTTGAAGAAAGAAATTGATAGCAACATAATAGTAGTTGGATATTTCAACATCGTTTTGTCACCTCTCGATAAATCAACCATACTAAAGCTCAGTGAAAGGAGCTTTTCCCCTCATTTTTTGAGGGGAAAAATGGTAGAGAGGGGGTTAATATATAAATATATATATATGAGTTTTCATCCCCCAAAAGCTGAATACACATTCTTCTCCAGTGCACATGTGACACTCTCCAAGATAGACTACATGCTGGGCCACAAAACATACCTCAATAAAATCAAGAAGATAAAAATTGTATCAACTATCTTTTCAGACCAGTGGTCTGGAGAATAATTGCAATAATCTTTATCTCCTTCTCTTAACTGATAAGTAACTGGGACTGAAGACTTCCTTCTGCTTTATAACCTTCCTCAAAAACTTATAGCATTCTCCCATGGGAGAAGATCAGAAGGCTCATGGCTATAATGATAATAATAATGATAACAAAAATAATTTTCTAGTGCTATATATAGTGGCATGGGAAATTGTGTATTTTTAAGGAAAATAACGTGTGTATATCAATATATAAGGCCATGTCCTATTTTTGTAATAAAAAGTCAAAGGTATTTCTATATATCTGTTTATTTCTCTCAGTTATCTCTATCCTATCTCTCTCTTTTCCCTTTCCCTATCCTTTATATCTATCCCTTTATATTTTATCTATATGCAGAAAAGATTTGAAATGGTTATCATGCACTGTAGCACTGTCATCCCATTGTTCATCCATTTGTTCAAGCGGGCACCAATAACATCTCCATTGTGAGACTTGTTACTGTTTTTGGCATATCAAATATGCCACGGGTAGCTTACCAGGCTCTGGTGATTATTCTTAGAAGGATAAAGGAAAGAAGTACTATTTCCTTATGTAATAAGTCTAAAGGATGTGATGAGTTCATGCATAATTTTATTTTATTCTTTTAAAAGTGTATTTTAAGGGCTGGAGCAATAGCACAGCAGGTAGCATGTTTGCCTTGCATGCGGCTGACCCGGGTTTGATTCCCAGCATCCCATACGGTCCCCTGAGCACTTCCAGGGGTAATTTCTGAGTGTAGAGCCAGGAGTGACCCCAGTGCATTGCCAGGTGTGACCCAAAAAGTAAAAACAAAAACAAAACAGTGTATTTTAAATCCAAATTCAAAATAAAATGCATCTTTTCTTGTAACAACTATTATCTGGGTCATGGGTTCTTGCTTTAAGATCCTACCTTGAAGTGAGTCCTCTGCTTCCTCTCTAAGGTACTGAGGAAGACTTTCGCCCTGCACCCCCTCTCCCCTTTGCCAAAGTTATAATTCATTATCCAAAGGCTGAACAGTTAGGACCAAAGTTCCCAACTCCATTTTTCTAGGATTTCTTGGTGCCTGGTGGACTTCTTAGACTCAACTTGAAAGTAGCGTCACCTTTGGGGGTCAGGTTTTTATTTAAAAATAATGACCAAGGTCGGCAAAACCCTCCACGATATTGAAGATAAAGGTATCTTCAAAGGTGACACGGAACTAAGCAATCTAGTAAAAACAGAGATCAACAAATGGGACTACATTAAACTAAAAAGCTTCTGCACCGCAAAAGATACAGTGACCAGAATACAAAGATTATCCACAGAATGGGAAAGGATATTTACACAATACCCATCAGGTAAGGGGTTGATATCAATGGTATATAAAGCACTGGTTGAACTCTACAAGAAGAAAACATCCAACCCCATCAAAAAATGGGGCGAAGAAATGAACAGAAACTTTACCAAGGAAGAAATACGAATGGCCAAAAGGCACATGAAAAAGTGCTCTACATCACTAATCATCAGAGAGATGCAGATCAAAACAACCACGAGATACCACCTCACACCACAGAGACTAGCACACATCCAAAAGAACAAAAGCAACTGCTGTTGGAGAGGATGTGGGGAGAAAGGGACCCTTCTACACTGCTGGTGGGAATGCCGACTGGTTCAGCCCTTCTGGAAAACAATATGGACGATTCTCAAAAAATTAGATATTGAGCTCCCATTTGACCCAGCAATACCACTTCTGGAAATATATCCCAAAGAGGCAAAAAAATATAATCGAAATGACATCTGCACATGTATGTTCATAGCAGCACTGTTTACAATAGCCAGAATCTGGAAAAAACCCAAATGCCCTAGAACGGATGACTGGTTGAGGAAACTTTGGTACATCTATACAATGGAATACTATGCAGCTGTTAGAAAAAAGGAGGTCATGAATTTTGTACTTAAGTGGATCGGCATGAAAAGTTTCACGCTAAGTGAAATGAGTCAGAAAGAGAGAGACAGACATAGAAAGATTGCACTCATCTATGGCATATAGAATAACAGAGTGGGAGACTAACACCCAAGAATTGTAGAAATAAGTACCAGGAGGTTGACTCCATGGCTTGGAGGCTGACCTCACATTCTGGGGAAAGGGCAACTCAGAGAAGGGATCACCAACTATAGTGTAGTCTAAGGCCATGTGGGGGAAGGGAGTTGTGGGCTGAATGAGGGCTAGAGACTGAGCACAGTGGCCACTCAACACCTTTATGGCAAACCTCAACAGCTAATTAGAGAGAGAGAACAGAAGTTAATGCCCTGCCACAGTGGCAGGGTGGGGTGGGGGGAGATGGGATTGGGGAGGGTGGGAGGGATGCTGGGTTTACTGGTGGTGGAGAATGGACACTGGTGAAGGGATGGGTTACCGAACTTTGTATGAGGGAAGCATAAGCACAAAAGTGTATAAATCTGTAACTGTACCCTCACGGTGGTTCACTAATTAAAAATAAATACATTTTTTAAAAAAATTAAAAATAAAATAAAATAAATAAAATAAAAAGATGAGTAGTGTTCAAAAAAAATAATGACCAAGGAGATATATCTAATATAGACTTGAAACTAAGGGATAACCTTTCTCCTTCTCAGGAGACCCTGATTTGGGTCATAAATAGGAGCTGTGATTTGGAATCGCTAATACCATCCCTCAGTGGTTCTCATTAGGTCAGCGACCTTGTGTCATTGGGGGCAGAAGGGAATTGGCGTGCTTTGTCACCCACTTTTGGCAGTAAGTGAAGGCTGTCTTCAAACCAAAATGTTTTGCTTTCCTATAGGCACTTAACTTATAAGAATGGGGACACCTAATCTGGAGGATGATGACAAGTTCTGATCTGAATCGAATCCAAACATGACTGGTGTTGAAGGGGAAATAACAGGTCCATAGTGGAGGCATTTGGGCTAAGTCCACCAAGACTTAATATCTAACCTAACTCTGCTTTCAACCTATCCCAAAAATGTAGTCTGAATTGGTCAGTATGGAATTTTTGGTGAGTAGCAACAACATCTCCTTTTTCATTTTCCAGTAAAATGAAATAATCTATCAGAAGACATTTTACCATTTCCCCTAGCCTGTAGTAATTTGCTTTTCCTTTTTCTTGCCCTTTTTCTACCTGTAAACACTTTCATTTTGTATAGCTTTTAGGAACATATTTTATACTAACTAGATGGGATGTTTTCTGATTCAGAATAGGTTAATAAAACCCAGTAGATCTTTAAATTTAACTGAATTGAACTGGAGCGATAGCACAGCAGGGGGACATTTGCCTTGCATTCGCCGACCTGGATTCGATTCCTTTGTCCCTCTCAGAGAGCTCGACAAGCTACCGAGAGTATCCCATGGCAGAGCCTGGCAAGCTACCTGTGGCATATTCGATATGCCAAAAACAGTAACAAAAAGTCTCACAATGGAGATGTTACTGTGCCCGATTGAGCAAATCAATAAACAACGGGATGACAGTGCTACAGACAGTGAATTGGATTGAATGTTTGCTATTTTACACTCTGTAAATATGTCTGTTATTTAGCAGGATGTGTGATTATTCTTGGGTGTATGGAGGTTCCTACCAATTCATAGGTGTTTGGCCAGTATTTCTAAAAGTTGCTCCCCATATCTCAAACTTGCCACTTTAATAAAAGAATAGGTTTTTTTTTTCTTCATTTATAGTAAAACGCCAAAGATATCTTCTTGTCAGATGAGGCTCTATTGCTCCTACAAATAGAGTTCATTATTTTGTCAAAGTGAATTAAAATAGAATGTCACCTACTGAATGTCACATTTCTGGATTTAGCATTGTATATAAAATTTTCTTTCTTTCTTTCTTTCTTTTTTTAAAGAAGAGAATGTCTGAAAGATGTGACTGGAAACCCACTTGAGAAAGAAGAAATACAGGCATTAAAAATCCCATTTGGGTTTCATAAAATTTCTTTCAAATGTGACAGTCTGATAGAAATCAAGTTAGTCTTCAGTTCCTAAGATACAATTTGATTAAAATTTTATAAAGCTATTTGGAGGAAAGATACTACATAAATTGAGAATAAGTCTTATGGATCCCTGAGAGAGAAGCTGGGAAATTTCCACACTGAAGTGGTATAGTTACAAACAAATATCCATCATAGTGTTTGGAGTGAATCTCTATATTTCAGAGGAGGCTATGTGGTCTCAGAACCATTTGAGATGTCAGGAGGTTGGCACTAACCCAGAGATGCTCAGTAAGTCACTTACTATACCTGCTACTGGTGGTAGTAGAGGTGTTGGTGTGTCCAGAACTTCATCAATTCAGTTCACTTCCTAAAAAGTTGAAACGTATAACCCGAACCTTCTGGTGGTAGATAGAAATGGGGCAAAAAGTGAAGCATGTTTTGTTTTCTGCCAATAGAAATCCAGAGCACAGCACACACATGACTATTTGCAATAAAATGAAGTAGAAATGATTGGGGCACATTTCCCTGGATTTGCTCTTAGTGTCCTTTCCTTTCCTTACCCTACCTACCCTCTTTGCTTGATGAATTCATTCAAGTGGTCCTTTTCTTATCAAGATTCTCCCACATAAAACTTACAGCAAAATAATGAGATATTCCCTCACACAATGAGATAGGCATATATCAAAGAGAATAGAAATAATCAGTTCTGATTATTTGTGGAAGGAAAAGGATTCCCTCATTGACTGTTGATGAGCGTGTCATCAAGATCAGTCTTTATGGAAAAAAAGACTTCTCAGAAAAATCAAGAATTGAACTTCCTTATTACCTAGAAATTCTGCTTAACATCTACGCAGAGGGATCCCCCAAAAGAATTCCTAAAAGACACTTGCCCTCGGAGCTGGAGAGATAGCACAGCGGGTGGGGCGTTTGCCTTGCACGCGGCCGACCCGGGTTCAAATCCCAGCATCCCATATGGTCCCCTGAGCACGGCCAGGGGTAATTCCTGAGTGCAGAGCCAGGAGTGACCCCTGTGCATCGCCAGGTGTGACCCAAAAAGCAAAAAAAAAAAAAAAGACACTTGCCCTCTTACATTCATTGCAGTATTACTTATAGTCACCATGATCTGGAAACAGCCCAAGTGCCTAAGAACAAGTGAGTGGATAAAGAAACTGTGGTACATATACACAATGAAATACTATTCAGCTATAAAAAGATGAATGCAATTTATCATGCAATTTTCTACCATGTGAATATAACTAGAGGACATCACATTGAGTCAGGTCAGTCAGAAGAGGGAAAAATAAAAAATTATTTATCTCACATGTGGGAGATAATAAATATAAAAGAATAACAAACAGCCAGTGGAAATGTAACCTGAGTATCGGGCTAGAGAACCGAGTCTGCTAAAGGAATTAGTGGATGGTAGGTGGGAAGGGATCTTGAGACATTGATGGAGGGATGCTGATACTTTGGTGGTGGGTCCGGTGTTGAACATTGTATGCATGGAACTCTATTGTTAACAGTATTATAAATCATTGAGCCCAAATAAAAATGGGTAAACATTTCCTCTCACATCCAAGCTAGTATAAAACATTATATTTATATCTTCTATAGAGGCTAAAACATTACAATACAATTATGTATGTAAACAACTGCCAAATACATTCCTGAGAGGAAAGATTTTTTTAAAGCCTAACATATAGTAGGGTATATAGCACCTAATAGGTGTTCATAAAGATGTGATGAAAGAACCACTGACTGGGTTAAAGACTAGGTTAACTAGTACATGAATGAATTAATGGATGGTTGAATAAATGAAAATACAAATGAATAAATTCCAGAATGAAAAGAAAAGTAAATATGAATGCATGGACAAAGGAACAAATCAAATGAATACTCTAGTGATTAATTGCTATTATTTATCAACATTTTTAAGTAACAGTCACCCATGTTTGCATATTTAAAGTGGGCAGAGCCTGGGAGCAAGACCCCTGTGTCTCATCACCACGATGCCAAGCTAGCTGCAGTGCAGAGTAGGTGTATGGAGGGTCATATGGGGCAATGTAAGGACAAGGTGCTGCAGAACAGACACTCCTGTAAATAAATTAAGACAGGCTCAGATCATCCCTATCTTGTCTCTTCCATCCTTCTTGGTGCTTAACTAGGAGTATTCAAGATGACCTGTATCCTGAAGACCCCTGAATAGTAAGTAGCACCCGGTCCCTCATGTTCTTGATCCTTCACATTCTGAACCCAGGGTTTCCTGGAATATGCTGAGATACAAGTTCTGGCTGATATCTTTTCTCCTGGGACCACCATCCATTAAACCAACCCCTGTGAGGCTGTCACCAGGTTCATTCATATGCATATTAGATCATACCCGTTAGAGATGCCCATTAATTAAGCAAAGCAATTTGTTTATAATTAACTTGAGAAATTTATGACTTTAGAAAACAATTACAGGAGCTGATATAAACACATTACCTAATGGAGGCAATGCCAACTTTAATTGTTTTCAAGAAAGAACTACTGATATTAATGCCACAGCCATCACTAGTCATGTTTGACAACAGCTTGTAAATGCATCAGTTCATCTATGAGCTAACCCCCAGGTGATTTGGATAGAAAACTTCAGTTCCCTGCAAATGACTTACCAAACAGTGCTAAGCAAAGAAAAACTGGATTGAAAACTTTATAAAGTACAGTCTTAATTTGGGAAAAATGTTCCTTGTAGACATACTACTTCTTCATATGAAACACTTTCATCTCAATAACTATATAAATATATATCATAGATTTATGTGATTCAAGCATTTATGTGTATAGATGTGCAAGCATTAATAGACTTCTCTCACTAGAAACACATAAAAATGAAAGAAATGCATATGTATTCATATAAAAGAATAAGCAAGGTGGTTGCCTAGGGTGATAGGATTACTGACTAATTTTTACTTTTTTTTAAATGTCTTTTTGTATTTACCCCCAACTCTGCCAAGAAAAAAATTAAGGATTATTGACAGGGTGGAAAGAGAAAAGAATAAAAAGATAACAATATTTTCTTTTCGAGGCACATTACTTTTAAAATAAAAGAAGATATCTCTGAAATAATTGTATGTGCTGCTTCATTGACATTTTAAGATTATCCTAGTCCTTTTATGAGAAAATGAAAAAATAAACTCACATTTTCTACAGACATTATTCTTATTATTGATTTATTTCTGCCCTGGTTCTACAATTGGGAGAAAACAAAAAAGCCCCTTTCAACTTTTAAGAATATTAGCTCATGAAAACACTGCAGGAGGCTGTTGGCTGAACTCCCACACTGTGGGTGCCTGCAGATTCACAAGAAAACACACCAACTACTCATTCTGGACAAGGATGCATTCTCAAAAGTCTCATTGAATCAACCCCTTATTGAAAAGCATGTGTACTTAGAAGAGGGGTGAAGACCCATCCTGGCCAAATGATTCATCCTTCTGAAATGCCACAAGTGAAGAAAAGGGGCATTTGGCTAAGAGTTGTGAATGCTTCTTCAGAAAATGCACTCCCAGAAGGTCAGGGCTCATCTGACCCCATCTGCTCTCTCCCCTTGGAGGAGAGACTATGACCTGTGGGGTCACTTGCCAGCTAGAGACAGTGCTCATTATGAACACAGATCAGATCCCCTTTCTGTGAGCATTTAATGAACACGGACTCTGCATCAGGCAGTGACCTCTTTCAGATTGTATCATATTTATAATTCAGCCTTTGCTCAGTAAAGTTTTAACCCCCTGATTGGATAGTCCACAAAGTGTAGGCCTTGAAATAGTCTTTAATTTGGTGTTCTTTGAAAAAAAATTATTTAGTCCAGAAATTTTAGGAAATCTTGATTAATTTCGTTCTCCTGGAGATTCTCAGTGGCATCCACCTATCAAAGTTTGGGAAGAACCCCTTAGTCAACCAGCTTGCATATCTAATACAGGGTTCTTGGAATGTGTGGCCACAAGGATGCTCTTAGTCCTATGACATCTCTTCATATCTAAATTAGTGTGACTCAAAAGGCAGTCAGGGAAAAGCCAACAGGTTCACTTAGTTTGAAGATTCAGCACAATTGAGTGTAGGACAGTAACAGAGGCCAATTACTTCACCCACAGCTCCCTGGGCTGTTGACAGGTATTTGTAACAGAAAACCCTCAACAAACATTAGTTGAATCAGAGGAAAATGGGCAGACCTGACCAGTGAAGTGGTTGATTTAATCACAAAAGCATATTCAAGGCACTATTTTCATGACACATATTCTTTCAGAGAGGAAAGTCTAATATTAAATAGAGTAGAAGTCTGTAAAACTAGTCATTCGAAGCTGGATAGATAGTACAGTGGTTAAGGTGCTTACCTTGCATCCTGTCAATCCTGGTTCGAATATACAGACATTGCCAAAGATTGTTCCTGAGCACATAACCAGTAATTTCCCCTGACCAATGCCAGGTATGGCCCCAAACAAGCAAACAAAAAACCAAAACTTCTTCTTTGACAGTGAGTACATGCTTTTGTTTGACTTGGATATTGAACAGTGGACTTGAATAATCCTCACTTCATTTTAAAGGTAAAATAGATGGTCATAGATCACACCACAATGAAACTCATACAGAACTTAAACTCAGGTGTCCCCAGCAAGCTCAGTTCTTTGCAGACTCTGATTTCTGCCCTGCACCCTGTGATAACACTCAGAAGTGTTATCCTGTGATCGAAAACAGAGTCTTCTAATTGAGACAGTGGATTTAAACCTTTGCTGTACAAACCAGCAGCTGGGAGCATGGGACCTATGTACATTGGACCTCAGTTTCTTCACCTGTCTAACAAGATTAATAAACATACTCAAACAGCTATTGAGAAGATTAAATGATAAAACACATTTGAAAACTAACTCTCATAAACAGTAGGTGGGAGAACCATTTTTTCCCCTTGTTTTCATTATCTTTTGACGAGTTCTTGATGACATTTTCTCCTTGGGACAGAAACTCAAGTTTTCTCTGTTCTGTGGATATGTGACACCCTGAAGTGGTCCTGAAGTAGTGTATCACAAGAATCTTTCAATATAAATAAGAGAAAATGGAATTAATAAGAAAATTGCCTATTGATAAGAAACTGTTGAATTCTGAAGGTGTGAAATGAAGAAAGGAACAAATGTGATTTATCACTCCCCGGGCTGTCTTCCAACAGGATTTGCAATATGGAAACCAAGTCAGTTCTTACGAGGTTCTTAGGTTATATAGTACAAGAAGCATTTATTCTTTTGGGCTCTTTAGAAATAGACATCTTGTTTCTGACATCTAGGGAGACTTCCTCTCTCACATTCTCTCTCTCTCATTCTACCTTCTCGGAGCCTTTACTCCAGGCTCATTTCTCTTGGCACCTTATATCAACTCCTCACTGAACTTTTGACCTAGCCTCTGACTCCCTTTTCCTTTAATTTTGAAACTAGCTCAAAGTCATATAACTATTTTTTTTAATGAGAATGGTCTTCTCCGCAGTGCTTTGGTGTGTGGGGTCAGCTTTGTGTGATACCTGGTCTGGAGGTTCTGGCCTGACAATTCAGTGCTTTGGCCAACTGATATGGTGCTGCTTGAGCAAGTGAGTGCAGGGCTAGTGCTAGGGGCCATCAGGACTACATTTGTTGTGCTCAAAGACTGTGCAAGGAATCTAACACAGGATTTCAAGCATGCAAAGAGGCATGTGCTTCAGCCCTTTGAGTTGTTCCCCTCTTCAAATGTCAGCATATTTCTTTCCATACTTCTGAGAATAAACCATATTCTCCTCTTCTCCCCCCAGTTCCCACAAAACTCTTTTCATGCTCTTCATAAATGCTTATAAAAATTATCATCGACCTTCCCCAGGTCATGAGCTTTTTCTGTGCTGGCACTGTATTTATTTAGCTGAGTATCCTTGGTGTTCCATCAGTGTCTGATATGTAGAACATGCTCAATAAATGATGAATTGATAGATGACTGGAGGATGGATGTAAGGAAAGAAAGAAAGGAAGAGGAGGGAAAACATCAATGACTGTGTGGATGCAATAGTGAAAGTGTACCTCATACTGTTGGAAAAATTTCAAATTTACTCGGGTTTTCCTGTTGTGATGAGGGCTGTGGTTGATTTTGTGGAAAGAATAAGGGGAGGAGAGGAAGAAAAGGAAGGGGAGAAGAAGGATAATGACAGTGGAGAAGAAAAAAGAAGGTTAAAAAAAAGAGTGCTCTTGTATCGCCTTGACAAAGTTTGGGACTGAGAGAACTGGTAGGAGGTTCAAAGCAGATATTTTGTCACCCAGGGATAACCAGTCATCAGGAGAATCCTTTGTGTCTGAGCAATAGAGAATTTCACAAATTTAGTGGGTGCCTAATTACAACCAGGGACTCAGTTAACACTTGTTGATGTTTCTTTCACCCATTTTTGAGGTGCATGTGTGTGATGTTGTTGCTCTCAAACACTGCATGTTTGCAAGTGGGTAGCTCTGAGTTAAGTAGAGAACATTCCCACTCCAATCATGGAGGCTTTAGGCAAGAGAAGAAATCTATTTACTTTGAAGCTAACTAAAGCCAGAAGAAAGTGCCGCCTACAACTAAGTTTGATTTCTCCTTGTGGAATGTTAGGTATGTAGGCACTTAATAGAGCTACAACTGCAATTCTAAAAGATTAAGGAGGCAAAATGGGATATAGGACAAGGACATCTCCTTACAAAAGATTCCTGGATATTAAGAGAGATAGCTTGCCAGCAAGCTACCCATGACGTATTTGATATGCCAAAAACAGTAACAACAAGTCTCACTATGAGACGTTACTGGTGCCTGTTCAAGCAAATCAATGAACAATAGGATGACAGTGATACAGTGATTGAGAGAGACTTGCTTGTGTGGGACTGTCTCAATTACTTAAGGATTCAGTCATATGTAGATATTTTAGGTTTATGATTAGAAAAAAAACAAAAACAAAATTCTATTTCCATATCCTTCAGTTCTGGCATTAACAAGAACTTTGAAAGGTCCCTGCTCTCTTTATTATGTCATCAAGAACATGAAGGAAGCGTTAATTTTATTTATTTATTTATTGGATATAAGTCAGAGATGCACAGGGTTTACTCCTGGCTCTGCACTCAGGAATTACTCCTGTTGGTGCTCGGGGGACCATATGGGATGCTGGGAATCTTACCTGGGTTGGCCACATGCAAAGCAGATGCCCTACCTGCTGTGCTATCGATCCAGCCCCAGGAAGGATTAATTTTTAAAAATTGAAATTAAACAGTGGGGGTCCAGAAATGGAGAAAACAGGCCCTATCCTCAAGAAACTTTGTAGGGAGAAGATGCACCAAACATCAACAATGTTACCATTGGCCTTAGTGGAGGTACAGGTACCAAGACCTGGGGACCTGTAATGGAAGGAGTTGTACTTCAGGCTACATGGGGGAACTCATGAAAATCTTCACAGAGGAGGGAAGCCTGTGAGAAGGAAAGGTGTCCTAGGAGGACCAGAGAATGAAGATACTCCTGGCAGATAAATCAAATGTTGTTTGAGAGGAGTGCAAAAGGGCAAGTAGGGGGTATGAAAATAATGCAGCTATGAACTCCTGAGAAGTCTAAATTTGACTGATTGCAGTGGGGATCTGGAGCTGTAAACAGATCTGAGATGTGTACAGGAGATGGAATTGACTGGGATGGACAAATGACTATAAGTGAGCAATGGAGAAGGTGGAGTCCAAGCTGACATGTTTCAATTTGCATGACACCGTTTGCAGAGACATGAATGAATGGGAGGATGGGAGGATGAAGCTCAAGGACAACACAAGAGGATGGATTGGAGCATGCAAGCCTGCTGAATTGGAGGATGCTTAGGGAGGAAAGAGCCAGGTAAATGAATCTGAAGTTCAGCACAAAAGACCAACTGGAGGCACAAGTTTCAGAACCAAGAAATGGCTTCAGAGGACCCTAGTGATGCTCTTGAGTGGGCAGGTTGTAAAACCTATTTCACATAGGCCCTTGGCATGGGTCTGTTTTCTCAGTTCCAGGTTTTCTGGGCTGTCCCTGTTGACTTCATTTCTTCCATCACCCACCTCCCTGCTTCTGTCTTTCCTGGTTCGTCCCTACACTGAGTGGCAACCACATCATCAAAACACTCACTGTCACTGTTACTGTCATTCTGTTGCTCATTGATTTGCTCAAGCGGGCATCAGTAATGTCTCCATTGTGAGACTTGTTACTGTTTTTGGCATATCAAATATGCCACGGGTAGCTTGCCAGGCTCTGCCGTGCGGACGAGATACTCTCGGTAGCTTGCCAGGCTCTCTGAGAGGGGTGGAGGAATTGAACCCTGGTCGTCTGCGTGCAAGGCAAATGCCCTACCACTGTGCTGTCACTCCAGCCCATCACACATCAAAAAATTCAAGAATAGTATATCCAGTTTGGGTAGCCAGTGTCAAATCCCCACAGCAACAAGGTGAGCACAAAATTCTCTTGACAGAGTAGGAGCCACTTGAAGTGTAAATCAGGGAGCTGTGGGTGCTCCCCCACCTGTTGTGCCAATAAGGGGTTTGGCTTGGTAAGATTTCTGAACTGGAGAAAGTGCGGGCCATTCATCATGCCACCAAACAGCTCAAAGTGGCCTTTCCCAGGTCAAGAGAGTGTAAAGAATGGCAGAAGGGGAGCGGGCCTACTGCAGGGGAGCGGGCCTACTGCACGAGGGTTCTATGCATTCTGCACAGGAAAAAGCAGCACCAGCAAGGGGTGGAGGCTTGTGTAAGAGAATTTGCAGGCTTAGAGAAGGTGTGAACCTGATGAGCAGAGGCCTGAACTGGGAGTACTATTGGCCCTACCTCTTTAAGACTTAACCTAGTCTTTCTTTGCTGGTATCCAAAGCAAAGCGGAGGGGGGTTGCATACCAGGCTACCCTCACCATGGTAGGCTCCCAAGAGGAGAGCACTAAAGCCAGCTCTGGCACACTGATGTCCAGGCCCTGCCTTCCTGTGGGCAGAGTGGATGGTGTGCCAGGCCAGCATTACTAAGACTTAGTCTTAGGGATTCATCCCTGGGCTTCAGTTTGCCACCTGTACCTCCTCATAAGGGATAGTTGGGTAGGAAGAAAATAATACTTTCAGATAGGAGCAAATGCTGCTGAGATTCAAATACTCACCTCTCCCTGTCCCCCTTTTCTAAAAGACCCTGGCACTCTGGATCTCTCACACTGGATTCAGTTATTAAGCTAGCTAGTGGTTTCTAGAACAGGCATGTTAAAATCAATGGAAAGGGGTGGATGGTTCTACTTCCTTTCTAGGCACATACTTATGTCTCCACCCACATGAACACACCCATACACACACACACACACACACACACACACACACACACACACAGAGGCAAGAGTCAGAAAGTGCCATTATTCCACTAATTTAAGCTGTGAAGCCCCCAGTTTATTATTATCCAAAGGAAGAAGGACTGGGAAGTAACACTTGTGGGTTCCCACTATAAGGTGGACAATGTGCTGCTTATTTGCCTACAATCACTATATTTTCTTCTATGCAGGAGGCCAGCACTCATAGGGACTAAGGGACTCACTCCACCTCACTCAACTATTAAGTGGCAGTGTCAGGACTTGCACTTGGAGGCCTGGCTGCCAACACTAGGCTCTCTCTCACTGTGCTCTTCTGAGATAAGGATGTCTACAACCGTGACCTTTGTAGGAATCCTCCAGTTTGGGCTCCACTACAGGTCATGCTTGTCTCGCTGCTTTACTTACAGCTCCCTGACACAGGTTTCTCTCCATCCTTCCTGAAGCTGCTTCTTTGATCTTATCGAGCCAGTCTCAACTTCAGAAACTCCCTTTCAGCCAACTCTTTAACTGTATTGTATATGATTGATTGGCAACTTCTGGGATTTCATCTTAGACATTAAGATCCCTTTCTTTTTCCTGGGTACCAGTTTTCTACCTTAATATGATGTCAAATGAACCCTGCACTAAATGAATGCTGGTGCTCTGCACCCAGCACTCTCTGGGGTAGAACTGACTCAGGGCTCCAGTGAAAGTCCTCTGTGGACTGATTGACTGACTTGGGAACTATTTTTGGGGAGGAGGGACACACCTAGCAGTACTTAGGGCTTAATCCTGGCTTTGCACTCAGGAAGAACTCTTGGCAGACTCAGGGGATGATATAGGGTACTGGGGATCAAACCCAGGTTGGCAGTGTGCAAAGCAAGCACCCTACCTGCTATATTATCTCTCCAACACCCAGTCCATCATTTCTGGAGACTTGACTATACATTTTCTATTTTCCCATATTGGTCTCTAACTTTGGGTCAACCAAAAGTTATATGCTATTCCTTCAGATCTTAGCCATTTCCTAGAGACTTCAAATGAAAACTCTAGCTGCCTATCCATGATTTTGTTCAGGGCCATAAAAGGAATTACTAACAAGCCATGATGAACAATCCTTCTTAACCCCCCTTCTTGCCCCTTTACCCTTTTTACCCAGCTTGGGGCATTTATAAACAGAGAAATCAGGGTATAACATATGTCAGTGAGACCTGATTATCTCTCAACAATCACTGTACAATGTGGCTGGCAATATCTGTCACTCTGGAAGTGTTGGGGAGCAGGTACTTCTAGAAGCAACCCTGGGTCTACGATGGGTGGAAATTAGAGGGCAAAGACTCCCCGGTTTCAGAGGTATCCAGAGAGATCCAGTCATAAACTGCTAGTTGACTCTCTTCCTCTTCTTGTGTTTTTACCTCATGCCCCTGGAAGAACTTCTGCTATCACTCAGATTTTGTTTAGGGTTTGCTTATGGGGCAACAACATCCACCACAGTCTTGCATCCAGGCATCCACTTTCCAATAAGATCACAGTCACCAAACTCCTAACATCGTCTCAGGACCCCTTCGGCACACACGCAAAGCTCTGGTGAGCGTGGGAGTGAAAAAAATGGACTAACATAGTCATCTTTAATGGAAGCAAGTTATGGAGCTAATAATACTGATACTTTCAATGGGCCGAATTAAATTATGCTTCCCATCTTGTATCTTAATTAAAGGGATAAAAACTGTTTCACATTTTAATTAGCAAGTATATCTATAAAAAGTCTTAAATTAATATGGGAGTCATCACCATAGGAGAGCAGCCCTCTGCCAAGATTCATGAGGCTGGAAAGAGCACAGGAAAGGGAGAGGAGTTTTCAGCATGAAGGAGCAGTCTGGCTGCAAGTCGGAAACCTGAGAGCTTCCAATTTTGTAAAACTGATAGAAGTAGGAGTCTAGTTTGCAGCTGGCATGGCTACTTTGCTTTTATCAGAGTCCACTTTCTACGCATGAGTTTTCTCTGAGACATTTAAACAGCGAGAATGGAAAATATGTGAGTAAACACAGCTAATTTCATAGAAGCTGAGCCTTGGTTGTTTTTTTCCAACAAGTTTCTTGGGTTTCTGGAAGCTGTGAGGGCAGAGCTTCAGGACAAAGGGGTTTTAGCCCTCGGGGAGAGTCATCAAAGACCTCAAATAAACAGCCTGTGTGGGTCTTAGAAAGTAATCACCTCCAATAGCTGGTTTTCCTCTGTCTCAAGAGAAAAGTTGCTAATCCCCACTGAACATGACTGTCGTGATGTAATTATATAAAACAAACTTAGTTTCTAATTTAAATGTGTTTCATATAAAGCAAGCTTTTTTTTTCGATTTAACTTTTGAAGTCTTACAAGTAATACTTAATTTACAAAATGATCGTATAAAAATCCATTGATATGAAGTGAAAAATAAAAACTTCAACCAAAAGTCATCATCCCTTTACCCAGAGAGAATCATTTTGATATGGTTTTGATGTAGGCAGGTAGATAAGGAAAGGCCCTTGGCAAGGAAACTTAGGTCAACAGAACTACTTGGAGGAAAATCCTAAGACTGATCCACCATGTGGATACAGAAAACAGACCTGATAAGAACTTCAGCAGACCCTGAGGAGGTTGGACCCCTCCCCATGATGTTCCTTAAACCCTCAGACCTGTCCTTTAATCTGGTTAAAACGTGATCCAGCCCTGAGAAGACTCCAGAACTTTGGATCAAGACAACCTGGGAAAGAGCCTATAAAAGACACCTTGAACAAAGAAAGGGCACGCATATGCTGCCTGAGCCCATGTGCTACTTGTGCCCACATGGCTGAGCACATGTGGTGCCTGAGCACATGTGTCACCTGTATCTCCCCTCTTGAGATTTGTACTTTCATGCTTTCGTGTCTAATGCTAGGATGTGTGGGGGGGTTCTCTCTGCCCTTGAAGAAGCCCATGTTCTCTCTCTCTCTCTCTCTCTCTCTCTCTCTCTCTCTCTCTCTCTCTCTCTCTCCCCCTCCACACCTTAAAAGTCCTCCAAATAAAATCTGTTTATTCACTGTTTGTCTACTCCTGAAATTCCTTTCTGTGAGGAGAGACAAGAACCCAGTAACCCTGGGTCCCAGGTGGCAGGGGCGGATGGGGAGAAAGCGACCGTCTTTCTCCTCCCCCTTCACATAAGTCACCCATGAGGCCCACTGACATCAGTTTCTTCTACAATTGCTGAGTCACAGCTGTTTCCAACAATATGGGGGGTGGGGTGAGCTCGGACGTTAGCTTGTGGTTGCCTGAGGCTCACGCCAAACCACGTTGACGAATGAGCTCGAATAAGCTTAAGAGTTTCCGAAGACAAGTGTCTGTTTGTGGCTTTCTCACTCTCGGCATTCTTCGCACAGACATGGAGGTGCTGAACCAGTTGATTGTATTCCTTGATGTTGTCAAGGATGGCATCTTCCCACGTTGCTGCAGAAGTGCCAAAGAGCTCCCAGCTGGTGGTCATTCTGGGAGTTGCCTTTTTAGACTTAAAATTTGCAGACTTTTCTCCCCGCTCTGTGAAGTAGAATTTTGCACGAAGGAGACGGTGGTCTGATCCCATTTGGAATTTTGAGACATCAGCGACATTGGTCAGGCAAAACCTTCGATTGAATATGATGTGGTCAATTTCATTGTGGAACTGTCCACCGGGAGACTCCCATATCCAGCGTGAATGAATCGATGCTTATGGCCAAGTTCGTGTTGACAAGGACACCAAAGCCACCAAGGCCTCTGTTGTCGCATGTTCCAAGGAACAATTCTTCTCCACTGTCAAAAATGGCGTGATGTAATTGATGTCTCCTCGTTTTGGTCAGACCAATGATGTCGATGTCGTACTTGATTAATGGATGCTTCTGATGCCAGTGTCCGTGCATTGAAAGTACAGACAATCATTTTAATCTTTCTTCGTTTTAGTCTTTCACAAAGCTGTGCAGAGATGGGATAAAGGAAGACCTCAAAGAGAGAAGAGCAGCAGTGTTGGCCAGTGCAGCAGTGAGGCAGAAGCTGGGAAAAGTATTTGCAATGCTTTCCTGTCCTTCGCCAACTACAAGACCAAGATGACTGCCCTCTGATGTCCCGATGGATCTATCACATCTTCCAGAAAGGCAATGGAGAGGATTATTCACAACTTCTACTCGGATCTCTTTGACAACCATGTTCACCTGCCCACATACCAAATTCCACAGGATGGATATGTTGTTCCCAACATTCTCCCTTCTGAAATCCGACATGCCATTTCATTGGTAAAGATGCAGAAATAAGTACCAGGAGGTTGACTCCATAGCTTCGAGGCTGGCCTCACGTTCCGGGGAAAGGTCAACTCAGAGAAGCGATCACCAACTACATTGTAGTCGAAGGCCATGTGGGGGAAGGGAGTTGTGGGCTGAATGAGGGCTAGAGACTGAGCACAGCGGCCACTCAACACCTTTATTGCAAACCACAACAGCTAATTAGAGAGAGAAAACAGAAGGGAATGCCTTGCCACAGTGGCAGGGTGGGGTGGGGGGGAGATGGGATTGGGGAGGGTGGGAGGGACACTGGGTTTACGGGTGGTGGAGAATGGGCACTGGTGAAGGGATGGGTTCCCAAACTTTGTATGAGGGAAGTATAAGCACAAAAGTGTATAAATCTGTAACTGTACCCTCACGGTGATTCTCTAATTAAAAATAAATAAATTTATAAAAAAAAAAAAAAGAATTCAACTCGGGTCAGCCACATGTAAGGGAAGTGCCTTACTCACTGTACTATCTTGCCAACCCCCAAACTCAATTTTCAAAATAAATGAATATGTCATCCTTCAAAAAAAAAAAAAAAAGATGCGTACAGCACCTGGTTTGGACAAGGTCAGACCCGAACACCTGAAGAATCTGCTGCCAGTACTCATCAATACACTGGCTTGACTCTTCACATGCTACCTGTCTGAATGCAAGGTTCCGTTCTACTGGAAAACCAGTAGGACCATTCTGTTGTACAAGAAGGGAGACATCCACGACATCAGCAACTATCGCCCAATCTGCCTGCTGTCTGTCCTCTACAAGTTGTTCACTCATGTCATCCTGAATAGAATAGGCAGAACACTAGACGAAGGACAACCATGTGAGCAAGCCGGGTTCCAAAGGGGATTCAGCATGATAGACCATATCCACACAGTGACCAAACTCACTGAAGTTTCACAAGAGTTCAAGATGCCACTCTGTCTAACGTTCATCGACTTAAAGAAGGCCTTCGGTTCTGTTGAGACTGAGGCGGTCATCGAAGCCCTGGCCAAACAGGGCGTTCAAACTCAGTATATCAAAATCCTCCATGAGCTGTATTGTGGATTCACCACCAGGATCTCACCATTCTACAAAGAAGTGATCATTGATGTAAAGAGAGGGGTGCAGCAGGGTGATACCATTTCACGGAAACTCTTCAGTGCTGCCCTTGAGAACATCATTTGATGACTGGAATGGGAAGGAATGGGAGTGAAGATAGACGGTCAACAATTACACCACCTCTGCTTTGCTGATGACATCGTTCTCATAACACCAGACATTAGCCAAGCAGCACAAATGCTGGCCGACTTCTACCACAAGTGTGGAAAGGGATTCCACCGTTCTTCCTGAACTAATACATGCCTCAGAGACCTGGGCCCTATGCAAACAGAATGAGGATGCTATTAGGGTATCCCAAAAAGGAATGGAAAGAGCTATGCTAGGAATATCATGTCTCACTCAAGTGAGAGAAGGAATCCGGAGTTCTGACCCCCATCGGCAGTCAAAAGTCAGGAATGCTATCTCATTTGCCCAGGCATCAAAAATCAGATGGGCTGGTCATGTAATGCGGTTCAGAGATGACTGCTGGACTAGAGCTGTTACTGACTGGATTCCACGGGACGTCAGAAGACCTCGTGGCCACCCATCAACTAGATGGTCAGATTTCTTCATCAAATCCCTGAATGAACGATTTGAAGCTCTTCCTGTTCCTGGAGCAAGCAGATATCATTGGGCTGCACTAGCACGCTACAGGGACAAATGGATTTGGCATTTGGATATTGGATATTGGCACCAGCTTGAGCAAATCGAAGATCAAAGAGACTACAAGTGATACAAGTGATGGGGGATGGGGTGCAGTAAGGGAGGTGTGGAGCACAGTGTTTGAATTCCCCTGACTATCCTGTCTGAATCTCACTTGCAATCCCCACGTGGTCTCTTTCATAGCTGCTTTTCGATCTTCTATCTTTTAAATTTTTTTATGTTTCATCCTCAAGCAGTTCTCTCCTCATTCTTCATTTCCAATAGGATGACTAAAACAAGTCTATTGTTTAGTGACCTATGGGGAAAGATTTGGATAAATTGGTTTTAACAAGGTGAAAGGAATTATTATTTAGAAGGGACATCATTCATTCCTTGAATATTATTTTTCACTGCCCTTTTGCTTGGTCCAATGTCCTGCCACCGATTGCTTGGTCTTGCTTTCTCTACCTTAATTTTTTTTTTTTTTCTTTTTGGGTCACACCCGGCAATGCACATGGTCACTCCTGGCTCATGCACTCAGGAATCACCCTTGGTGGTGCTCAGGGGACCATGTGGGATGCTGGGATTCGAACCTGGGTCGGCCGCGTGCAAGGCAAACGCCTTACCCGCTGTGCTATCACTCCAGCCCCTCTCTACCTTAAATCTTCTCAAAAACTCTCTCTTCTTTATCCATTCTACACCCCATATTCCTTCTATTCATTTTCCAAGTGAACACTCTAGAATGCCTGTAAGTCATTCTAAGTAACATAGTTCTTTTCATGTCTTTATCTCTCATATAGATTAGGCCAAAGCCTTTCCTTTCTATACCTAATATCCAGAGTTGGGGGTAGGAGAAGTTTGGGCTACACCCAGATGTACTCAATGCTTTTTCCTGGCTTTACATTTCAGGATCACTCCTGATGGTGTTGGGGACCATATGAGGTACTAGGGATCGAACTCAAAGTGAGTGCCTTATTCCTACACTCTTTCTTTTGTCCTAGATCTCATTCATTTTAAATTTAGGAATGGGGGGGGGGACTTGGGGCCATACCTGATAGTGTTCAGGGATTATTTCTAGCTGTACTTGGGATCATATGCTATGCCAGGGATCAAATCAAATTTAGCCACATGCAAGGCAAACATCTTAAACCCTGTACTATTTCTCTAGTTCTCCTCCCTCCTAAAATGCTTCTGAAAATCAGAAAGTAAATAACTCTTTTTAAAACTTTATTAATTTTTTTATTTGGGGGATTACAGTTGGTGATGCTCAGGGGTTACTCCTGGCTCCGCATTCAGGAATTACTCCTGGTGGTGCTCAGGGCACCATATGGGATGTGGAGGATCTTGTGCAAGGCAAACACCCTACCCTCTGGCCACTGCAAACAAGCGACTCTTGAGATGACTTTTCCATCCCTTTAGAAGGTAAAGGTTGCTGGGGTTTATGTTTATTTTTTTCTTTGCTTTAGATAGCACAGCGGGTAGGGACATTTGCCTTGAACGAGGCTGACTCAGGTTCGATTCCTCTGTTCCTCTCGGAGAGCCCAGCAAGCTGCCAAGAGTATCCCGCCTGCACAGCAGAGCCTGGCAAGCTACCCGTGGCATATTCAATATGCCAAAAACAGTAACAACAAGTTTCACAATGGAGACGTTACTGGTGCCTGCTAGAGCAAATCGATGAACAATGGGATGACAGTGATACAGTGCTTTATTTTATCTTATAGTAACATATTAAATAAAATATTTTAAATGATCTTTTAATGAAGTTAAGGTGGGTGTATGCAAACTTTTAATCATATGTTTAGATTCAAATCTTAGAAGTAAAGGTATAGCTCAGGAAATATTTAGAGTTTCAAGTCTTGGCCAAATTGCTGTGTAGGAAAAGGTGTCAGGTTACGCTTGGTCAATACTTGGTGAAGACCTGTTTTCCCCTACCCTGGCCAACTTTGAATAATAAATTCAAAGAAGAGAGTTTGTTATTTTGATGGGTAGGAGTCACACTTGCATATTGATATAATTTTGAAAGCAGTTTCTGGGTCATGTGTGGGCAGGGTCTGGGAAGCAAGACCTTCCCTGTGACCCCCACCTATCACCTATTTGACACCAAATTTCCAAATGGAATCTTAAGTTCTGCAGAGCCATTTATCAAAGAGTTTCCAAGTGCCACTTCCAATTTGCATCAGACCTTATCTACATATTAATGTGATTCTGTTAGTAATGTATATATTTTTGCTGATTTGCCTATATTTGCATTTGAAAACACTAATGAGGCTACAGGATGAGACAGTTCTCTAGTGAGGGCGTCAATTCAGTTGTTACCCTTCATGTCCTCTGGGATTCACAGGAAAAATCAGAATTCACTCCAGCTCCCTGCCTCAGCCTTCAGTCATCTCTGGTGCTCAGCCTTGTCTTCACCCAACCATTAACAACTGAGTTCTCAGGTTCTGAACAAGTTCCGCCTGGTTCATTTACTCTGCCCCTTCAAGAACTTGGTTCTTGACTCTAATACCAACTCCCTATATTCAGGGTTCACATGAGCTTTCTGGGCTTAAGGTTCGTCAGGTAGGAAATGGGGTTGTACCAGGGTGTGCGATGAGAGAGAGGGTAGCATATGGGCAGTGGAACCCTGGGTGTGAGATGAAGGGAGAATTTTCTTTATTCTCTTTATTCCTGTACCTGCCCGCCTTCTAGGGTGAGGGTTTTTGTTTCTAAGGAAACATGAGGTGCCATGCCAGTGTGAAGACGGAGCAGGGTTATCTTTAGAAAGAAAAACTACCTTCCTCTCTCTCTCCTCCTGACCAGTCCCCTCAACCCCCCACTGAAAAACAGAGTAGAACACTTAACTCCTCTGAGACATCAGTCTGGGGACCCGGCAACAGGCTACAAAGGCAGAGGGGGCTGTGGTAAAGATGGGAGAGCGATGACACTTCAGGGCCTATCTGGGACCAATGCAATATCCAGTGCAATATCCACTGTGACACTGCAGAACATTTCTGAATTTGCAGCCAGAACTCAGGGATTGCAGACATGGAGAATTTAACAAGCGTTAATTCTCTCCCCTATTTTCTCTTGAAGCCAGTGCTCTCTTTTGTTAACATAATTTTTATTAAAAACAGTGTGATTTACAAGGTTGTTTCAAGCATGTAGTGTTCCAGCTCCACCAGGGTGACTTTTTCTCCATCAATATCCCCCAGTTTCCCTCCCAGCCCCAATCTGCCCCCTTAGCCCAAAACAAATTTACTTTATATTGCTTATTCCCACAAAACTTTAAAAAATGGTAAATAGAATGATCAAAAAATAAATTGGTAAGAGAAAATTTGTGATTACTGTATGATTTTGACCTATGTAAATAAAAAATTAAAACCATTTAATAAAATATAATAGAATGCTTATTCTCATTTACATGTATGTTGCGGTTGCTGGGATAAGGAACTCGGAAGAAATATGTCTCATGGAGGACCAGGCTCGCTCTGGCTCTTGGCAAAGGCAGAGGGCCTCGTGGACCTCCTTTTATTGGTCATGGTACCTCTAAAGGGTGCAATACAGTGACGTCACCAAAGGCATCAAAAGAAGTTACAGGAAGAACATTGAGGCAGAAGAATATGCATTAGTTCCTTGCATCTGTAGGCCAGTAATCTTGGCCTCCAGAAAGAAGATACAAAACCAAAACTGAAACCTTTCTTGGACTAAAAACACTTGGATTTACATCCTAAAGACAAAACTGCTCCTCCCCCACCTGAAATCTACATCCCAAAGACTAGGCTGGGCCAGAGCCTACAATTTACAATATCAAAGGTCAGGCCTGGCTAACACCATCTGCATGTGCATGTCAAAGACCAGCCAGGCTTCTGTGAGAGAAGGAAAACTGCTCTTTTCAATATTCTGAAATTATTTTTCTGAAGGCAGCTTGAAGGGGGAAAATGTTCAGCTTCATCCAAACCAGTCAGGACACACAAGAAATTTCGCCCATTTTCATGGGTCCCTATGTTCCTGTCCATAGTACGTTACAGTACACATGGGCTCGCCCTGATAGCTCAGTCCAGCCCCAACACATGTATAAGTTTTAAACTCTGGAATCTAAAGTATGTTACATTAAATTTTATTTTTATAAAGTTTATTTTATATTTCTGTCTCATTACAGTAATGTCTCACCTGTCATTAATAAAACTTTTTAAGAAATTCTGTGTTAATATATTGTGGAATTTACATGAAATAGATAAGACCTATGTATGTAAATCTACCCCCTACACTTTATATAAACACTGTTTATATTTACAAAGTTGTTCATGATGTTTTGTTACAGGCATTCAATATTCTAACACCAATTCCACCACCATAATATTGTCCCTCCATCATTGTCTCCAATTTTCCCAACCACCCCTTAAAGCCTGACCTCATAGCAGGCCTTCAGTCATTTATTTTATATTGCTTGTTAATAGTTTGCTAGCAGAATGATCTTTTTCAGAAGAAAGTTAGTGGAAATTGTTTCTCACTATGGAGCCACTAAGTCCTTCTATAAAAGATTACTAAAATGTTGTTACCGGTAAGCCCCCGTCTGTGTTTATGTTTTGTTAGTCAATATTGGTTTCCTTCTATGTTACATCCTGCTCAATCTGGTGTGCTACTACTGATTTATCAGTGTTGTAGGGTTTGAGATGTCATGTGGCCTTAAATGCAACTGTGCATTTCAGGAAGTTCAGAATTTTTAACAGCTGGAGATGAATTTTTAACTGGGTGGCTTGGGAGTATGAATGTGACTGTCAGGGCTTCTGAAGTACAGGGAGGTGGAGGGGGGAGTAGCCCATCCCAACTCTGAGAAAGCTCGGAGTTTTCAGTCACAAAACCTGCAAATTTGAATTTTCAGCACGTTAAGTTTTCAGTGAGGTTCATCCAGAGATGATGGAGTCAGGCATTTGGCATGATGGTGATTTTGGATTGTGGGAGTGAACAGCTACTAGGGTTATGTTTCAACAGGCAATGGGCTGATCCGCCATATTTCAGGTACCCCAGATGTCTCAGCGATGTCTGAAAATATTTTCTGTGTGAAACCTCTCCATCCTAGGTTCCTTTGCTGTACTTCATCTCTAATTCAATGACAACACACAGGGTTGATACTCCCATCTTTCTGGGTCCTGTCCCGCTGATAAAGTAAATTCAGGAAAATTAGGTGTCAATCTCAAAGTCACGATATTCACTGAGGCTGGAGAGGCAGGAGGGGTACCCACAGATACCCACTGGGGCTGGACGGGTGGGCAAGAGCAGAGGGCAAGCAGGGATGGTTTAAGGACACTCATTTGGTGAGCTCAATTATTTCGGAACTACCTTTAATTATGAACCCCACACAGGACAGAGTTTTAGTTTTCACTATTCCAAAGTCAAATCCAGGATTAAGGAGTCTGGTAGTCACTATGGATTTCAGTGATGGGTGAGTTTAGTTTAAACAAGAAACAGTTGATGATGAATATGCAAGCAGAAGTTAATTAAGACCAAGCTTATCTTCCTACCCTGTTTCAGCATCAGGTCTCATTGGTCCTGTGACATAGCCCTTTGGTGCCTAACCCTGAGATCCCCTATCCCAGCTTGCCCTCTTCATCCTTCCAGGATTACTACTCAGGATTTGAATCACTTGGGCCTGAGTCCAGATCAGCCTTCCCCTCCTAGTGGGAAAGCACCTACTCATGCAGCCGCCTGATGAATTAACCTCGCTCAGTGGAAGGCCTTTCCAGGGATGGATAGAGGAAAGCATATAGCTCTTTATGCATGCCTAATTAAGCTGGATGAGATACAAAACTCCTTAGCAACGGGCTGGACCTCAGTGCCAGCCTTGCTGCATAGTTGCACGACATTCTCTGTAGTTGAGAGTTTGAGAGGGGATCGATCTGTCTGGAGGATGCCCTGTATGTTTTGCCTTCGACACACTTTCTTGTCATGGTCAGATTAGCCGAGCGCTCTGAGCAATGTGGCCCTCCCCAGACTCTCCTTCAAGCTGAGATGTGATTCTACATCTCAGAGAGCTTGACCAGGGGCTGCCAAGAAAGGAATACAAGATGTATATGCAAAGTAGTGTTAGTCAGAGCTAATATTTGAAATAGTGACAGGCACAGCACAATCAGAACCAAAAATAGCATAAGCAGCAGTCAGAGCTATACTGGCAGATACTAGCTGAATATCAGCTATAGAGAAATGTATTATTTGCCAAAAGTTACACAGTTGCACATGTATTTACCCTTCAATCAGAAGGACACAGCTCTATAAGATGAGTTTGGATATTTTTCTGATTATACCTCATTGCTATTTTAGAGAGGATCTTCCAGACAGTGCTTAGGGAGCCCAGATACCATTCTCAGAGATACTCAGCCTGGCACTACTCCAGTGCCAGCACTGCCAGGATCAAATCTGGGACCCTGTGCATGACAGAGATATGTTCCAGTTCTTTGAGTTATATCCCTAGCTCTTACTTTCTGATTATAGGGGAGAAAAAGACTCAGAGAAGTTAGGTTTTCAATGGCACTATCTTACTCTTCTCCCACCTAACTTGGCTTGTCCCTGTCTATGCACTGGACAACCAGGTTCAGAGATATCAGGAGGAAGAACTCAGAATATGGCTGTGCTGACTCCTGGTAAGCACAAGGTCAAGATGAGAGTGAGGGCAGGTGGGAAGAATAACTGGGATTTCTAGTCATTCCAGTTGGAGTCAAAGAACAGGGATTTTGTTTTGTTTTGTACCATTTGTGTAGGATAACATAGCCTCACGTAGTTTAGGTTTATTTGGTTACTCCCATTACAGTGCTCCTATTCCTCTTTGTTTATTTGTAGCTTCTTTCTTAGTGTTCTGTCGACTTGTAAATAATGTTTTTCTCTTCTCCTTGAGTCCTTTGCATAGTTTATTCAGAGCAAGTCCTTTTTGTATGGACACAGGAAGACTTAACAAATGTTATGCTTTTGTAACCTGGGAGTCATTTGACTCTACATGATATTTTCCTCCAGGGCATCTGTTCTCTTGACCTAAGCCTCAGCTGCCCTTGCTTCCTAGCACCTCCAAAGTACGGTCCCGACGTGGGACAAGAAGGACCCAGGGCAAGCGGTGAGTTGTGTGCTACCCTGGCATCGAGATGGGCCTGGCCAAAGTGCCTAATGCTTAACTATAAGTTAAGAGCTTGATCATGGACAAATGTTGTCATGATCCAAACAGTGATAACCAGATTTGGACCCTGCTAGGGTGAGGAATGATTAATCTGGCCTGAGTGCTGTGGTCTGAGCCTGTGGCAAGATGTTGCCAGGAGAGCTGCCTTGCAAGCCTCAATGTATCCCTTGCTATGTCCATACAAAAATAACTAGTATTAAGATGTTAATAAGTTCCTGGACTAAGGAAAAGAAAAAAACCTTAAGAGTGAGGAAGGGCTTTGGAATGCCCTGCCCTCAGGAAGGGCTTTCTTATGTTGGTTTTGCTATCTGGCTCATTGTAGCCTAGAAGGCAAGGAGAGAGGAGAGAAGCCAGAAAGAGGCGGCAGTTGAGCAGCTGATCCAGAGAGAGGCCTGAGCTGGGAGTGCGGGAGATGAGAAAGATGGAAGATTGAATAAATGGTAACTAAGCAGCAACCAGCTTGTCCTCGTTCTTCCTTTGCCTGTCCTTGACCACCGGCCGTCCCGATCCAGCCCATACACTGCGGTTCCAGGGCACCGAACGCGGGCGGTGAGACAGAGCCGCCCGGAGAGCCCGCGAGTGCGCTCGCCCCATGCCTTAGTTTTTTACACATTTGTTGTCAAAGCTGAATAGTCTCAGAGGAAAAAAAGGCGGTATAGCATAAATGCAGAGAGAGGTATTCCTAAAGGACAAGTCATGGCTATTTAATTGGAAGGTGGTCCCAAAAAGTACAGTGAGGAAGTGGTGAGAGTTGGATATGGAAGGTGAAGTGCCATTTGGGAAGAGCACCAATGAATGAGGCATCATGGTGGGTGATGACTTCTGAAAACTACGTGGTCTTTGCCTCAGGAATTGTGCCCATATTGAGGCAGTGAGGCTGCCCACTTTTCTGCCCACTGCCACTCTCCCACCGCCCAGCTCCAGGCATTCACTTCCCTGCTGTACCTGAGGACTCAGGCTAGAGGACGGAGGATTAGGCTGAGCACTGAGGTAAGGGCTGTTTAATTGCTGCAGGTGAACACAGTTGGGCTGGAGGGATACAGGTTGGGACATCCATAGTGTGAGATCCCAAAGGATCTCTGGAACACAGGAAACAGGGTCTCCCCAGTATGGGCTTGGTCTTTTCATGTATGTATGGAGACTGAGGGCAATGCTTATTCTTAGAACAAACATCCATTTGCAGGAAAATTCAGAAAAGTGCCCCAGTACTCTTTTTATTTTATTTTTAAACAATTTTTTAAATTATTTTTTAATGAATCACTGTGAAATACCAGTTACAAAGTTTTCATATTTGATCCACCACCAAACCCCCGCATACACCCCCTACCACTCCCCCTCTGCCTGTGTGGCAGACATTTTTCATTTTACTCTTTCCTTACTTTGATTACATTCAGTTTTAAACAGGAACCTCAATATTATTATTTGAAGGTTTTCCTCCAACAGTCAGACATGCTGCATGGCATCAATAGATTGTATGTTTTCATTTTTCAGAAAAGATTGTGCGGCCGTATTAGTGGCCACGCGGTTTGGAGATGTCTTAGTCCAGCATCCCGGAGCCGTGTTAGTAGCTGCTCAGTGTCACCGGGGCTCCATCTGGAGAAGGCGTACCGGCTGTACCTCCTCTGTCTGGCTTCCCGGTGTTGCTGGCCCGGTCTGAGGTCTGGAGCATTCTCCGGGCCCGGATTTTTCTCTCGCCCCACTACTCTTTAGCTATGGGGTTTTGCTATCTGGACTTCCTGTTTCCCTTTCTATAACCTATTTAGGGAGCCTCTGATGCCTCCACAGTATGTGAAAATTGGAGAGCAGGTCTTTCCTTGGTGGGAAATACCCTCCAATATCCTAGAGCTGAGATTCTTTCTCTTCTACAACCCACCTGCACAACAATTCGTCACTGAAGCTTCCTCCCTGCGGAGGACCTGGAGGAAAATTGTGACAGGTACAAAACGTTTTAATTTTGGAAGCCATTGATCTAAAGCATATTAACAAATGGCATCCTTCAGTCCAAACATGGTTCACCATTCATCTTGTCTTATCTGAGCACCAACTGCATCTAGATAGGAGCTCTGTCAGACTTCAGGGACTGATTATCACAGGTCCTTACCCTCTTCCCCATCTCTACAGTCAGGAGGTGTCTCCCCCCCATCCTGTTAAAAACAAGGGCAGGGCCTCTGCGGATGGTTCAGAGGTCAAAGGCAGGAGAAACATCCTGGAATTTCCTGGAGTTGATAGGTAAACTGTCTCTTCAGATGGCAAGAAGTGTTGGAGCTCTCTTCTTTATAGTTATTCCTGAGCTCCACGCAAGTGGAGAGTGGCAAGGATGTGACTGAGTTTCTGCGGACCACAACAGCCTCAAGGCAGTTCTACCAGTGGAGCATGAAGCCGTCTTCCTCTTGCTGTGTGGACCTAGGCACTGGCCGGACCCTCTTCTCTCATCACACTCTCATGAGATAAGCCTAGAGGCCTCAATAACTCCCTCTCCTGAGGTTGTGGACAGAGCTGACACAGACGGCACTGAGAAAAGCAAAAGGCAGCCTGGGAATATGTTTTATTTATGCCCTAAACTCCCCCAGGGCTGTGATTTCTTTTTCTCCCACACCCCCCCTCCCCTGCATGGGAAAGAATCTGCATGCAGATGAGCCAGAGTCAGTCTAGTGTGAGCAGGGCAGAGAGAGCTTCCATGAGCCCAGATGGAACGGTGGGCAGAAGGGGTGGTGGGGAGCCCAGAAACTGCTTCAGAAAGCAGGGCTGGTCGGCGGCGGGTATTTGTCCCCTCTAGACACAAACTCCCCCTGTGCTTGAGGAGGCTGCCCCAGTCTTCATGGAAATGACTCCCCTACTCTTAACAGTCCCCTCACTTCCTTCAGACAAAATACGGAAGCCTCTGAGGAGTGTTTTGTTCTCCTTCGTCCTATATCCCCATGTCCTGTGTCAGGGCGGTGGTTTTCCTTTATCTTTCTCATCCTTTCAGCTGGAGAGGAGTTAAATCAGCATGCAGCTGACTGACGGGAGAAATAAAAAGACCAATTTAATTTCCTGTGCACAGAGACGCCCTATAAACATGGACTCAGTGATGTGAGAGAGTGACACATTTCAACCCCTATTCAAACAAGCAATTACCGGAATTTTTGGTTTGGGTGTTAACTTAGTGAGTGGAGCAGAGCTCACTTACACAAAAGTAACTGGCCCTTAAATTCAGTCCTGTAATAAGTTGCTTCATCTGTCCTGGAAGTGAGGACACCCCTTACCCTAGAGATTTGTCTCTTGCTCTTAGGAGATAGACGGGGGTCAAGAAAAATTCCCACTTTTGTTGTTTCTCAAGCAACTTTAATTAAATCTATACACTGTTTTGGCACACTTGGGGAAAGTCTTCCCTGAGCCCCACACCTGGGGGAGCTGCTCCTTGCTGTCTGGCATGAAGCCCTGTTAGTGGGACTATAATAGAATAATCAAATCTTTCTGTACCTTTGTGCACCTTCTTCCTCCACATGGAAGTAGAAAAACCCCATGGGGTTAGCAAAACAAAAGCAAACTGACAGATTTGGAAGCTGTTACTTCTTTTCCACAGTAACTTCCTTGGCCCTTCCTTCCTTCCTTCCTTCCTTCCTTCCTTCCTTCCTTCCTTCCTTCTTTCCTTCCTTCCTTCCTTCCTTCCTTCCTTCCTTCCTTCCTTCCTTCCTTCCTTCCTTCCTTCCTTCCTTCCTTCCTTCCTTCCTTCCTTCCCTCCCTCCCTCCCTCCCTCCCTCCCTCCCTCCCTTCTTTCTTTCTTTCTTTCTTTCTTTCTTTCTTTCTTTCTTTCTTTCTTTCTTTCTTTCTTTCTTTCTTTCTTTCTTTCTTTCTTTCTTTCTTTCTTTCTTTCTTTCTTTCTTTCTTTCTTTCTTTCTTTCTTTCTTTCTTTCTTTCTTTCTTTCTTTCTTTCTTTCTTTCTTTCTTTCTTTCTCTCCTTATTTCTTCCTTTCACCTATTGGTGCTCAGGAACTACTCCAGTTCAGTGCCATGGCACCATGGGCACCATGTGGTTCAGGGTCCTCCTGCATACAAACCGTGAGCTCAGCCTGTTGAGCTATTTACTTGATATTCTGTTTGTTGGGTTTTGTTGTTTGTTTGTTTTTGTTTTTGTTTTTTTCTTTGCTTTTTGGGTCACACCCAGCAATGCTCAGGAGTTACTCCTGGCTTTGCACTCAGGAATTACTCCTGGAGGTGCTTGGGGGACCATATGGGATGCCGGGGATCGAACCCGGGTCGGCCGTGTGCAAGGCAAACGCCCTACCCGCTGTGCTATCACTCCGGCCCCTCTGTTGGTTTTGATTGGGTAAAGACACAAACTGACACAAGCATTTTTACTGATAGGGAGTCTAGACCCCTGCTGGGCAGTACTGGTCAGCGCAGACTGTAGAGAAGCCTCAACATTTAGTCACCCTTCTCACTACTATACTGAAGACATTTCCCTGACACTTTCTATACATATAATGTGTGTCCATTATACGTTCCTCAGTTGTGCATGTCCACCATTCCCCCTCATAAATCTGCATGAATTTCCTGAAAAAACCATTGAATATACATTGATGTCGCATCTCCCTCACTCTATCAGGCATCAAACTGACCCTATTTCTTCTTTTAGGAGCTGGTTCTTCAGTTTGTTCTGGTTAGACTTGTTGACTAATTTACATAAGTTGCTTTCTTACCAATAAAGACCTTCTTTTCTAGTGTAGTTTCTGTGATTTGTAAACCCATATCCAATTTCCCTCACTCTCACCTACTCTTGGCTCTTGTGCTTTGTTTGAGGCTCCTTTTTCTTTCTTTCTTTTTTTTCTTTTATTTTTTAGGATGTGATTTACGCCTTAGGCAATCCAAACATAACATTGCTCTGTTGGCTATGGGATTAGTTCAGGATGGCTATATGACCTAATTAGAACCCAGGAGATACAATAATATGCATTTCAGAACTTTCAGAAGGAATTATTTTTTGGGGTCAGAGGGTTTGGAAACACACAGAGCAGTGGTCTTGGGCTATTCTTAGTTCCATGGCTGGAGATCACTCCATGCTTGGTGGTCGTACTTGACAGTGCTCGGGGTATTGTATATGGTGCTGGGTAAAAAAACAGTTCTACATGTGCTGCAAGCCATTGGGCTGTCACTCCAGCCCCCAACAAAGAATCATTTAGTCTTGCCAACTAGACCTGAAGTTGAAAGAATGGGATCCTGGAGGGAAGAAAGTTGTCTTGATTGCTATGTAAGTTCTGAGATAAAGTCAACTTGGAAAAAGACTTAACTCAAAAAAAAATAAAAACAAAATTGAACTTAAAGTGTTCTATTATTTGTGCCCTGGAACCAGCTACACCTGAAGCTAGATATACCCCAGAAACTTTCATCTTTGAAAAACAGTAAAATTATTGTGTGCATACATTATCTCATGCGACAGGATTTTGAATAAGATTAGTGTATTGAAACTGAAAACCGAAATCATTGGAGAGGGTCAGCAGAAGTTTATGCACCTTCACAGTGTTTGGAACTCTCACTTCTTACTAGTATCTCTTGAGCCTGGATTATGTGAGTTTTGCCTAAAAACTGATGATATGGGCATGCATGAAAAGCATTCACTTTCTGAATTTGGATAACAAAAATGTTGGTCAGTCTAATCCACCTGTAAAAGACTCTTCCTGTGTAACTTTGTGGGCACAGAATGACATCTCCCTAATCTCTGTGGAGGGCCCATTATTTATGTATCTTCCAACTCACCCATACATCCCATGGCCATCCTTCCTCTATGATTTATTTATTTAATTTTATTTTTTATTGAATCACTGTGAGATACAGTTACAAAGTTTTCATATTTGATCCACCACCAAACCCCCGCATACACCCCCTACCACTCCCCCCTCTGCCTGTGTGGCAGACATTTTTCATTTTATTCTTTCCTTACTTTGATTACATTCAATTTTCAACAGGAATCTCATTATCGTTATTTGGAGGTTTTCCTTCAACAGTCAGACATGCTGGATGGCATCAATATATTGTATGTTTTCATTTTTCAGAAAAGGTTGCGTGGCCGTGTTAGCGGCTGCACGGTTTGGGGATGTCCCAGTCCCGCATCCGGAGCCTTGTTAGTTGCTGCTCAATGTCGCTGGGGCTCCATCTGGAGAAGGCGTACCGGCTGTACCTCCTCTGTCTGGCTCCCTGGTGTTGCTGGCCCGGTCTGGGGTCCAGAGCAGACTCCGGCCTGCGTTGCTTACCGGAACGCCCGGATTCTTCTCTCCATCCTTCCTCTATGATTTAGATTGGCCAGATAGTAGGTACTAAGTCTTCCATCACTCATTCATTTATATACTCAGGTATCCTTAAGTTCATTCAACAAAGAAGTGAATGAAAGAATGGTAACCAATAAGTTTGCTACAGCCGACTAAGGGAGGAATCCAAATATTGCACTTAAACAACCAGCGTGGTAAATGCAGTACTTGTAGTTACCAACTGTCCATGCAAGGATGTCTCAGTGCTGGGTCTTAACTGGGATCTTGGCACAGCATTTGCCTACTGGGTAAATGGTGTCAAATGCCAGAATAGGCATAGTCTCTTTCACCAGTGCGCTGGCCAGGAGATACATGAGCAAGGGAATAGTCCAGTGGATGGTAAAAGATCTTTGGAGAAACACAAGTATTTCAATATTTTCATAGATGAAGAGACTTTATTGGTAGTTGCGTATCAGGCCTGAATGGAGATCAGATTTTGAGATTTTGAAGCATTATATGCCAAGTAGACAAGTCTACATTCTATCTTGAAGGCAATAAGGAACCATTGGCAGTATTAAGGAGAATGACATGACCAGACTTGAATTTAATAACATACTTGAGATCCAGTGATCATCTATAAGATTTCAGAATGAAGAAACAGACAGGCAACCTTGAAAGGGCCTGACATCAGTAATTCAGAGAAAAGATGGAGATCCAGGAGTCAAATAAAGAACCAGAGATGAGGCGCTTACTTTGCATGCAACCAGCCCGGATTTGATTCTTGGCTCTACAGATGGTTCCTTTAGCACCATCAGGAGTTATTCTTGTGAAGAATCAGGAGTAGTTCCTGAGCATCATAGTGTATGATCCAAACTCTCCTACTTACACCAGCCCTCCATCCCAACAAAAATTAAAAAGATGGACTTATTTTGTGTTAGAATAATCCTTCCCCACACAGGGTCTTCTGAATGAGTTCCCTGGAAAGGTTTGGCTTTGAGAATCATATGTGTGGGAACTTGACATGCCATTTGATAGTGTAGGATGGGAGCTAGATATTTAATACATTTCATTTTCTTGGAGTAGAGCAATAGCACAGTGGGTAGGTTGTTTGCCTTGCATGTGGCCAAACCGGGTTTGATTCCTCCATGCCTCTCGGAGAGCCTGGCAAGCTACCAAGAATATCTCACCCACATGACAGTGCCTGGCAAGCTACTTGTGGCATATTTGATATGCTCAAGACAGTAACAACAAGTCTCACGATGGAGATGTTATTGGTGCCCGCTTGAGCAAATCGATGAACAATGAGACGACAGTGCAGCAGTGCTTCATTTCCTATTATATTTAGGAAATTTCTAAATTTCTTGGAGACTCCCAGGAAGTTTTCAAGGAAAGCTGTCCTAGCAAGGTATCTTCCCTACCACATGCCCGTTCTTTAATTTGGGTATCCCCCTGCGATCCTTTGAGAAGTTTGAGTTCACTGATATACGTGAGCAAGAAGTTGCTGGGATATTTAAAGTTTGACTTCTCTACTTGAAGGCTTGAGAGAAAATTTTTGATGAATGCTCCCTCCCTCAGTACCACTGGAGGGGAGAACATTGAACTGGCTTATCCCCACAACCAATTATAATCTACCAGTAACCCTGAGAGAGTTCTTGAAAGTTTACTTCAAGACTAGAAATATGTGAATCAACCTCAGGGACATTTGTTCAATCAACATTTGTTAAGTCCCTACTGCTGCCAGACCCTTCTGCTTCCTTCATGCCAAACCATCAGGAAGTGTCAACTTTCCAAGCTTGACAACCTCTACTGTGTACCTGGCAGAGTTAGAATTCAGAGAAACTTACCAACTACTCACCTTCTAAAGTAATTCTTGTGCATTCAAAGACTATGGTTCTGTTCAACCCTAAGTCTTTCAGAGCAATAATATAGCAGGTGACCCCTCTTATTCCTACAAGTCAGAGAACAGCCCTTCTACAAAGATAGCTCTTATTGCAAGGTGATGTCTTTTGCAGAACTTGGAAGTAGTAGCTAAGAGACCCAAATCTCCCCCCAGCCCAGACTTTGGCCTTGGGGATGGTTTTGCAATTAAATATGCAATATGGTTTACTGCTGATAATACCCCTGTTGCTTCTAGGAAGCAGATTTAAAGCTGCTTCTCACTGGAGAGCTTTCTTTTTAATTCTGAACTGGACTCTTAAAGGATAAAGTTAACTCTTTTTGTACTGAATGTTTAAAACCTACAATTGCAAAGATAGCTATGGAACACAAGAGGGAATCATTTCCACTCGTACACTCTTGGGATAGCATGAAAGTCTAGGTAAGGCTATGGGGAAGAATTGCTGGATTAGAGGAAATGGAAGGGGACCAAATATAAAAGAAAGATGAGACACAAGTGTGCTGGAAGAACCCCAGGAAGAATCTTAATTATCTCGATGGCCAGACTTGCTGATGGGCACAAAGAGGTTGAGCACACTCACTGAGGGCGCCCAGGTATGCAATAAATTCCTAAAAAAGCAATTTATTGCAGTTCCTTTCCATGGGGCTGGAGTGATAGATAGCACAGCGGGTAGGGCATTTGCCTTGCATGCTACCGACCCAGGTTCGATTCCCAGCATCCTATATGGTTCCCTGAGCACCGCCAGGAGTGATTCCTGAGTGCAGAGCCAGGGGTAAGCCCTGTGTATCGGCAGGTGTGACGTAAAAAGAAGGAGGAGGAGGAGGAGGAGGAAGAGGAGGAGAAAGAGGAGGAGGAGGAGGAGGAGGAGGAGGAGGAAGGGAGAATTTATTGCAATCTTGGATCAAGGTTACCGCTAACAATAGTTTATACTTCTGTTGGACTTACAACGTGCCAGGCACTAGTCTACATCTTTTGCACAGATCAGAGCCATGTGATAGAGGCCATTATTATGATGATCATTTTCCAGATGAGGAAACTGAAATAGAGAGAAGTTTAATAATTTGCTCAAGTTACAGAGTTGGCTAATGGGAAATCAAGGATTCAGAGCTGCAGAATGAACTCTAGGGTCTGTGTTAAAAACCTCTGTGCTAGGAAGGGGTCTGGGGAGTGGTTCCCCCCTCTAATTAGCAGGAGTATCTGGGTAACTCACTGTATCTGAAATTATGCCAAAGATTAATATTAGACATGAGAAATTGCTCTTGAACCAAAGCCTAAAGCTAAGGACAATGTTCCTCATCCCCCCCCCCAATCTAACTTTTGCTTATTGAAGTTTGAGATAAGATAAAGTGTGCCACCAGAGATTAGCCCAGTGGGGATTTTTTTTTTTTAAGTAACTGTGAGACACACAGTTACTAAGTTGTTCATGTTTGAGTTTCAGTCTTACAATGTTCCAACACCCACCCTTTCACCAGTGCGCATTTCCCACTACCGATGGAAGGACCCTTCCCGTCTCCTCCCCACAGTCTGCCTCTCTCTATGGAAGACACTTTTATTCTTCTCTCTCTCTCTCTCTCTCTCTCTCTCTCTCTCTCTCTCTCTCTCTCTCTCTCTTTCCCCCCTTTTCCTTATAGGCATGTGGTTTTCTATCCTGTTACTGAAAGGATAGCACTGTCACTGTCATCCTGTTGTTCATCGATTTCCTTGAGTGGGCACCAGTAACACCTCCATTGTTGTTACTGTTTTTGGAATACCGAAAATGCCATGGGTAGCTTTCCAGACTCTGCCATGTGGGCTGGATACTCTTGATAGCTTGTCCGGCTCTCCAGAGGGTTGACCATATGCAAGGCAAATGCCCTACCCCTTGTGCTATGTGATTGATTCCAACTATCATTGTCATTGTGGTCCTTTCTCTGTCCTACCTGTACTCTCCAGCCCACTCCTCTTGTGGCAAGCTTCCTACATGAACCAGTCTTTCTGGTTCTCATTTCTATTGATAAAGAAATTATGGTGCATCTACACAATGGAATACTATTCAACTGTTAGGAAAAATAAAGTCATAAAATTTGCTTATACATTGATGGGCATGGAGAGTGTCATGCTGAGTGAAATAAGTTAGAGGAGAGGAACAGACATAGAATAATCACACTTATTTGTGGACATAAAAAATAGTATGAGAATAATACCCACAGTATTATACCCATTCTTTCTAAAATCTTCCCTGTTCTCTCTTAAAAACTTCTATGACAATGCAGAAAAGATGGTTACTCTGAAGACATGAGTTCGTTATTTTCCAACCTGCCAGCTTATTGCTAATAGAACTCTTACAACCTGTGTCTCTGTTTGACTGACCCTCCACTGGGAGTGGAGCTGGACTTTTGTGATCATGGTTCCTATTTTTTTTTGTTGTCTATGGAGTTGGAATGTGGATAATGATGGATCCTGGTGAAGCATAAATAAGGAAGTGTAAGGGACAAAGAATTTGTGGCCTGGAGGGCTCTGGTTATATGTCCAGTGAGGTTATGTGGTTTGTTCCTGCCATGTGGAGCATGAGAGAGTTATGCTCTCTAATAAGATTTTTCAAGGGCAACTTACAGACTCTGGAGTCTAGAAAACCACTGGAATGCAAGAGACTTCCCGGAAAGAAAGTAAGTGTAACAGTCACCCCACACAGGAGGCCATATAGACCCAGAGACGTGGTCTGAGGGCATACTTCTGTAGTTAGCAAAAGGTGCAGCTGAAAGGGGCAGCCACAGAGCTGAAGAAAGTATCAGCAATGGAGACTATCACTGTCCTCCTGCATGGCTCACCATCTGTTGCTGATGGTGTGTGTGTTCCCTGGATGCTCAAGACTCGTTAAAGTCTGCATGGCTCACTAAGGCAACTGCCTGAGACACACTTGAACTATGTGTCACGGGAACTATCTCTACCATTCAAATTTAGGGGGAGTATTATTCTTAGACTGAGGCAAGATTATGTTCTTAGGGGGAAAAGAAGTCAGTATCAATCCTCATCAGAGTTCTAGTTTCTTTATTTCTCTTAAAGAAAATAATTTCAAAAGAGGGATAGTGAATTATAAAAGATTTATTAAAGAAAATGAGAAAGATCCAAGATACAAAGGTGGGCTCTTCCAGAAAAATAATAGGCTGTAAAAACTTGAAACTGGATCTGCATCTCGTATCTCACACCTTACACAAAGTTCGAGTCAAAGTGGATGAAAGACTTTGAGATAAGACCAGAATCTATAAAATACACTGAGGAAAATGTAGGCAGAATGCTCCAAGATATGCACCTCAATGGTGTCTTCAGTGATACAATGCCACTGGCAAAGATGACAAAACATAAATTTAAAATAAAATAAAATAAAAAATATAAAAAATAAACGAATAAGACTACATCGAATTAAACAGTTGCTGCGGAACAAAAGAAACACAGGCTAAAATTAAAAGACAACTAACTGAATGGGAAAACAATATTTGTAGTCAAGACAGATAAAGTGTTGATATCCTAGATATATAAAGTATTCACAAAGATAAATAACAACAGAATCTAAAACCTCATCAAAAATGGGAGAGGAAATGATTAGATATTTTTCTGAGGAAGACAAACAGATGAATAACAGACACATGAAAAATGTTCATCATCACTGATTATCAGGGAAATTCAAATTAAGACAGCAATGAGATACCATCTCACACCAGTGAGAATGGAATATATCAAAAATACTGGGAACAATCTGGGTTGGCGGGAATGTGGCAAAAAAGAAACTCATCCATTGTTTGTGGGAATGTAGTCTGCTTCAACCCTTGTGGAAAAAGGTATGGAGGCTTCTCAGTAAACTTAAAATTGAAATGCCACATGATGCAGCAGTTTCACTTTTGGGTATTTTACTCCAGGATTAAAACAAACAAACAAACAAACAAAAAACATTCATTTAAAAGGATGTATGCCACCATTATTCAGCACTCAGTACAATAGCTTAGATTTGGAATCAACCTAGATGTCAAACTACTGATCAGTGGGTCATGAAGAAGTGATCTATATTATATATTGTATACACACAATGGAACACTACCCACTTGTATAGAATGATGAAATCATGCATTTTGCTGCTACATGGAACATGATATGATATCATTGATATGTGGTATATAGTGTACCTGGATGAGGAAATGCTATAATTTAAAGGTCCCAAAGTATAGGGAGGAGAAAGACAATGAGTGAGCCAGGAGTGGGGAGACAGATTAGAAGCAACAGGGGGCAAGGGTCCAGCACATCTTTGGTGTTTAGGAATGATAGAGTTGAATATTCAAACCACAGAGTTAATAACAGTGAAATAATGAGACCCAAACTCTAAATAACCAAACTTAAAATGGCACCTATCAAGATGACAGTCTGGGGCTGGGACTTGGGGGTGGGAACCGGGAACACTGGTAGAGGGAAGTTGACACTGGTGGCAGGATCAGTGATGGAACATTATATGTCAAAAGCTCAACAATAAATAACTTTGTAAATCATGGTGCATTAATAAAATAAAATTTGGAGAAGAAGAGGCAAGAAAGAAATATTATTACACTTCTTGGGGAGCGCTGAGCTGCAAATAGATTTCCCTGAGTGGCTTTGGGAAGCTGATTATATAGGGACTTTTCTAAGCACCCTTAGTTTGTGGCTGTCTGTACTGATAAGAGTCATTGCTAGGGTATATTCAAGAAAAAAGACTTTAAATTCTGCTGATTTCTTCATTTAGATTTTTATCAGGGTTTTGTTTCTGCCTGTGAATAGTCTCCTACTGGGTTCTAGCCTTTAGTAGGAGCGAAGTGGGACATTCATCTTAACTCTTGAGCCTCTAGTTGGTAGCAGGGTAGCTTCTTTTTATATCAAATCTTTTGCTTCCAAACATTTGTTATTTTTAATGTCTTCCTGAAATTCATAGACATGGGGATTCTATACCTAATTGTCTGTGGCACCTCTTGGGATCTTTAGATTTTCTATTGAAGCCCAGCAGAGACATTCTTTTTTTTTGGGGGGGGCAGGGGGTGGTCACAACCAGCGATGCACAGAGGTTACTCCTGCCTCTGCACTCAGGAATTACTTCTGGAAGTGCTCAGGGTACCATATGGGATGCTGGGAATCGAACCTGGGTTGACCGCATGCAAGGCAAATGCCCTACCTGCTGTGCTATCACTCCAGCCCCCAGCAGAGACATTCTTACTGCTGATCTAGACACTGGTCCTCCTTTCTCTAGCCCATTGAGTTCCAGATATTGTCCTTATTCTAGCACTCTTGCCTCTTTTCACAACCTATCACCTCAGGCCTAACTCAAAGGTCTCTTTCATGAAATTTCCAGGCCACTTCCAAGTCTAAAGCTCACATTCTGCATGGTGCAGAGTACCATGTTCTTCTTTCTCCCTTTGTGAGTCTTCCTTGAATCTATGTCCTGTGAGTTTTCCAGGTGGTGGGAAGAAACTTGCTTTCCAGTCACACCCTGGACAGATGACTGTTGGGTTGATCTTAGAAGCAATTTGGAGGCAGTCCAAACTGCAAACTGGATGAAACAGTGCAGGCTTATTCTAATGCTGCTAAGTTTCCAGGGTTTAATCTTATCATCTGATGAGAAGAGGGTTTGAAGAGGATTTGGAGAATAATCTTGATAATCCCTTTAGTTCCAGCATTTCCAGTGTTCTAGGTTAGAATGCTACGAGGTGGGACAAGCACAGGTCTGCTGTGAGCCTGAGGGTCTGAATCTATGGGTGTTGAGGTCTCTGTGGAACTTCCTCTAAGTTGAGCCCATGTTTTTAATGCTCATGATTCTCATAAATGACTTTGGGAAGTTATTTAGGGCCCTGAGTGGGTAGAATTAAATATACACTTGATTCAACTGGCAACACAGATTTGGTTTGAAATGCACCGCTTTACCAATGAAAGCATAATCACTTCTCGTCAGATTACTCCTTGCTAGAAGCTCTTCTGAAATCCTTTCTGTGACTCATCTAGCTCCTTCTCGACAATGAAGGAAAAAAACTGGAAACATATTTGATGAAAGAATGATGAATCAGATGAAGGATGAAGATACCTTGAGGCTTTTGCTCCTGTAGAGAGAAATGGGAAGTGGAAGCGGGAAATCTTAGGAAGCAGCCAAAGGGGTTCCAGGTAGCAGGAACTAGATGCTCTGTAAGTAGAAGGGTTCAAACCCCGTTCTGCCACACAGGCAGGAACTTATTTCTGGTCAAGCAGGCAATCACCTGCCCTGAGTTCACCAAAGTTCCAGTTCTTTTTCCTCTTATGTCCAATTACACCTAGCATGTAAGAATGAAGGGACAAAACATAATTTCAGTGCAGAGATTTTCTCAGCTTCAGGTTGCTAGAAAGCTTCCCAAATCAAAGGCCAGAGTCATAACCACAGTGGAGGGGTAAAGGGCAAAGGCCTTCTTGTGTCCTGTTCATGCAGAGATGAATCTTGTTTCCAAAGTAGTTTTAGCCAGTCTGTGTATCTGAACATATTTCATTCCATGGTGCAAGTTCTAGTATTCATCTTGCTAGTTAGCAGGTAACATTATGCCTATCACTGAAACCCATGTCAGACATGCAATATGGCAATTTTTATTCTCAGATGTTGATTGAAACACACACAGCAGAAATGCTCATAAGGGTCACTGCTGACATTTGGGCTTCCTCTTGAGTGTGCATGTTTGCTGATGACCCTAGTTTGTGCATCTCAGTTAGGGCAACGGCTCTGAAAATTGAGTTCTTCTTTATGCTGAAGTATGCGAAAATAAATTATGGACATCATAACAAGGAACCACAATGGGAGACCTTGTGACTTTGCAAATCAGTAATTTTGGAGAGAGAGAAAGTAATTTACTAAACCTTATATCATAGAGATGTTTAATCCCTGGCTAGAGATTCAGTTGTTCACTGCAATCAAATTGTGGCCATGGACCCTGATCCTTGTCACTTGCTGACCTCTGAGTCTGACTCTACTCACTCATACTCTGTAGAGCCGGAGCCCCTGAAAGTCTTACCCTCAATCACAGAGAATCCTGGTACCATCTTTGAACATTTCCTGATGCTAACTATTCATGAGCCTTGAAGAATGAGCCTTCAAGCTGAGGTTCTTCCTTCATTTTCGTCTGGGTTTGACTTTTATGTTGGCTATATTCCTTGGAGAGATGTGGCTTTTCACCTCCTTACAATATAAACTACTAATCCTGGCTGCTGGGATTTATTTCTTGGTGGGCTTTCATGTCCTATAAATGTAATGCCTAGATTTTTGCCACGTTTGGGGACTCGGAGTCAGTTTAAGATTTTTAAAGAGGCTGAAGAATATGTAAAGCATTTTAATAAAAATATTGTTAGAAACCAGGCAGGAGGAATAATTGTTACATTAATGCACTAGCTTTTATTCCCAACGGCATTTTTTGCTTATATAAAATTCTTTCTCCTGCTGGTTACTGGTCTCAGGGATTGGCAATGCATTCACATGTTTTGTTATGTCTTGTTCTCTGAGAACATTGGACTTCTGAGCCTTGGTTTTGAAGTCCCATCAATGTTTTATTTATGAAGCAAGATATAATATAGACAGTACTATAAATGTGTCCTGAAGTTTTGAATTGGACACTTGAGCTTCCATTCTTAGTTCTGCCACCAATCAGCAGAGTAATTCCAGACTCTGAACTTTGCATAGCCTCTCTCTCTCTCTCTCTCTTTCTCTCTCTCTTTCTCTCTCTCTCTCTTCCCTCCCTCTGTCACTCACTCTCTCTCTCTCTCTCTCTCTCTCTCTCTCTCTCTCTGAGTGTGTGTGTGTGTGTGTGTGTGTGTGTGTGTGTGTGTGCATATGTGTGTCTTTGCTGTGTGGACAGGATACTTTCAGTAGCCTGCCGGGCTCTCCAAGAGGGATGGAGAAATCGAACCCCAGTCGGCTGCATGCAAGGCGATCACTACCTGCTCTGCTATCGCTCCAGTTCCATGGCATATTCGATATATTCGATATGGCAAAAACAGTAACAAGTCTCACAATGGAGACGTTACTTGTGCCCATTCGAGCAAATCAATGAGCAACGGGATGACAGTGATGACAATGATGAGAGTGTGTGTGTGTGTCTGTGAGTCTGTGTGTCTGCGTAAAATGGGGCTAAATAAACTTATATTGTGGGAGGTCATGGATGATGAAGATGATTACTATTTAAAAAGTTGTTGCCATTTAGCACCTGATCAGTTCATGATGGTGGCTATTATCCAAGGTCAACCCAACAAAGAGGTTAGCTATAGAAAAAGAATGCTTGCATTTGAAAACTGTGAGAAATTGTGTTCTGAAGAGTAATTATTTGGGAGTGAATGTCAATGGGATTAAGAGATTCAGTTCTGAGTTAGAACTGGATGTGGGCTCCCACCACTCCCCTTGGTGTTTTTCCAACATGTATTCTAAACTTCAAAGAGGTTTTTAGAAGCAAATTCAATATACCTGGGCTTTGTATTGGGGATGGAGCAGTGCTCAGGTGATTTTGGGGCCACTTCCAGCCATACTCAGACAACTAGCTGGAAGGTTTAATGTTCGGTCCCCATGCTATGCATGGTGTTGTTTGGGCTCAGCAGTGCTGGAGGGTCACACCTGGTGGTTCTCAGACAGTCATGTGGCTCCAGGAATGAAATTAGGAACCTTGCACATGCAAATCACCCACTTCTGCCCTGCCCCTGAGCTATCTCCAACCACCCTGGATCTACACTCTTAATAATGTTTTGGAGTAGTGTTCTTGCTGTCCCAAAACTAAAGAGAAGATGTTCTTCGGCCTGGCTATGTATTATATGAGGAATTTTAACATACATAGATGGCCCACAGCCGCCACCATGTTGACTCACCTACTAGCCCTGCTTTACCAGTTCCCAGCTAAATCTCTGAGGAGATGTATGCCAAGCAGCTAAATTTTATGGAAACACCTGTCCTTGCAACTAAAAATTTTGAGGCTACCCACCATGCCAAAGTCCCATAACCATATCCACACCCCATTGTTGCAGCCACAAGAATAGACTCTCTGCACCTGTCCCAAGTTTATAGATTCCTATGATCCGTTACCAAAGCCAATTGCCATTTCCAACCATTGCTTTCAACCTTTCCACCCATCACAATTATTTTTTTCCATCATACAATATTCAGATCTTCTTTAAAAAATTTAATAAACTGTCTTTGTTTTGCGTACCTATGTTTAAGCACAACTTACTTCTGGCTGATTTTCTTCCTGTCAGAATAACAAAAAATTCCTTAAAACTCAGACTATATCATATCTCTGCTTCTCTGTTGATGACTAGAATATAATTTTTATGTCATAATTTATATAGTACCTCTTTACTATTCTTCTTTATCATCACCTACTTATCACCTTGCACATATACACAACAAACACATGTATGCGAACCCTCAAAGTACTTTTCATACATAATACTATGGAGTGGTATATCTAGACTTCTATGAAGTTCTTTCTTGTTCCTTCCCACCACCTTAGAACTAACAACTTACCTCACTCACTTACCCACCAGGGTTCTGCATAAATTTTTAGCATAGTGTCAGTACATTTCACCAGGCTTGTTTATTTTTATTTGTTTGTCATCCACAGTGATGATGAGTTCTATATGCCATGTGTCCATCAGTAGCAAAGTACCAAGCATGCATTGGTATTTTCTCAGCAAATGCTTATTAATTAATATTATGAGGGAAGGAATGAAGTATGTGTAAATGGATAATTTGCATACATGAATGCTAAGGTTTACAAAACCCAAGTTAGGTTTTTAAAACATTCTTTGGAGCTTCCTGATGCCTTTTATCTAATTCCCCCACAGGTAACATGAGACATAAAAAAGGATGATTGAATTGCCTTTAGGACTGATCTATATCACATTGCTTCTCTTCACTGATAAGCAGAGTGGGAGAGGGAAACATAAGCCATGGCTTGCACATTTTAAACACTTACAGCAAACTGAGATTCACAAGCATAATTTCACTGAATGCTCACAACTCCAGTAGGTTGGAAGATGACAGACTCATGTTCTCAAAGCAACCATCATGTCTAAGAAGTCATAAGAAATAGGGTTTTGTTTGTTTGTTTGTTTTGTTGGGGGAAACACCCAGTGGTTCTCAGGGCTTACTCCTGGCTCTGTGCTCAGACAATAAGAGGTTTTTATAGGAAAAGAAAAGGACATGCCAGTGGGCTCTGACTGAACAATAAATCCCCTCCTGGGCTATCACCCTGAGACACAAACCTCCTCATCTACAAATCCAAACAAGGTAAGGATGGGACTTGGGGAAATGGTAATCTGAGTATAAATTTTTATTATCATTAGGCTTTGAAGCAAGGATAATTGTTAGTCTATATTAACACATATTAATTAATATTAATAGATAAGTAATATTAATATTTGTCCTATTTACACCTAGATGAAATGAAAAATTATTAAACATTATAACTTCCCAAGGATGACTCAGAAAGAAATAGAAAGGTTAAACAATCACAAATACAGAAATCAGAGCAATACTAAACAATTTCCCTTAAGAACAAAGACCCAGAACAAGATAATATCACTAGTGAATTACATCAAAGAAGCTATAATGCTTATTCTTGGAAACACTTTCCAAATATCAAAGATGAGGAACACTATCAAACATTTTACAAGGCCAATATCACCCTGTTCTCAAAAACAGAAAAGTGTAGTACAAGAAAAGGAACCTATAGAGTAATATTTGTAATAAACATAAATGTAAAACTCTTCAATGGGATCTTAGCAAATTGAATCCAGCAATATAATAATAGAATTCTTTATTATGGGTAAATGTTATTCATTCTAAAGATGTCTCAACATATATGGATTGATGTAATATGTTACAGGAATAAATAAGTAAAAATAAAAGTTATATGAATGTACCAATATATACTGAAAAGCATAAGAAAAAATTCAACATCCATTTATGATAAAAAAAAAAGTAGCACTATAGCACTGTCGTCCCATTGTTCATTGACTTGCTCGAGCAGGCACCAGTAACGTCTCCATTGTAAGGTTTGTTGTTACTGTTTTTGGCATATCAAATACACCATGGGTAGTTTGCCAGGCTCTGCCATCTGGGCGGGATACTCTCGGTAGCTTGCCAGAGGGACAGAAGAATCCGAGAGGGATTCTTTCTCTGAGAGAGACAGAAGAATCAAACCCTGGTCAGCTGCATGCAAGGCAAATGACCTACCCACTGTGCTATCACTCCAGTCCGTGATAAAAAAGTACTTTCAATAAATTAGGAATAGAAGGGGCATAGCTCAATATTATGAAGTTCATATGGATAAATCCACAACTAACATCATACTGTATAGTGAAAAATGGAAAACTTTTTTCCTAAGATCCAAACTAGAAAAGGATGCTCACTATTACCATTGTTGTTCAGCATAGTTTAATTTATTTTCATTTGGAAATAAAGTCTCTCAAGCAGGTGATAGTTGACCACTGGGTCAGATAGTTCAATGGGTATTCAAAATAAATACAAAAGCTGTGACGGCTCTCTCTCACCACCTGTGTTCAGTAGTCTCAGTCTGCTTCCCCCACCCCTGTGGCGGCTAATGATGATTGGCCGATGAAGGGGGAAACAGGGCCAGACTGGTTGGTATCAATTGCAGTTTATTCCAATCTTGTCTCCACTCTTCTTCCTCATCCTTCTGATCCTCCTTCATTTCTCTCCCCTGATCCTCCTTCATTCTTCTACATCCTCTTTCTGGATAACCCAGCCTACTCTTACAGCTTTAGTCATATCCCAAATCATGAGGAGTTCTGCAATGGTTACACATAGGTGTGGTCATACAATGAACAGAGGTTAAAGTCCTTCCCTCAGGAGAAGCTTCTTCTAGGAGAAACTCTCATTCAGCAGGACAATCAACCCAAGGGCAAAATACCATTCATGGGTGTGTTTCTCCTATCCTTAGTCCGACAAATTTACAAACGTTCATAATATTAGTTATTTTGTATGGACACAGTAAGAGACACATTAAGCTTATAGGGTGGCTCTCCTGGGGACATCTCACTATAGATCTCAGACTGCAGTGCTCAGGCTAGATTAGTCTTTCCTAACCCTAGCAGGGTCCTAATCTAGTTGTTACTTTTTGGATCATGACAGAATCTGTCCATGATCACATTCTTAACTTATAGTTAAGTATTATGGCACTTTGGCCTGGCCCATTTCTATGCCAGGGTAGCTCACAGCTTGTCCTGAGTCCATCCAGTCCCTCAACGGGACCCTGTTTTTGGTTTAAAGAAGTAAGGGCAGCTGAGGCTTAAGTCGAGAAAACAGATGCCCAGGAATGAATATTATTCAGAGTCAATTAACTCCCAAGTTACAAAAGCATAGCATTAACTGTCTTCCTGTGTCTATACAAAAAAGACATTGCTCTGAAGTAAAAGGACATAAGGAGAAGAGAAAGGCAATATTTCATTAATGAATACAAGTCCAGTGTTCTTAGAAGAATCTGACCTTACAAGTTAAGACAGTATGATTAGGGGATACAGGTGATTGACCGGTTGGGGAAGTAGAGCATAAAGAAAGAGGTTACAGATAAACAAAGGAATGGGAATGTCTTGGGAGCACTGTGATGGGTGTAACCCGATAAACCTAAGCTACCTGTATCAAGGGAGAGAGGACAAACCAATGTTATCCTACAGTTCAATGCTAGTTCCTGGCAATACAGCACTGCTCAAGTGCAGCCGGAGCCTATAGTCACTGGGGTTACACCCAACAATGTTCAGGGGTATATTGTGTACTGGGGATAGATCTTGAGTTCTTATGCAGGCATGGTATGTGTCCTAAACCCCTGACCTACCTCCCAACCCCCCAACATAGTTTTAAAAGTCCAAACCTTTAAAGATGAGTCGCTTTCAATTCTTTTCAGGCTTACTCAAAAAATTGAAGAAACAAGAAAGCTCCCTGCAAAATTTGTCTGAGTCAAACATTTCTCTGATACTGAAAGCAGACAGAGGCATCGTTAAAAATAAAAACTATAGGACTTTATATCTAATAAATATAGAAGACTTTACAAAAAACATCCAAGAAATAATATATTAGTATAGCAATGTGATAGGTTACATAATCAACATGCAGAAATCCATGGCATTCCTATATACAAACAATGAAATAAAGGAGACAGAGAAATAAATGAAAATGTTTTTTTAATAATTGTTCCTCCAAAACTCAAGTACCTAGAAATCAGCTAAACATAATAGATTAAAGACCTATGTAAAAAAAACTATATTTCACTGCTAAAGGAAATCAAAAAGGACATAAGGAAATGGAAACACATTCTCTATACATGGATTGGAAGGATTAATTTTGTCAAAATGATAATCCTACTTGAAGCTTTATACAGATTTAATGCAGTACCTATAAAAATACCTATGATATCTTTTAAAGACATAGACCAGGTGCTGTTGAAATTTATGTGGAGTAATAAAATCCCCCAAGTAGCCAGAGCAATCCTAGGGAAAAAAGAAGACAGGAGACTTTTGTTTTCCTAACTTTAAATTTTACTATAAAGTTATAATGACCATGACAGTATGGTACTGGAATAAAGATAAAATGTCATACTAATGGAATTGAGAGCACAGAGATAGACCCTCAGATATATGGTCATCTATTTTTGTATAAAGAAACTTAGATAATGGACCAAACATGATGACCTCTCAGTGTCTCTGTTGCAAGCCATAATGTCCAAAAGTAGAAAGAGAGTATGGAAAATATTGTCTGCCATAGAGGTAGGGGAAGGGTGGGAAAGGGGGGGCGTATACTGGGGATAATGGTGGTGGGGAATGTGCACTAGTGGAGGAATGGGTGTTTGATCATTGTGTGATTGTAACCCAAACATGAAAGCTTGTAACTATCTCACAGTGGTTCAATAAAATAAAAAAAAAAAAAAAGAAAAAAACTTAGAGTATGAAGTGGGGCAAGGAAGTCCTCTTCAGGAACCACCTCTAGCACCATGTAAGTTCATCTACTGGCTTTGCTTTCGAGGCTCAAATAAATCTTGGAAGAGATCAACTGGCTACCAAAATTCCTTTGGACACCTGCTTCTGGCTGAGACTTCTGGGGCATTTGGAGCAAGAGGTTGGCCCTGTGCTAGCCTGCCCAAACAGAGTGAGTCCCAGCAGTCACTAGCTCCCACACTCCAAAATTGCCACCACCCCTGTAGCCAAACTCCATTGTCTTGGGAACAAACATCACCCAGAAATTATCACTTGTCATCCTGTTGTTCATAATTTGCTGGAGCGGACACCAGTAACGTCTCCATTCACCCCTGTTGCGTGCTAGTGTAGCCTGATGGCATCTGCTAGCTCCAGGAACACGAAGAGGATCAAACCATTCATTTGGGGTCTTGATGAAGAAGTCTGACCATCTTGTAGGTTAGCGGCCACGAGTTCTTTTGATGTCCTGTGGAATTTAACCTGCAGAAAATTCAGGTATGCAGGTTCCTGTGACTGAAATCTCCAGGTTTTCTTTGAGTTGTGATGGGATAACTCCCTGCACCTCTCTATACTTATGGAAGCCCAGGAAATCACGTCCACACCCCAAAGAGGCCACCCAGTTAAAAATTTGACTTCAGCTCTCCCACCCTGTTAAAAATTATAGATTTCTGGGACCATGCTATCGACATCTCCAAACTCTACAACACTGATAAACCAGTAGTAACACAGCATATTGTATGGGTTGTAACATAGAAGGCAACCAATTTTGACTAACCAAACAGTAAAGCAGAAGGTTTAACTTGTAATGTCTTTGTAATCCCTCATATAAGAACTTAAAGTTTCCATGATTAAATACAAATTTACACCAATTTTATTCAAATAAAATATTTTTTAATTATTCTGTCTGCAATTTATTGATAACAAGCAATATAAAATTAATTATTGTGGGCCTGCTATGGGGGCAGGATTAATGGGTGGTTGGGAAAATTGGAGATAATGGTTGAGGGAAGATGTAATGGTAGTGGAATTAGTGTTGAAATATTGAATGCCTATAACATATCATCATGAACAAGTTTGCAAACCACAATGTTTATATAAAGTGTAGGGGGGAATTTACACAGGTAGGATTTACCTATTTCATATAAACTCCAAAATATATTAGAACAGAGTTTCTTTAAAAGTTTTATTATTGGCAGGCTAAGCATGATTATTACCATAATGAGATCAAAAGTTTTGTTAGAACAAGTAATAAAATAAATTTGTTTTGTGCCAAAGGGGACAGGTTGGGGATGGGAGGAAAAAGGGAGGTATTAGTGGACAGAAGGTCACACTGGTGATGTTGGAACACTAAATGCCTGAAATAACTGTATAATGAAAAAGTTGAGCCCATGAGCACTGCTGGGGTAGCCCAGGTAATAATTTGCACGTGGGGTCTCAAGTAGCATGACATCCACCAGCTGGATGGATATAGAACTGCTGGTCAGTTTGGCATAAAATCAAGTAAAGTAACCCCCAGTAATATAAAACCAAAAAATGGTCCTAGGGATAGCTCAAATAGTAAGCAGAGTACATGCCTACAATGTGCTCTAGAATGTGGGGTGCCTTGAGTTAGATCCTGGCACTTTGTATCCCCACTGGCTGAATCACCATTGGATAAAATCCCGGTTGTTACTTAGCACTACCACATGTGGTCACTATGTAACAAAAACAAAACAAAAAAAGGGAAATACCATATGTTAAAATAGTAACATCCTTAGGTATTTATAAAGAATATGAAAATGCAAATTCAAAAATATATATGAATATATGCACCCCTATGGTTGTAATAGTTGGTCACAATATCCAAGACATGGAAACAGCCAAAATATCCATCAATAGCTGACTAGATAAGAAGTGACTATGCATATAAATTCAAAGAAATACTGTAATTAAAAAGATGAAATGTTGCATTTTGCAACTATCTGGATAAAATGTGACATTATAATATTAAGTGGGACATGTGAGAAAGTGAAAGATAGTTATCAAATAGTTTTTCATATGGGGCATATAAATAATCAAACCAACCTCAATAACAAATGGCAACAAAATAACTTAAAATAATACACAAGGTATAGTGCATACTAGAGAGAGAAGGCAAAGGGGGTTAGAGGAAAGGAAAGAGGAGAGTCAATATGACCATCAGAACTGTACTAGAAGGTTGGTGCTAGGTGTGGGGAGATAAATAATACACAAGAGGTATCCAGAAAGTTATATAGCTAAAATTATTGGTAAGTGAATTCACATATAACAGTAAATGTAGTCAATAATGTAAACCAAAGATAAGCTAAAATTTGAATTAAAAAATTCCAGAGGTAGAAATACAAAAAGTATGGACAATAGTTTTTACTATTGTCATAAATTTATGCAACCATCACCAACAACTATCTAATTCAAGAACATTTTATAGCCTCCCAAAAGAATCATATATCTATTAATAACTTCCTATTATCCTACCCCTCCCAGTCCCTGGCAATCAATTATCTACTTCCTTCCTATGTGGATATATTTACATTGGATATTGATATAAACAGAATCTAAGTTGATATGTAGATGGTATCTTTCACTTACAGTGACATTTCAAATTTCTATTTAAGTTATAGAATGTATAAAGAAATCATTCCTTTTTTCGTGGCTGGATAATATTCCTAAAGTTGGTGGAATAATGACTGCCAAAGACATTCAGGCCCTGCCCTATGGAATGTTAACTGACATGGTAAAAGGGGATTTTGCAAATGTGATTCAATAAAAGTATTGAAATGGATAAGAGTAGATGGATTATCCATGTGGGTCTAAGTACAATCAAAAGATTACAAGGGGAGGCAGAGTGAGATTTTACAACAGGAGATGGGAAGACACTCTGATGATAAAAAGTGTGTTGGACTTTGATGGATGAGAAAGGAGCCATAAGCCAAAGAAACAGGTGGTTGCTAGAAACTGCAAAAGGAATGAAAACAGACACTCCCTGTAAGACCTTCTGGAAGGAATAAGCTGTATCCATATTTGCTATAGCCAGTGAAACTGATTACAGACTTCTGACTACCTGAACTCTAAGAAAATACACGTTGTTTTAAGTAACCAAGTTTCAGGTAACTTGCAACAGAAGGGACATAATAATATGGAAATGCCACATTTTGTTTATCCATTCATGAGCTGATGGGTATTTGTTTACCACCACCCTCCCCTTTCCCACCTGGCCGCCTCATTTTTTTGGCTTTTATGAATACTGCAGTTCATTTTATTGTGCTTTGCAGATATAACTTTTTTAGAAAAAAAACAAATTAAAGACCTGTGATAACTGCCAGGCAAGTCTATTGGCAAGGTTTTGTAACAGTATGTACTCACTTCATGTCTCAGTGTCATATTTAATTAAGATATGTACAAGTACACTGGTTTTCTTTAGATATAATGCCAAAGAACACTTAACACAGTACAGTATAGTGTAAACAGCATTTTAATATGCACTGGGAAACAAAAAATATTTGTGTAACTCAATTTATTGCAAGATTTTTTTCCCCCAGGGTCTGGAATATTTTTTTTTTTTTTTTTTTTTTTTGCTTTTTGGGTCACACCTGGCGATGCACAGGGGTTACTCCTGGCTCTGCACTCAGGAATTACCCCTGGCGGTGCTCAGGGGACCATATGGGATGCTGGGATTCGAACCTGGGTTGGCCGCGTGCAAGGCAAACGCCCTACCCGCTGTGCTATCACTCCAGCCCCCAAGGGTCTGGAATATTTTTGAGACATGCCTACCTGGACTGTTGCTTTAAACATTCACATACAAATTTTGTGTCCACACACTCTTTAAGTTCTATTGGATTTATATTACGAGTGTCATTGCTCGGTCCTCTGGTAATTCTCAGTCTGACTTGTTGAGGTTTATTTTGGCAAATAAAGCACATCCTGAGCCAACTGTTTTAAGCAGGACAGCCTGATGGTTGGGCAGCCTGATGAGGTTATCATACAAGAGCTCTGGGACATCAGGTAGTCTCTATGTTGCAAAGAATATTTCTGATATTCCAGCTGGCACTTCATGCATAGACTTGTAGCATTTCCAGCTTGCCAATGGAAAAGTGGCTGCAGTTATCCTTTTTGTATTCTTCCTTGAAAATAGAAGCAAGTATTTCACAGAGCTGGTGCTGAAACAGTGTAGACAGATCAATTTGGCAACAATAAACCAGTAGAATTTCAAAGGATAGTAAAACTGGAATTGTTAAAAGCAGAGTTTGCCCAATGAACTCAGATGCAGACAAACGTTCCCTGAGTAACTTCTAGGAGTCCTGAGCCTGGCACAGGGCTGAGTGCCTTCACATCAGTATCTAGGCTTGATTCTGTCTAGAGCATGCATTACTAGGGAGGTGTCGCTTGGTTCCAGGGATGACATGGAGGGTAGGAGAGAGGAAGCATCTGCCTGAGTCAAGAACCATTCAAAGAATCTGGATTCATTCAACACTGGCTGCCTTTGTTTCTGTAAGGAAAGGAAGATCTTAGCTTCCAGGCATTTGTGTGGGTTTGTAAGTACACACACTGGCACCTCCAGCAGTCACTTCATCTACCACTTCTCTGGATATCTTGAGAGTGCGTGGGGACTGCTTCTGGGAGAGGGAGGGAGAGAAATATCACCTACTTTAAGGCGGGCTTCTCACTTAGCCCTCCCAGCATCTTTGTGAGACTTTTATTGTTAGTCTGTTGGACACACTAAGATCTGGCTATCATTACAGAAGAGAGGAAGCGCTTTTGAGAGGTTATATTCCCCAAGAGACACACTAGTCACTATAAGATCTAGGATCTAAATGCAGGTTTGCTGATTGAAAAGTCCCTCTATATTGTCAACACTCATTTCTTCTTGGTGGAGGGGCCACATCCTTCAGTGCTCAGAGTTTACTTCTGGAGGCACTCAGATGACTGTATGATGTACCAGGGATTGTGTTGGGGCTGACCAACTGCAGGAGAAGCATCTCAACACCTGTACTATCTCTCTAATCCTTCAGTACACATTCCTATCACTTCTTGAGTTGGAATCCTATACCCTGAAAGAACTGAAATTCATCTTTCAAGTAAAAAATATGAGACCAGAGAGGTCCAAACAATTGCCTCCAAAGCTGTTGTAGGTGTGAGTTGGGAGGAAGAGCTAGACATAGGGGAATAGACCAGAGAGAGAGAGAGAGAGAGAGAGAGAGAGAGAGAGAGAGAGAGAGAGAGAGAGAGAGAGAGAGAGAGAGAGAGAGAGAGAGATCTGATGCAAATTCTGTGCTTTTTCTGAGCCTGATTCTTCTTCAGATAGGGCATTAGGAGATTAGGGGTCCCTCCTGTCCCTCCATGTACTATAGGGCACACTCGGGCAATTTAATCAGAACCTCAGTCTTCGTGTTTAAAATGAGACTGAAAGTCCTGTGGAAATAAGAAAGGAGGCAAGAAGAGACCTGGAAGTAGATAGTCAGTAGGTCATGTAGCTTTGAAGGGCAAAGCAGAACACACCACCTCTTCCCTTCAAAAGTATTTTTGAGGCATAAGATAGCTGAGGAGGATAGTTTTACCTCAGTCAACACGGAGAGTCTGAGTTCTTATAATTGGACTCATCTGCCCCAGACATCACTGAGGGCCTGAGTAGGACTTTTAGGCAAACAACCTTTCAGACTCTGGAAATCCTACTAGCGTTTTCTCAGCCTGTATCCCCAAGAGACTTGAGTAACAAAGATACTGCAATCCCACTGGCGGCTGCTTCCTTGTTGCTAAGCAACAAGTATTTGATATTAAGTTCCTGTTGATGAAGCTAATTGCAAAGGTTAATTGTCCTCGGAGATAAAAAATGCTCCAGGAATGTATTTAGGAGTTGGTCTCTGTGAACTTGAGTGAACAAAATTTTTTGAAAAAGTCTATTTTTTCAGATGGTGATGACATTAGCATTTTGTTATTTTGGCTTTGTTGATTTCTTAGAGGAGAAGTTTTCAAACTCACCAAAGAAACTATTAGCAAACTTACTTATCCAGGAGACTCTTAATGAAACCTTACATAGAAAAGAGAATGGTGACGGTCCAGAGTGATAGTATGGTGGGTAGGGCATTTGCTTTGCAGGTGGCTGACCTGGGTTCAATCTCTAGCATTCCATATGGTCCCTCCAAGTACTGCAAGGAGTAATTTCTGTGTACAAAGACAGTAGTAACCCCTGAGCACGAGAGAGAGATAGAGGTTAACGTGAGAGTTAGGGAAGATTCCCGTGCCAAGTCAATAGCAGGGGTGCAGAGGTGGGATGGGTGTGGGGGACGAAGCAGGTGGGAGATATGGGGGTGTCTGTCAGAACAACACCCATAGAGAGCCATGCCCATATGCAGTTCCCTCTTGATCCTTCCCTTATGCATTGTTTTCCCTGCAGTACATGTGGCTGGCTTCTTATCTGCCTCACTGCGATTAGACTGTGAGGTCCTTGAGGGGTAAAGCTGTGCTCAGGCCTGAGTACACAGTATAGAGCCTGATGCAGGCAACTGAATAGCAGAGCCATCTCTAATAAATGACATGGCTGTTTGTTGTGATTCCTTGTCAGATAATACAGCAAAAATACTTGATTCAAAGATCATATAATGGAGTTCCAACACTGTAAGTTGCTGGGTTATGAGTCCCTTGGGATGCAACTCAGGGACATGAGAAAAAGCAAAGTAGTGGGTTTTCATTTCATAACTTCCAAGGAGCTCACATTCTATAGAAGGGTTGACACACTTTTTCTGTAAAAAGCCAGTTAGTATTTTTAGCATTGCCAACCACACAGCCTCCTTTACAATGCTACAACTCTCCCACTGGAGAGAGAAAGAAATCAGAGACAATATGGAAACTAATGGATATGGCCAGAATCTAATAAAAATGTATATAAAATCAAGTTATAAGAATAAAATTATTTCAAGGACTATAGCCCCTTAAAGAAAGACAAACGAGTAAATAGAACATCAAAGCATAAAGCAGTATCATCAAATGGATGTTACAGAGGGCTACAATGTTTCAGAAGGGGAAAAAAGAAACTCCATTTGCTTAATAAACTTCCTAAAGAAATCAGCTAGATGCCCTTGGGAAAGTCACTCTCTGTATCTCTATGTCTTCCATGGGATATTGATATTACAGATATCATGGGAGAGGTGAGGAATTATGTAAGGAGCTATGCATAGTTACTCGTATCCATAAATCAACACAGTGATAGTAATAAAGCGAATGATTTGAGGGCCTTACATATGTCAGCCACTTTTTCATGTACTTTCTAAATATTACTTCACTTAAACATCATAATTAAGCTATGATATTTACTTAGTAAAGGTAGAACAATTGTTTCAAGGAAGAGTCCAGAGCCAGAACTCTAACCACTATACCCACAAACACCACCAATTCTATATATTTGGCACCACTCAGACCAAGAAGGACAATTGTTGGTTTCCATCTCTGTAAATTCTGGGGATTGGGATTCTCTGCTTTCTGTCTGGCTGCAGAGCGTGATTTTCTGTGAACTGGTTAATGAGTAATGACCACTTTCTTCTAACAGACACTAAGGAACTATTCCAATCATGTCTCCATCAAGGATGCATTGTCTTCCAACCCACTGCACCTTGCTGCAAAGGGTGTCTGTCTGTCTGCCTGTCTGCCTGCCTGTCTGTCTGTCTGTCTGTCTCTCTCTCACACACATATTATTGTTCTAGCAGGACCATAATATACCTGTACAATAGGTACTGAGAGTCAAGTATAGAGCTAGACTTTTAAATTTATGCTTTCTCACAACCAGATCGATATTTCTGCTTCATTTTACAACTGAGGAGACAAGCTCTCTGAAATCAGGTTGTTTGTCCCAGTCGAGCGGCATGAAGGAGTCAGAGTAGGAGCTGACAATGATGGGTTCTGATCCCGAGTCTAATGTACTTCTCATCAAACTTCACTTCTCCTCTCTTCTTTCTCTCCTGATCCTTCATCATCATTCATTCCCCCCACCCTAAATCAAAGGAAATATACATGGCCTCCCAGGAGAGTAAGAAACTATAACCTCTAACCATTTTGAACTCATCTTCTTAGAGTTAAATGTTCATGCTGTGCCCACAATGGGGCAAATGAGTCAAGCCTATCAAGAAACAGAGTCAGAAGTACTGCTGGCTAAAAATGCTTCCATCTGCCTCTTGACGGATGGCCTCCCAGGGATCAGATAATCTGACTTGCGATCTGTGCTTTTAGCAGCTAATTGCATTTCTTAACCATGCTATTTCAGACCAAGTAATACAAAGTCCAATTCCTGGAAGTCTGACACAGCATGTCAAAGTAGCAGGGAAGCGCTCATCTTACTGGAACTCTCCCTTGGTCTCCAAAGGGGATTCAGTACAGAAACAATCAGAAGTCCTGGTCCTTTAGTGCTCCCAGGGCTTGCAATTAGAGTTGGCCTTGAAGTTGAATTAAATTATCTCAGGTAGGGCTGAAAAAGAGATTTTCTCTATCTGGGTCCTGTCTAGGTCAGAAATGTAAGATCCCTAGAGACTGCCTAAATTTTGGTCCAAAGTAAAAATTCTGAGCATCAAACTCCAGAGAAGAGCTCTACATTCAAGGACAGTGCCTTTGTCCCCTTCATAATGTTAATAATAATTATAACAATAGATACCATTGGCAGATTTCTTATGGCTCCAAATCTTCTTAGACAACAATATTGCTCAGTATCACCTTTCTCTTGTTATAGCACACAGCGAAATGTCTGGTTTTGTGGTGTTTTATCAGCGTGTCATGAGTACACCTGGGCAGGTCTCACCTCATACATGTACCTGTTTCACTTGCCTCCCACTCTGAAATTTCCCTCTGCTTCCCCTGAGAAAGCCCTCTCTGTAGCCACATAGGTGGAACACAAAAAGTGCAAGGAGCTAGACCCTTGCAAGACTATATTCCTTGACATCTCTCTGTCCTGATGTTCTAACTCATGTTGCCGTTTAGCTCAGGGATCATGCTGTAAGGTGTGATGAGGTAGATTTTAATGGGTAAAGCAGGAATTTGGTGTTATAGTGTGTTCAGGTTGGTGGATTTGGGGACATGAAATAGGGGATAGTCATTGGAACAGGGTCTGTTTGGAAAAGATGCCCCACCTAGTGCTGAAGACACCAGTTTCACTTGAAAGGATGGATTAGATTGATTGAAATTAGAACCAAGAGGTCTTGACTTATGTTTTCAACTTTCTGCAGAAATTGCCTATTTATGGCCATAAACGTGAAACAGCGTGAATGCTACATTCTTGCACCAGAACGGACCCCATTTTGCTGGTTTCAGGTGGGTTATGTAGTTAGTTGAGAGTTTTCTCAACCAAGGGCTTAAAGAATATTATATCTGAGAGGGTTATTTTTGGATGATCTTCTATCAGCACTTGAGTCAAAGTTTCCTTTAAAACTCTAAATTCCTTTTAAACCGCTAAAACGCCAGTCAAAATAAAATCAGGACAGAACCTCAGTCCTGATGATATCCATCTGGGACACTGAATCTGGATAGGATTGGTTTGCCATTCACATTTGGAAGGGTGTGACATGCTAACATATGGGGGTTAAAAAGGAGGAGGTCTGAGCCAGATTTTTTTGCCTCTGCAAACTGCACATCACTCTTGCAAGCATCAACAAGAAATGAAGTGCCCCAGGAGTCACAGATGGGATGTGGCAGGCACAATGCTAGCACAGAACTTGAGGATATTCTATTCCACAGCTTTCCTTGCAGTTGTATGTGGCCTCAGACTGGACTCTAGCCAATGGAAGGTAGGGAGATACATACCATGCTTTTTTCTGACCCTAAAACAATGTCTATTTCCCCACTTTTTATTTCCACACTTTCTGATTGTTTACTGAAGGAAGGTTAATTTCCAGGGACATACTGAGTTGCTGTTTTATGATTGTTTTGGGGGTTTTTTGTTTTTTTGTTTTGTTTTGTTTTGTTTTTCTGAAAGTCAGACCTTAGGGCAAGTAAGTTTGAGCACCTGTAGTTTGGGAATTAACAAAATATGAGAAAATGTCTTTCCAGTAGTCATCCCTCCTGAATCAACACAAACCTTGGAAAGCAATGTGGTCCCTTTTTGGATCCCCTGCCTCACCAGTTTTTGCTATACTGGCTTAGAATGACTGTGTGGGAAGGTTTGGGAAGAACACTATTCTCCAGCTGAATAAGCTGGTAACTGACCTTAATTGTTTCTCAGCACAGACAAGGGAAGAAGCTGCAGGAAGAATTCTGCAGGTTGGTTCCTGGTTCCCTTTGCTGCCTTTTTTAAGTCTACTGGGTTTTGTTCTAGTCCTTTATTCCACCCCCAACCTCCCCACCAAGAAAGCAAAAACACAACCCCAAGGCTTTAGCTCTCCAAGCTTTTAGGACTTGGAAACAGGAGCTTCTGTTTTTCTTCCCTCTGACAAGGTAATCCATGATGCTGTCCCTGGGGTGAGGGGAAGCCAGGGTGACACAGACCCCACACCCACACCCATGTGCCCACCCACCAGGGCTGTGGCTGATTTACCCCAGACTCATCTGGGAAGGATGTGCACCTCCCCATAGGGAATAGTTCCTTATTTCAGGGACAGCTGAGACCCAGACTCCTCAGCAGAGGGAAACATCTCCCTGGGCAAGAACTTTTAACCTTGTTGTGACTTTACTGCCCTTGGTATTCATGTTTGGACTGAGCTATGAAAAGTGGCTTTTGCTTCCCCTTGCAGAGATGACAGCCCCCTTTTGGGGAAGAAATGCTTCCAAGGTTTTCATTTCTGTTGGGGGATTCCCAAGTTATTTTTATACTTTTCCCAAATAATACTTGTGTGCATGTACGTATCTATGAAATGCATACACATATGCACACACATAAATACACTTAGACACATATACACGTTCAGTACATATACATGCATACACACGCACTGTCAACCCATCTGATGGAGAAAATTTCCTCACTTTCAGATTCCACCAACCACACATGAAAATGTGTATTATGTAGTTAGACCTATGATAGTTGTATTCTACTGAAGAGTAAAGACTTGATTTTTTTGCCAGTTATAACAACTACTTATATAACATTTATATTGTCTTATAAGTAATCTAGAGATGATTGAACATATATAAGAGGGAATGTATATAAGTTTTATGCACATATGATACTATTCTATACAGCCACACACCACACATACCACCTAAGGCTCACAGCTAAATGCTGGTCCCTGTGTACAGCCTTGGTGTGTAACAGGTTGTTTTGATTTGTGTAAGGACACTTACTGATGCTAGCAAGATGAAATTCCCTAGTGAGGGGCCAGATAGTATAGTGGTGTATGTGACTGACTGGGATTCAATCACCAATATCCTATATGGTCCCCTGAGTACCACCAGGAGTCATCCCTGAGTGCAGTGTCAGGAGTAAACCCTTGAGAACTGCTTGATAGGGCCCACAAAACATCACTAAAAATACATTAACTCCCAGCCATTACAAATGCACACAATTTGTTTTTAATTTTATTGAATCACTGTGAGATAGTTACAAGCTTTCATGTTTGGGTTACAATCACACAATGATCAAACAACCATCCCTCTACCAGTACACATTCCCCACCACCAATATCCTGAGTATACCCCCCCCTTTCCCACCCTCCCCCTGCCTCCATGGCAGACAATATTCCCCATACTCTCTCTCTACTTTTGGGCATCATGGCTTGCAACAGAGACACTGAGAGGTCATCATGTTTGGTCCATTATCTACTTTCGGCATGCATCTCCCATTCCAACTCATTCCTCCAGCCCTCATTTTCTTAGTGATCCCTTCTCTGTTCCATCTGCCTTCTCCCCTCCGCTCCTGAAGCAGGCTTCCAGCTATGGGGCAATCCTCCTAGCCCTTGTATCTACTGTCCTTGGCTGTCAGCTTCATGTGATGCACAAATGAGTGGAGTCCCTCTATGCCTGTCCCTCTTTTTCTGACTCATTTCACTTAGCAGGATACTCTCCATGTCTATCCATTTATAAGCAAATTTCATGACTTCATCTCTCCTAATAGCTGCATAGTATCCCATTGTGTAGATGTACCAAAGTTTCTTTAACCAGTCATCTCTTCTAGGGCACTTTGGCTGTTTCCAGATTTTGGCTATTGTGAACATATAGGTACAGATGTCATTTCTACTGTGCTTTTTTTTCATCCTTGGGATATGTTCCTAGAAGGATACACACAATTTTAAATGGGACTTGAGCACTGGAGGCCTGAAACCAATCCCCACTTATTAAGGAAGCATTGTACACACACACACACACACACACACACACACACACATACACACACATGCACCATATGCACCCTGGAATGTAGATTACTTTATTCTCAGCACAGCATACAGGTGCCACAGGGCCCTTGCACTCTCTGCTCCCTGTGCTTTGATGACTCATTTTACAATCAAAGTCATTTGTTTCTTTCTCTACATCAGGTTGTGGCTCAGGTGTCATCTTCTCATGGAGATATTCCTGAGTGTCTCTATTTCCTATCCCAGCTTTATATGATTTCACAGTACTTATCACCTTCAACATGGCATATTTTTCACTTTTTTTTCCAAAACAGTTTATATATACAACAAAAATATAGGTGGCTTTTTTTTTTAAATAAGTGTTTTTCCTGCTCTAACCTCTGCCTTGAAAACAGATCCCAGAAAATGATAGGTTACTGATACATATTTGTTGAATTAATGGCTTCTTTTTGCAAATAAAGAAGCTTAGTGTCAGAGTGAGCAATTAGAGCTCTTAAGTGTCAAGAAAGAGTTTAAACCGAGGAACTTCTGTTCCTACTCATGTTCTAATTGGCGCCACATCTGGTTGTGCTCTGGGATTACTCAGAGTTGCTAGCACAGGGCCTCAGATTTCAAGCAGTCCCAGGGATTAAAACTGGGGTCCCAGCATACAAAGGATTTACTATAGCCCACTGAACTAACTTCACTGCCCTCAATACACTTTCTAAAATTGCTCTTGCAACTAGACTTACACCCAAGAATAGTAGAGATGTGTATGAGGAGGATTGCTCCACAGCTTGGAAGCCAGCCTCATATGCGAGGGGGAAAAGGTAGCTCAAATAGAGAAGGGATCACCAAGTAAAGGGTGCTTAGAGGGCCCACTTGGAATGGAAGATGTGAGCTGAAAGTAGACTATAGACCGAATGTGATGGCCACCTCAATACCTATACTGCAAACCACAACACCCAAAAGGAGAGAGAGAGAGCAAAAGGGAATGTCCTGTCACAGAGGCAGGGAGAGGTGGGGGGGGGGGAAGAAGTGGGGGTGGTGGGAGGAATACTGGGATCATTGGTGGTGGAGAATGGGCACTGGTGGAGGGATGGGTACTCGATCATTGTATGACTGAAACATAAGCACAAAAGTTTATAAGTCTGTAACTGTACCTCATGGTGATTCATGTAAAAATTTAAAAAAACCCAATAATATAAAGTGGAGGGGAAAGAGGGGGAGAGGGAGGGAGAGGGAGAAGGAAAACAAACAGCGGAAAAAACACTTGTCTTGCAGGTGGCCCACCCACATTTGATCCTCAGTACCATATATGGTACCCTGTTTATCATCAAAAGGGATCTCAGAGCCAGGAGTAAGCCATGAGCACTGCCAGAAGCGGGCTCCCAAAATAAAAGGAATCATACAAAAATAAAATAAAATAAAAATAAAATAAAATTGCTCTGACATTAGACCTCAGGTATGAAACATGGCCAGAGGGCAATTACCTGAATGAAGGACCACAAGGGTAATGCGGGCACCGAAAAGCTGACAGTGCTTGTGTACAGACTATATTTCTAGTGTTTCTGTTCTAACTCCAGAGGCATTTGCCTTGCCAACAGCATCAGAAGTCTTTTAAATTGCTTTCCTTTCCTCTGGATCAAGCCCTTCCACTGGAAAATACTGCCTTTGAGGTTTGCAGGCCAAGTTTCAGCCTAATCAGGCTTGACAGACTTGGGTCAGGTGGTCCCTGACCCCGCGGGCAGTCAGCTGCTTCTCCTTGGCATCTTGTCCTTGTCTTCCCTTCCCAGGTCCAGTTGAGATTTGCTTCTCATATTCTGCTGATGAGGATTTGCTGGTGGGAATTTCTGCTCTCTTGCCATCAAGATTAGGAAGGGGTCAGGTCTTACTTTATATTGGGGGGAGGGAGACTTTCAATAATGTTAAGTCTACATTCCACCCCCAGAGATTCTCTATCAATTGGTCTGAGCATCATACTTGATGTTTGTTTTTGTTTGAGGTTGCAATGCTGGTGATTAACTCTTGTCAGGCAAGTGCTCTACTGCTGAGACACTGAGCTATGCTCAGGGCCTTGAATATCAAATGGTTTAAGTCCTCCCAGATAAGTCTGAATATGCTGTTTAGGATGGTGAGAGATGCTCTTCCTGAGAGGTCGAGAAGATAAAAGCAGAGTAGTTCAGAGAAAGTTCTATTTCAACACCCTACCCCCACAATGATTTCTCCTGGACTTCCTCACCCCACAGCTTGCCAGGATCTGGATATTTTTTCCTCATTTCACTACAAAATTCTGAAAATTCTGTCTTTTAGTTAGCAGTCTTGCCAGAGAGTAAGCAGTTTTTCTCATTGATCGTGTAAGCCTCATTTTTTTCATCAGTAAAATGGGCCCAGTAATAGCAGCACTAATGTTACAGCTTGGTTAGACTTAAAAAGTTAATATATGTAATTAACACTAAGGTACCTAGTGTGCATCCAGGTTGGAGTTAGGTACTTATTCTGCTATTAGGTCTCTTATAAAATACCAACTCCAATATCCATCCTTGCAAGCATGAGTGTCAGCTCTGACATAGACTTACATTTAGATCTTGCATGACTCTTTAAAAGCCTTTGGCTTTAGCATGTTTCAAAGACATTACTATGAAATCGTCATTCCACAATTCTTTAAAAATGAGTTAATGGCATTAACTCAGGTCTTGGGCCACTTGCTGAGAACTTCCTGTTTGGGGACAGGAGAGTAGGGGAGATAGCTCAATGGGCTGAGTAGGGAGTGATCTACAAGCACTAAGACAGAGGTAAAGCTAAAGCATTGCCAGGTGTGCTCTGTCTCTTCCCTCTCCCCAGAAACTTTCCCTTTGGACCTGGGTCACCACACCTGCTTCTGAAAAGGCTTCCTGGACTTGTCACCATCATCCTGCTCAGGGGTGACTTTGATTTTCCTGCTAGACTCTGAAACCTAGACCAGTTGTGGAGTCTCCAGGAAGCATTCTGAAACAGATTTCTCTTGGTCCCAGACCAAATTGCTTCACTCCTCGATATAGTCCCAGAGGGACAGTGGAAAGCCCCAGCTTGTGGAAATGGACACAGGAAGGGTAGCAGAGGACTGAAGGGAGGCACCCAGAACTGGCAGGTTCTGACCACAAGGGGACCATGGGCTTGCCTCACTGGGTTATGAGGTCCAACCACAATACAATGGTTTCTAGGAATGGAACTCAGGATATTAACAGAGAAGTCCCGGTGTGTTGGACTCAGATTAGGGAGCAAGAATTTGCATCTTCCTATGACCTGAAGTGAGAGCACCCACACAGCGCAGAGATGACAGCACAGTGAGTGAGACAAGGCAATGGTTCATTCCCAGCCTGTGGGGGTTGCTGCCACAACAGAGGTGGGGTGCTGACACTGTTGTGAATAAGATGCATGGTCCATTTGAGAGACAGCCAGTTAGTGAAGAAATTGCTCTGGAAATAGGATATTTCTGAGGTAGATGCAGAATCCATAGGCTTTAAGCATCGATCACGTCATGTTTTTGAACACATTGCTCTGTGCCGACAATTTCACTTATTCTGCAGGTTGTGCCTGATTCAAGAGCCATAATTTCTGCCAATGAGACTGGAGCCATGTCATTTAGGTTTCCAAATTGGGTTTGTGTAGTGCAGCTAAACGGCCGGTTCTTCATTTAGGGGAGTTACGGTTTGAAGTTGCACTGTCAGCACAACTACAGTGACAGACGAGAATCCTCCAGGCTGGCTAATCGTGCACCTGGCAGGCCTTGTCTGCACCTGCTGCGATGTCATCTCACTTGGGGGATGGCAGGTGGGTGTCAAAGGCAGCTGGTGTGCTCAGGGGCAGATGGGAAACACGCAGAACTCCAGGGTTATATCCAGTTTTCCAAGTCACAGTTCACAAGGACCAGTCAAGGGCAGACACTGTGCAAGTGAGGCTGACTTCCCAGGGACCACAAAGAGTGTGAGACAAGCCCCATGTAGAAATGAGGAGCCTGGGGAAGTCTAACTTCATGAGGTCATTTAAAGGGGCATTCACAGGTGAACTGCAGCAATGGGGTCATGGAAGGAAACGTGTATAGGCAATTTGCAATGATGGGGGCTATATAGCATCCAGGGCAATATGGAGCATCTTGATGGCTATGCAACCAACACAAGTTCCCTTCATGTCCAGGATTTCTGGGATGGTACCAAGACATCAGATTCCTTGAGAACCCAACACTGTCTCACCAGGACTGAGGGTCCTTGTTTCCCAGTATTTGTTGACTAGGACTTCATCTGTTTTCTTGGGATTGGAAGTCAAAATCCCAAATAGAAATCAGTGGGTGGTACTATTGGATAGCCCAAAATTTCTAGATATGATCCCCCGGATGCATCCCTGAAGTGCACTTCTCAAATCTACAAAAGCCAATCTGCAAAAGCAGGAGCTTGGCAGTCTTTGGGGTGTGAATGGCTAACACGGCGGTAGTACTGAGCCTTTCCCCTTTCCCTTGGAAGGGGAATTGGGGAGATCAACCCAGCCCTAACAAAGTACACAGGGCTCTAGGGAAATGGTAGGGTCTGAGGAAAGGGAAAGTTGCTTTCTGCCCCTTGATTAGATCCCCACTAAGCCATGAGAGCCCCAGATTTTCCCTCTGTGGAAGAAGTGGGGAGGACGACTGGGAGGTGACAAGCAGAGAAGGATAGAATCAGGCAGAAATAAAGATCCCATGGCCAAAGGATCCTGCAAAGGTTGTGTGGCCTGAACCATCTCCTGAAACCTTCCCCCAACAGACTACATCGTGCATCATGCAGGCAGGAAGTGAGAAGGCTCCCAGTGGGGCTGGTGTCTGCTTCCCAGAGGACCTGACTCTCCCAGAGTTCACAGTGGCATGGGCTGGGGGAGAGACACATGCTCCTTTCCTTGATCCTCTCCCAGCCCCTACTCACTGCTGAGGAAGAAAAGGTGATGGACAGGCTAGACATCCCTTCATCCTGGGATGCCCTTAACTTGGAGTCAAATCTGAGCTGGTGGGAGGGAAGGGAGTTGAACTGGAAATAAAGTGCATGCTTTTATTAATTTATTTATTAATGATAAAGCAACTTTTTACTTGTAGAATGAAAGGTTATAGATATATATTTTATAACCAGTATAACATATTGTAGATATGAAAGAAACAGGAGAGATATAAAATGCACTTCAAGGGTTAACTATATCCTACCTATTTTAAGTATTTTGGTAGGGTTGAGATACAAATATACATCCATAAACAGAAAAACTGCATTGACATCAAATTAAATATAAAAAGTTCATATTTTTATGGAAGAGGTGGGCACTTCTTTCCACTTAACATGTTTTACCTTCACATTAACTATACATTCATTTAATTGCACAAGGGTTCAAGTTCTATCCCAGATACCACATGTGCCCCTCATAAGTATCACCTAGTATAGTCTTAGAAATCCCTGAGCACCTCTGAAGTGTCCCTGGTGGTCCCTAGGACCACTGGTCTGGGTCTGAACAGTGTCACTTCACCCAGTCACAACAATCAATTGTCTCATTTGATTGGCCAAGTAACACAGGAATGACCCTGGATCTCCTGAGCAGTTCTTGAGAGCCACTGCCTCCCCCACACCCACTTCAAAAAACTGGATTTTTTGAATATTAAAAATTATAACCCAAGGCTAGGGAACTAGCTCAAAGAGGTGGTACACGTGTCTTTCATTTAAATAATCTCCCAATACATACTCCTGGGAATGGCCTTGGTAGCCCCCAACTCCCAGTCCAAGTAACACCACATTACTGGTCCCTAACACCCATAGGTCCACATCACTGGACTGGTTACCACCAGAAGGACCTGAACAGAACACTGGTCAAGGAGTTGGTCACTGCCCACTCCTTCTCCCGCTCCTGATATTCCTCAGAATCAGGAGCAATACTGTCCCTAGGTCCTGTATGCTGCTGAGGAATCCTCCCCCTAAAAAAAATTATAACCCCAAGTGACAAAATGGCTCTAGTCTTTTTCACAAGACATAAGAGTTTGAAAAAATAAAGACGATAGTGCTATAGTTGAAGGCAGTGGTTGGGGACAAGTAGGATCATTTCACTGATTTCTGATAATAATCCACATGGGCCATCCACGGCTGGGTGGTCTGCAGAATTGGGGGGGGTCATCATCCCTGCCTTCTGCTTGTGCATCTGTCAACCCAACTCAGGGGCTGGAAGATGCTGCTGCCGAACAGCCCCCACCAGGGCCTGCTAAGGTGGGAAGTGCTGGCTCAGATCTACTCCTCACACTGTAGGGCAGAGCCTGGAGCCCTTTGCCACCTGTCCAGAGAATATCTGCAAATTGCAGAGAGAGAAAATTTCAAGTACTTTATAAGAAAAACCGATTTCACTCTGTGTGATGACGGCCGTTAACCAGACTATTATATGGCTTTTGTGTTGCAATACATACATACACCACAAAGCCTTGTGCTGTAGCAAATATTTAATCCAGTGCAGCAGCCACTCAGAGGTTATGCAAGAGGACATAACCTGTAAATATGTAAATGGACACCAGTGGAATCCAGCAATTCTGAGGGCAGTCCAAAAAGGCATTCCAGGACCTCCTAGAAAGGGAGGAGAGGTCTAGGGCATGCTGGAGGGGGAGAAGGGTTGCTGTGGAGTGGGTGGGACAACGATGGAGAAACACATCAGGACAGAACACTGGTCCAGGAGTTGGTCACTTCCCACTCCTTCTTCCAGGCCCTGATATTCAGTCCACTTCCTCAGAATCAGGAGCAATACTGTCCCTAAGCCAGGCATATGTTTGGCAGTACGAAAGGGGCTGTCTGCAGCCTGCAGTCAGGGAGCTGAGGGCTCCTTGGTTTGAAAGAAGAGTGGAATGAGGCTGCAGCTAGGACAGTTAGGCTGGGACCAGCCAAGGCTGCAGTGGTGCAATTGCGGGCCCCTTTCACCCAACGGGACCCAGAACGAGGCAGGGGATGGTCACAGTGATGCTGTATTCCGTGCCAGGCTCTAACAATCACAAGAATTCTCACAGTGATTATTTCTGGCTTAAAGATGGAGAAAACCTCTCCAAAAGGCCTTTGCACAGACCAATCCCATAGCCAAGCTTGTTTTTCCACGTTTTTGTTTTTGCTTGCCTCTTGCTTGTGCCTCTCCTTGCATATTGCCCCACATATTCGCTCTATAACCCTGAGCACTACCCAACAAGTGGTTCCTTTGCAGCCTTTCTCTGTAGAGACAATTTACTCGACTAGAAAAGGTCATATACTATGCTTATTTTGCTTTTTTTGCTCATGGTTTCTTAGGTAGCTTGTTTGCTTGGAATCGCCTGGGGCCTAATAAGGACCTATTTTGCCTATGTGGCCTGGTTGAGAAATGCTGCCCAAAGGATGAAGTAAAAGACATACAAGAAGAGATGGGCAAGGTAAGCAGATTCCAAGAAGAAAGGGAAAATGTTAAAAATAATAAAATAAGGTAATGGAAATGAAGATGGGGCTGGATTGATAGCAAGCAGGTAGAGCGTTTGCCTTGCATGCGGCTAACCCGGGTTTGATTCCCAGCACCCCATATGGTCCCCTAAGCACTGCTAGGAGTAATTTCTGAGTGCATGAGCCAGGAGTAACCCCTGTGTATCGCTGGGTGTGACCCAAAAAATTAAAAAAAGAAAAAAGAAAGAATGCCTTTGGTATTATTATACTTGGTATTATTAGTAGACTTCATTTGATCAAGGACCAAAGTTCCCAACTTGAAGATTTTTCCTTAGAAGTCTTCAAAGTAGATGCCCTGGCTGGTGGTTCAGAAATGAACCCGAGACAACTGGATGAACGATCATTCAAATAAACTGGAGTAGGTCTTCTTAAACTTATCCCACACAGGACCCCTTTTTACTTGAGAAATGCAACATGAGCCAGTGCTGCCAGGAACACCTAGGACTCATGATGTGGCTGATTTTGAGTTGAATTTTGGTCACTGTATGGTTAGAAATCTTTCACTTGTAGGATAATGGTTGGTTAGCCCTTCCGCCCTGGCCGCTGGGAGCTTGTGTTTGTTGATTGCCCCCCAACCTGTCAATTCCCTTTTTCTCCTGATCAGATTCTGACTTGTAAATATTGTCTTTCTCTTCTCCTTAATGTCCTTTGCACGGTTAGTAATTTCAGAGCAATTGGTTTTTGTATGGATACAGGAAGACAATTAAAAAGACAAGTCTGTGGCTTGGGATTTGTTTAATATTACTTCCTGGATATCTGCTCTCTCGATTTAAGCCTCAGCTGCCCGTACTTCCTAGATTCCCCAAGGCAGGGTCCTGACAAGGGACTGGATGGGCCCAGGGCAAGTGGTGAGCTATGAGCTACTCTGGCATTGAAATGGGCCTGGCCAAAGTGCCCTAATGCTTAATTATAAGTTAAGAGCTTGTTCGTGGACTAATTCTGTCATGTTCCAAAAGTAATAACTAGATTTGGACCCTGCTGGGGTTAGGAATGATTGATTCAGCCTGAGCACTGTAGTCTGAGTCTGCGGTGAGAGTCACCCTATAAGAATAAAAGTGTCTATTACTGTGTCCATACAGAATGGTAAATATTAGGAGAATTAAAGATGCTAATTAAGTTGCAGGTCTAAGGAGAGGAGAAACACATCTAAAGGCTGTTTTGCCCTCATGGGCTGCAGGTGGTGGAGAAATCTGGATAAACATTTTTGATGCCACTTCTAATGGGGAGGCATGGTTGGGGAGGCGTGGTGAGAGGATAAAAAAAAGTGACTGCAGGTAGTTAGGGGGAATTGATGGTTGGAGAAGGGGATTGATGATTGAAGAGAATTGGTTGTTGGATTGTGGAAGGAATTGATTGAAGGTTGCTGCAGGAGGATTGAAGGAGAGACAGAAGAGAGAGAGAGAGATAAAGGAGATGGATACAGTGGGAAGAAAGAATTGTGTGGTCAGAAAGAGATACACAGAGAAAGAGAGCTGGGAGAGACAAGAGATTGAATAAACGGCAACTAATCCTCAACCAGCGTGGCCCTCATTCTTCCTTCGTCCATCCAAGGCAACAGCCGTCTCGGGTGAAGTGGCTGGAGAGCACCAAACGCGGGCAGCAAGAGAGAGCCGACCAGAGAGCCTGCAAACATTCTTTCCCATGCAATCCTCGAGCTCCTGAGGGGCTTACACAGTCTGAGGTGGGGAATTTCACAGTTCCTCGAGAGTGCAGAATTTGTTTTTACATTCACTGTTGCCAAATTTTGTGTGACCACCCCTCCTATTCAGTTGTAAACTCCCTATGGGACCACAACCCAGAGATTAAGAAGCTAGGATTTCCAGTTACCTTTTTGCTCCCTTTTCCAGTGAGGTGCTTGGCCCAAGCCTCAGGAATGAGCTAGACAAGAGCCAGCTCACCTGGGAGAGCTTTTATAAGTACATCTCCAACTAATGCTTTTCACATTACATCTGGCTTCATTATCACCTTTGCTCTCATGCACATCTGCTTGGGAGATGAAAAATAAAAACCAAAAATTTCTCAGACAAGCAAAGTTTTCTTTTTTTTTAATTAATTAAATTTTATTTTAAATTTTAGTGAATTATCGTGAGATAACAAGCTTTCATGTTTGGATTACAATCACACAATGATCAAACACCTATCCCTCCACCAGTGCACATTCCCCACCACCAATATCCCCAGTATATCCCCCCTTTCCCACCCTCCCCCTGCCTCCATGGCAGAAGACAAGCAAAGTTTTCTGTCCAATGGCAGTCCTCAGATGTCACAGAGCCTGATTAATTCAGTAGAATACAGATGAAGCTCAAAATCCTGGTGAAAATTTATGAAGAGGCATTTGTTGTATATGAGAAAACCACAGAAGTAATTGGTGCCCTTTGATGGGGAATATGAGAGTATATTGACATCCACACACACATTTATAACATGCATATATACATGTGTACATACATAGATGCCTTTTTTCTTTGGATGTCTCCCTAGAGTAATAACCTCTATTTCCATGTACTCCTCCCTCACCCCCAGCCCTAATTGATCTTTCATCGAGGGACATCACCAAGTGGCAAAGAACTTGAATATCTTTATCAGTATAGCACAATCATCTTCCAGAGCCAGGTGATATTTGCAATCAATCTCAGAGAAACCCTCTGGGTCTCCCAAGTCTTAAGAGATAAAGTCAGAAACTCCCAGCTTTACTTCAAGCTCAGCACATCCACCTCTCCACAAAGCATGCAGCCTGGACTTACCATGGAACTAACCCGGGAGACAGTTCTTATTGGCAAACACCAGGAAGTCCTGAGTGTTCCCCTTTTCTGCTGATTCAGGCTTTCTTCCTGAGTCTCTCATGTGGTTTCTCTTTCCTTCAGTTTTCTCCCAGTATTTTATATAAGGAGTCTTCTGTGTGACTGGCTCGATCAATCCATTTGATAGGAGGGGGAGAAAAATGAATTAGAATAATAGCAGTTAATGTTTATTGAGCACTTAGTATATCCCAGGTACTATGTCAGGCACTTTGCATACTTTGAAATTGATTCAATTCTCAAAATAACCTTATTAGTCCATATTCTTTTGATTGCAAATTATTGAAACTCCAACTAAAGCCAGCTTAAGCATAAAAGACAATTTATTGATTTAAATAGCTGAAAAGTTCAATACAAACAAATGGCAAAATTAAGCAAACAAAACAGTGCCATGATTACCAATGGGTAGATCTTTGATATTTTCTTTTCCCTTTTATGTTTCATATTATGCATTTGTCTGCACAAAACATTTCCTATTTTTATAATCAGAGAAGCATTATTTAAAGAGTCACATAGAGAATTCCCCATGTTATGTTATAATCAGCTGGGATTCTTAGCTCTTCAAGGGCAGAAACTTTTCCTATGCACTTGGTAGCCTCTTCCTTACCATTTCAATTTGTGCTCAAGGACATATGTAAAGCGGATTGAATTCACATGTCTCATAAGAAAGGCTTTCTGCAGTTCCAATTCTCCCAGAAAGTAGATGATAATAAGAATGTAGTTTACACTTGATTCAATACATGATTTCTTAGGACAAACCTTGTAACCTCAAATGGAGGTAATAATCCCAGGTTATTGTGAAGTTCAAATGACTTAGAGCCCCTTGTGGGTTATAAAACTCTGTATACCTGGCAGTAGGTAATGACTTGGGTTTATAGAGACTGCTCATTCTGCAGCCTCTATCCAAGGTGAGTCATGTCTATTTCTAAACTTTCTAAAACCATCATTATCTGACTTGATGAAAAATACATAGGAAGGAGAGAGAGAAGCTGGGAACATCAATTTAGGGCACAGTTGTGAATCTCCTGCCTTGTGCACACTTCATGCCCACAAATCCTGTTGGCAGATTCTCCCCATACCTCATTCTAGGTAGCACTCCCCCTGACTCCCACCCCAGCCCATGCACACTTCAATTGGTTTATGAATGGAGCTCAGAACCTTGCCTCCCAAACCACTTCTCTTGCAGTGTTCTCCATTCCTGCACATGGTACCTGCTTTCATCAATTCCTCTCTCCTTTTCAGGTTCCAAATTCAAGTCAATGGCATGATCAACTTTACTTCTTACCTACCCTGTGGGATTTGTGTTCTCTTCATCTTCCTGCTATGATCCCAATCCAATCCACCCTTATTCCCACCTCTCTATCTGACAGAACCTCAAGAGGTCTTGCATTCTTTTCAAGCAAGCCCACTTAGCAGCCAAATGCAGTCGTGATGAGGGATTGCTTCATTCTGTCACTCCAAGAGTAAAGAGCCCGCTGCAGCAAAGCCTGCACTGAGAGCTTTCTACCAGCAGAATAGATTGCTCCTTACCCACCTGCCACCCTCAACACTTACCTAGCACCTCTTCACTCTTTCCGCTCCCCCTACCTGGGTTTTCCCATAGGCCTCCCACTGCCCTCCATTAGTTGCTTTCCAAACTGGAAAGACATTTCTCTGTCATCTCTGTCTCTTTAATGTGCACATCAGCTCAAATTCCACTTTCTCTCTTTATCTTTTGTTTCTCTTCGTAGTTTAATCTGCCAGTTATACTGTCAGATCAATTGGTCTCCTTATTAGTACTCACACAGTTGAATTAGTTGATTAGCATTTGTCTTGGCCACTTGATTCTCTAAGAATAAAGTATAGTGATTAATAAGGGGGATGCACTTAAACAGGTGATGGATATGTACGTATTGAAAGGGTGAATGAATAAATCCACAGAATCACTGCCTGCATGGGAGCTAGGACACCGAAGACAAATCAAGCAATGGCATGACCCACATGGTTCCCATAGTCTTTTTGGAGGGGCAGAACGGTAGATAAGTAATTCAGTGTATTTGTGGAGATTTTCCAAAAATATTTTAACAGGAACAAAATGCATTTGACTGGAATGAATAGTAGTCACATCAATATAAAAAATAATTAAGTTATATATGTAGATACTTGACTATACAGGGCACCTATACACATCTGTATTCACAGACATATGAGTCTTTTTGACTCCACCTTTCTTCCTGCACTAACATACGCCTCAGATACCTGGGCCCTATGAAAACAGGATTGAGAATGCTATTTGGGTATCCCAAAGAGGAATCGAAAGAGCTGTGCTTGGAGTATCACGTTTCACTCAAGTGAGAGAAGGAATCTGACGTTCTGACCTCCATTAATAATCAAGAATCAGGGACGCTGTCTCATTTGCCAAGTCATCAAAAATCAGATCGTCCGAACATGTAATGCGATTCAGAGACGACTGCTGGACTAGAGCTGTTACCGACTGGATTCCATGGGACGTCAAAAGACCACGTGGCCGCCCACCTATGAGATGGTCGGACTTCTTTGTCAAAACCCTGAATGAATGGTTTGAGGCTCTTCCTGTTCCTGGAGTGAGCAGATACCATTGGGCTACACTAGCACACTACAGGGACAAATGGAGACATTACTGGCGCCCACCGCAAATCGAAGATCAGCGGAATGACAAGTGACAAATGGTACAAGTGATAAGGGCCTATCTATCACACACTCCTAAGCACCAGCATGTGACTTCAGTAACCCGCTTACACATATACACACAAACAGGTACAAACCTGTGCTTGCACACTTGCTCACACATGTGACACCACAAAGGTTTATACAGCACAAGTGGATTTGGATGTTCTATTAATTTAAAGGTGTGGATGTTGCAAAGTTTCAGGGATGAGCCAATGTGTGAGCAGAGTCGGGGGGGGGGGATTATCCTATATGAGCAAGAACCAAGGTCCAGTTCCCAGTGGGGGTCTAAGTTCAGACCTAGAAGGACCTACTTCCCTCACACCCTCGTGGCCCTCCTGGGGTAAGCATAGTGAGCACAGAAAAAGGAATTAGGGGTGGAGGTGTCTCACAGAGCTATGGAGACAAGTAGACAACCCAATGCAGCTCAAATGCATCATGGCACAAACCTGTTTTGGAGGCTCAAGGAACACAGTCACTAGAGACTTTGGGGTAGGGATGCTGAGTGGGACTCACCTAGAGGTGCTCAGGGCTTAGATTTTTCAATCTGTGGGGCTTAGGGCACCAGATATGGTCGTGGAATCAAACCATGGTTGGCCATGTGCAAACAAGTGCCTTAACCCCAATATAATCTCTTCAGTCTCCAAGAGGAGACAGTTTTTTAAGTTGAATTACAAAGCATCACTAAGTGTTATTTGAGTGATATCTACAGTAAGGGTAGCCCAAATCTGTATTTTCACAAACACTCCAATGACTCAGCATGGGTCTGTGGATGAAACATTGATGTCGGCTGTTAGGGTCATTACAAAAACTTAGGCAAAGAGAATCTAGGGACTCTCAGGATGTAGTGAGGGAAGTGGGGGAGTGGCATGTGAGAGGGAAGGAGGATTTTGTCCAACTCTGAGCATATCTGGTGGGGATGAAACCCACAATGCATCTCTTTACTCAGATGGAGGAAGGGGCTACTCTCCAACAAGGCAGAACTGAGGGCCTGGATACCAAGACTTTGGACTGGGCACTGTTCATGAGTGGTAAACCTTAACTTGTGCACTTGTGTGACTTCCATAGAACCATGGTTATGGTTCATGATGTATGCCTCCGTGGAGGATATGACCTGTTTCTCTAAGGGCTGCTTCCCCCAAGGGCTCTGCTAGGTTGATTGGGGGTGGGGTGCAGTGGAGGCCTGGAAAAGCGAGGAAAGGAACAGCGTGCTCCTCCTGCTGCTGGTAGAGAGGTACAGCACCTGGACACCAGGGAGGTGAGAGCCAAGGGAAGACCTAGAGACAGAAGTGAGTGAAGGGGCCACATGAAAAATAGTGACATGTCTTCATTCTTCTCCTTTGTCTCTCTTAGCTCTCACTTCCAGTCATTTCCCAGGCATGTTTGTTTCTTGTTACCCATCTTCCTATTCCATCCTGTTACTCTATATCAGGTGGAACTCTCATTTCTCCTACCCTTTCCATTAAGAGAACTGTACACTCAGCCAAGACCAGGTTATGATATCACCACTGCTTTCTAAGACCATTGCTCAGGTTAGTATCATCACCGTCAGAGCTATCATAGGGAGACCACCATCACTCACACACACACATACACACACACAGACATACACAATGTATGTAAAAAACAACAACTCTGGTCTTAAAACCTCAAGACCTAGACAAGAATGGACATGAATGGGAGCTACTTTACTTCATTTACTTGCTCAGAGACCTTGGACAGACTTTGATCCCCTCTGGACTTCCTCTTTTATTTCTCACCTGTAAAATGGACACTTCATATTGCTCTCCTAAACTCCTGGAAGTTGTAGTAAAATGTATATCAAAGTATATAGAACAAAGTGTGTCATAAATGTTTCAAGGTAAAATTTCTCTTTCTTCTGATCACATTGAGCTTTGGCAACTACTCACCCATGTAGGACCTCTCCTTTGGCAGAGTGGTGGGGGGTGCTCACAAAGCCCTGGGACCCACCCTAGTCTTCTGCTCTCTTTCTCCAGGTTTGCACACAGGTATCTGCAGGAAAGAGCTGATAAATGCACGACTGGGCGCTCCCTCCAGTCTCCAGGAGAGAAGGAGAGTCTACCCTGTTTTGGTAGAGTCTGGACAGACTGCCCATGTTTAATGTCCCCAAAGTGCACATGTTTGAAGCAGAAGAAAGAAATTTCGACCCCTGCTATGCCCTTCTCCTCAGCCCACTCTTATCAAACTGCCTTGAACCATCTCTCATGAGGCTCCACTCTGCACTTTCTGGACAGCGGATCACACCTGTGGATACTCAGGTCCTGCTCTCTGGCTCCTTTCCCCCCAGCCCTATATGGGTCCGCCCGGTAGTCTTGCTGTTCACATCAAAGGATGAATGTGGTCCTATATTTTGAAGTCATTGAGAAAATCTGATTAATTTTGGAAATGAACAACACGAATATTCATCACAAACTTTCAGGTATGAGCAGCCATAAACAAAACCAGAGCATGGAGCGCTATTTATTTATTAAAACAGTAAATTGAAGGGAAATGGGCTATTTATTTTGCACGATGTCTTCCGCAGAAATAATTGGCTCATTAATCACACTTTCACTGTGGTCACGTTTGGAAGGTCGAGCTCATTGGGGAGCAGAAACGGGAACCACAGCACGCACAATCCTGCTGCAAGTACATGGAGTCCAGTGGGGTTGGCTCCCAGGGAGGGGTTTAGCTTGTCTCATGGATCTTACCTCACTCCAAGTCAGCCTCGTGGAACTTCAGAGTGGTGAAGGCCACAGACTGGCAGCAAGAAGCTCAGGTTTAATCCTGATGATGGCCACTTGCAAGTTATATTACTCACGAGCACTGCATAACCTCCTTGTCTTCATTTCTTTGGCTTTGTAATGATGCTGGTAATGGTACCTTGTGGGTTGCCATGAATTTTAGTGCTTTGTTTGGCAAAGCATAGTCTGGATCTGGGCAGGTCCATTCCTTCTGTAGGAATCAGCTGTGCAGGTTTCTTGGGTCTAAGCAGAGCTTGAAGGTGGGGTATACCAATATCAAATGAAGCTTAGAACACAGGGTTCCTGGATCTGCTCCCCAAGGACAGGTAGGCAGAGGGCTAAGAGTTGAACCCAACCAGCCAACCTCCCAGGGTTCAAACACACCCTCTTTCTTACTAGCTATCTATCCTTAGAGTATGGTTTAGTCTTTCTGTGTCTGCTTGCTGAGCTGGAAAATGAGCTACCCATCAAGGCTATCAGGAATATTAAAAGAGAAAACTAGTAGAAAGTACTTATCTCAGTACTCGACTATGGAAGTCATTAGTTCATTTTATGATTCTTTTAAGGGCCGTCCAGGCCAGACACTAACCATGTCTTGGGGAGACCAGCAGGAGAGCAGATATGCCTAACGACAGCCCCTTTCTTTGGCAAAGCCTCATGAGAGATGGTTCAAGGCAGCTGGGATTGTGCAAAGAGGGGAAAACTGCCCCTAAGTCACAGATGGATGTTCCAAGTGCACCTTGGAGGGTCTTTGCCATTTGGGCAGGTGATAACAATGGGCAGAGCTCTGGGGCTCCCAATGGAGCATAGATATATAAAGCAGGGATGAGTAGGTGGTTTAAGGGGTCAGGTAATACCACCCTAGCCACTGAGGTTTCCAGAGCATCACCCCAGGGGTCCCAGGGAGGCTTGGTCCGAGTGGGAGTGATTCCTTTGGAATGACACAGTGCAGAGGGCAGGGCAGAGCACCAATCCCTCGCCCACCCATTAACAGACCCATGCTCACACCTCTCTCCTTCACTCCCACCGTGGGGCGGCTCTTGCCTCAGGAAGCCAGTCTCAGCCACAGCTCATGGCGGTACCTACACTGTGGAGACTGTCTGCCGCCCTCCACAGTTGGAGCCTTGTTGAGAGTGAAATGCTTTGTACTGTAGGTTTTGACCCCACAGGAGAGTCCTGTAACCGAAAGTCAGGGTCCTGAAAAATTTGGCGCTAATAAAAAGTTTCTGAACATGCAATCAAAAACAAATTCAAACTCAAACATGTGATGAATCCAGGTATTTTTGTAGCACTGGCCTTTGTTGTGTCATACTCCACTGCAGCCTTGCTCTATCGGCGAATGCCATTTCTCTGGGCTGTGCCAACCCTCTCTCTCCAGGCTGTCATCAACACTGCCCGAGGCACCTCACTTATTGTACACTGTGCTGTGTTAGGAATTTCAATGCTTTTACTGTGCATACGAAGTTTTCTGCTCTTAGAGAAGCTTAATAGTTTAATTATGAAAAATAATGTAAAAACTAGTAAACACATTCAACTCAATGATGTTCAGATATGCTTTTGCCTTTAATAAATGGTAAAATTCTCTGAATATTTATATACATTAAAACAATTATATATATGCCAAATAACTCTTTTAAAATAATTTTTTATCACACTGATAATACAGAGAGTCTCTGGTCCGTACGCCTGGCTGTCTTCCCAGGGGCCCCTCAGAGGGGATGGGCTCCAGCTTCCCTCCCCACCCCAGAGCAGAGCTCCTGCAGCCGAAGACCTCTGGAAACTTAGCCACAGCCATGCTCAAGGCCCCTTTCCACATGTTCAGATGAGTCTCATGCATGAAGGTGCCAGCAGAGGAATCCAGGTGGGTGTGTAGGACCCGGGGCTGAGACCTCCAAGCCTGCTTGGATCGGGACTGGGCCTCTTCTGTCCAGATTTCCCATTTTCCAGTAGCTAGGTGGTCACACCCAGGGACTGCTCCTGCGCCGAGTAATCCCATCAATGGCCAACATCCAGAGTCTTAAAAGCAAGCTCCTGGAACATCTTACAGCCTACTTCTCCCTCTGGGAGAACTAGTAGGCTATCGAGAGTTTCCTGCCCACATGGGAGAGTTTTGCAAACTCCCTGTGGCATATTCATATGCCTAAAACAGTAACAATGATGGATCTCATTCCCCTGACCCTGAAAGAGACTCCAATGCAGCATTGTTGAAAAGGATGAGTAAGGAGAGGCTTCTAAAATCTCAGGGCTAGGACGAATGGAGATGTTACTGAGACCACTCGAGAAATTCAATGATCAATGGGATGATAATGATGATGATGATGATATGATGATACATTTTATTTTTGTATTGGGGAAGAGGATTGGAATGAATGGAGCCTTGTGCCCTAGTTGGCAGCCATGATTTCCTGATGCCCATGAGCTCAGCGATGCTGGTGTCTATAGCAGGAGTGGAGATGCCTCTGTGCCAGGACATGCTGACCACGAGAACCTAGGGTCTGTCTTTCTGGCACACCAGGAGGCTGCTGAGACATTCATGCAGGGAGAGACACCACTGGCACTGACACACACCATCACACCAATGGACTTGCTGACTCAGAATGTCTTGCACTCCTGGTTGGAGTGCAGGGACACGGTGACCTCCTGCAGCATATGGGGAATCTTGCTGGTGTTGTGCTTGTTCTTGACCCAACAGGTGGTGCCACCCAAAGAGTAGTACTTGGTGTGTAGTAGGCTCACAACCAATAGGGCCTGGGAGAGGCAGGGGGCTACGGACAGCTTCAGTGGGTTGATGCTGATGCAGTTGCAGATGGTGGCTATATACCCAGAGCCAGGTTAAAACATCTCATGGGGAAGTCTGGAGTGATAGTACAGCTGGTAGGGTGCTTGCCTTGCATGCATCCAACCCAGGTTCAATCCCAGACACCACATAGTGTCCCCTGAGAACCACCAGAAGTCATCCTTGAGGGAAGAACCAGAAGAAAGCCCTGAGCAGCCCCCTGTACTCTCCCAGAATAAACAACCAAATAAAAATGATCTCAAGCAGAAGAGGGCTGCAAGTGAAAAAGTTATTTTTTTCTTTATTCTTTTTCATTAATTTATTTTTTAATTGAATCACCATGAGATACACAGTTCCAAAGTTGTTCATAGTTGGGTTTCAGTCATACAATGTTCCAACACTCCTCCCTTTGCCAGTGTACAGTTCCCACCACCGATGTCCCCATTTTCCCTCTTGATCCCTGGTGCCACACAAAACTTACCTGGCTCCAAGCTGTGGCTGTACAGGGTCATTGGAAAACATGCCCACTGTGGGGTTAATATCTCTCTCAGCTAGTTCTGATCAGTCATGATAAGACATTTCCACCTATGGCTGGGAAGGGATCGGCTGAGGCCAGAGGGTGGGACAGCAGGCCAGGAGGTCTTGAGGGCTCAGGTGCCAGATACAGTCCTGGGAATCTTGTTCTCCTGTCTCCTCTATGGAGCTGAAAGCAGGAGAGGGGCAAGGCAGATGGAGGGTACATTTTGTTGTGACTGTTTTCCTGAGACTGTTGTGACCATGAGTCTGAAGGCCAGAGTCTCAATCCTGCCTTAGAATGTCCTTGAAGCTTTGACAGCCATTAGAAAGAAACAGTGAGGAAAAGAGATCTCCAATTGCATGCAGTTTGTGGCAACGTGGATGGTGCTGGAGGGTATCATGTTAAGTGAAATAAGTCAACTGGAGAAGGACAAATACTGAATGATCTCACTCATCTATGAAATATGAGAAACAAAGCAAGAAAAGAGATGGAATGGAATAATGACAAACTCTTGACCTTGGATAATAAAACTGTTTGATAGAGGGGAGATTGGTGGGAGGAATGAAGATTGAATTGGGGGTGATATAGAGTGGTGGTGGGGGTCTTCAGCACTTTGGTGGTAGTGGGGTACAGTAACTTTGTAATAAATGTCATAAACCTTAACTCTATTGTAGCCATGTTACCTAAACTTAAAAAAATTACATTAAAAAATAGAACTCTAATGGCCAATGGCTTCTCAATAACCATGTTAGATGACTACATGCTTGTTCTTATAAAACAAAGATTTGGGGGCTAGAGAGCACAAGGATTAAGGCACTTGCCTTGCATGTGGCTAACCTTGGCACCACACTTGGTCTACTGAGCACCCAGAGAACCACCAGTGACCCCTGAGAACACAGTAAGGAGTGGGCACTGCTTGGTGTGTCTCCCAAACTAAAAAAAAAAAAAGAAGAAGAAGAAGGAGAAGGAGGAAGAAGGAGGAGGAGGAGGAGGAGGAGGAGGAGGAGGAGGAGGAGGAGGAGGAGGAAGAGGAGGAGGAGGAAGAAGAGGAAGAAGAAGAAGAAGAGGAAGAAGAAGAAGAAGAGGAAGAAGAAGAAGAAGAGGAAGAAGAAGAAGAAGAAGAAGAAGAAGAAGAGGAAGAGGAAGAGGAAGAGGAAGAGGAAGAGGAAGAGGAAGAGGAAGAGGAAGAGGAAGAGGAAGAGAAGAAGAAGAAGAAGAAGAAGAAGAAGAAGAAGAAGAAGAAGAAGAAGAAGAAGAAGAAGAAGAAGAAGAAGAAGAAGAAGAAGAAGAAGAAGAAGAAGAAGAAGAAGAAGAAGAAGAAGAAGAAGAAGAAGAAGAAGAAGAAGAAGAAGAAGAAGAAGAAGAAGAAGAAGAAGAAGAAGAAGAAGAAGAAGAAGAAGAAGAAGAAGAAGAAGAAGAAGAAAAGAAAATAAAATCTGGGAACAGTGAACCAAAATCTCTTTCCTCTGAGGTCTGTGTGTACACGTGTTTGTGAGAGTGTGTGTGTCTGTGTGTGTGCATACACATCTGTGACATACTGCATGTGTAGTGTACACATAGTATGTGAGAGGTTGGGTAAGCTGGCTGTAGGTATGTGAGAATACATGCATATATGTGTGTAGCGGAAGGTTCACATGCCTGCCTCTCTCTTACATGCATGTGCAGAATCTGTAGCAAGAGTTTGTGCTTTCACGAACATGTGAGGATCCATGCAGGCATAAGTTTTGGTGTCTAAAATCTTTTGGGAGGCATTCCTCCTAAGCAAAGCCACGGGGGTCCAGGCTGACTTTTGGTGATAATTGACCCAGCTGTGCAGGCCTAAAGCTTCAGTGCTTGCACCCACTAGAGCCAAACCAGCAGTGTGTGTGTGTGTGTGTGTGTGAGAGAGAGAGAGAGAGAGAGAGAGAGAGACAGAGACAGAGAGACAGAGATAGAGAGAGACAGAGAGAGAGAGAGATCAGGGATAATCTCAGGGACTTTGCAGAGAAATGTGTTCCAAGCCTCGAGCTATTGCCCCGGCCCTGGTGTCTGAAATCATTGTCCCCTGCTTTGTTGTCCTGTTTGCTGCAGACAGATAAGAACTGTTGACTGCTGGGAGTGGAGGGGGGTTAATCATAGCATAGCAAGAGCACTGACCATTTCTCCCACAGTTTCTGCAAAGAGTCATGAGTCGTGTCCATCTTTCAGTGGGGAGTGAGGATCCAGTCTCATGATTTCATTACTTATAACAGATGGGACTGTGGGTGGGGATGGGGTGAGGACTTGGGCTGTGGAATTGCGTTATGGGCCAGGTAGCAGAACTGCATGTCCTGGGGTCTCAGGGTGGAGGATAAAAGAGCCCAATCAGGGGAGAGTTGTTTGATGTGCAAATCATTAAGAAAAATAATGATCTCACTCAGGAGAGCCCTGAACACTTGCTAATTAGCTTGTAGCAGTAGCAGAGAAAGGCAGACAGCAGGGGCTGGGCTGGGCTCCTTGCCCTTCTCCCTCCTTTATGCTGCCTTCTCCGTCTCTCATCCACCCAGCACCTCTGCTGTGCAGACACAGGGCCCTGGTGTCCTACCTTTCTCTGGGCTCGCTAAATGGTCGCCACTCCTAGAGGTCAGGTCCTCTCAGAGCCCCTTGCCCAAGACAGCCTGAGAATTGAGTTTCTGGAGATGGTGAGAGGATGTCCTGGGAGGGGGGTCACAGCTCTGTTTTAACTCCCACCCACCCCCACGGGCTAGCTTATGAGGGAGGGTGTCATTCTCTGATATTGTTGAGAGTGGTTCAGGAGGTGCCTTTAAGGACAATACAGACACTGGCACCTGGATGGCTGTGGGGGTGGGTAGCGAGGGGTATGATGTCAAGTGGCCTCTGCAGGTGACTCAGACTCAGACAGAGTGGGATGCTGGCACAGGTGAATGGGCCATGGGTGTTGACAAGCAGGGAGCAGTGTGGGTGTAGATTGGTATAGAGATGTGGATAGTGGTGACAGCAACTGGGTGTCAGGATGTCAATGGGTGAAATAATAATAGCTCAGACTTTATAGCACTTATTATCTACCCATCACTGTTCTAAGTGTTTTACATAAACATAACCATTTAATTTTCAAAATTCCACCAAAGAATATTAGCAGTGCCCCTACTTTTTTAAAGTAGAGAAAACAGAGGCACAATGGGAGAGTACGGTGTCTAAGGGCCTGGCCTGGCCTGCAGCCAATCTAGCTTCAATCCCTGGACTTCATATGGTCCCCCAAGCACCCCAGCAGTGATTCCTGTGTGCAGGGCCAGGAGTAAGCCCAGAGCACAGCCAGGTGTGGGCCCTAAGAAAAAAACAATAATAGTGAATAACTGGGGCTTGAAAGATGGTGTAACCGTAAAGAGCTTGCTCTGCAGAGGCCCAGTGAGGACTTGTAGCTGCCCGAGGTGATGCAGTTATTCAAGGGCAGGCTGGGACTTGAATTCAGATATTCTGGCTCCACAGCCCATTCTCTATACACATGTGAGCAGTGAGGGGTGTGTGTGTGTGTGTGTGTGTGTGTGTGTGTGTGTGTGTGTGCCGGGCATTCTCACCATGGCCTGAAGCAGAGACTGTGTGAATAAGGGGGGCAGCCACTGTGGAGCATGAGGCCCTGGTCAGCAGAAAAGGGACGTGGGGTGGCATAGGTGCTGAATGGACTGGGTGCTGGTCTTGAACCTCAGAAATTGAAGCATCTGGAGAGTCAGTCCCTGGATGAACTGTTTCTGACTAAGGAGATCTGGGGTTGGGCTTGAGGATTACATTTATGGTAAGCTCCCAATGGGTGTCAATATCTCTGGTCTGGGGACCAGACTAGTCTTGAGAGGGCACACACAGTGCGAATTCTCAAGGACAGGAAGGGCAGGAATTAGTGCTTTTGTATCTCTTATTTGTTTCTAACATCACTGTATTGGCTGACCACTGGCTCACAATGCTGTAGGCATTTGGGAGTAAAGTTTCATAGTATGTGTTAGGCTCATGCACCAACAAAATGACTCCTTACCCACTCCTTCTCACCCATCCTCTCTCCCTCTAGAAAGAGGAAAAGAGGAGACAGCTTTAATCACTGTCATCTTCACAGAATCTAAGAGGTAGCTTTGTTATTTTTGCAACTTTGTTTAAAATATATATTCCATATGATGAAACCATCCAGTAATTATGTTTTGCTTCCTAACTTATTTCCTGTAGCATCATCACCTTGAGTTCCAACCATCCTGTCGCAAAGGGCACACGTTTTTCCTTTTTAATGTCTGAGTGCTAAGGAACGGATGTGCTAGAGGTGAACAATGAGGGATAAAGTGAGACAAGAACAAAGACCAACTTTAGAAGTGTGGGGTGGATCGACCTCTAAGAAGATGCTTCTTCAGGTGAGCAGACGCAGGAGTACAGAAAGGAGCTCCAGTTTCTGGAGAAGGAAGCTCTTTCTTCTTCAGGATCCTGTTTCCTGTGTTGACTTCTCAACTGGGGCCCACATGGCAAATGTCTACGGTCCCCCTCAATGGTTTAAGTTTAACTCCAGGAACACTTGTAGAATTATGACATTGACCTGAGGAGTCACTGACAGCTCCTCCAGGATAAATCTATGCTAGGTGGGATGCTTAGTATACAAAGGAGTCCAAGCAGGATACCCCAAGCAGGAGTCCCAGGGGTGCAGTGGTTTCTCCATATCTATACAATTTTCAACTGTAAATTGCTGCTTCAAAGGGCAGCTTCTGGGGCTGTAGGGCAAGGGTACACGTTTCAGAGACCTTGAAAGGATGAACAGCCTCAATCCTACAGTGTGTTGCTCATTATTGCTTAGGGTTGGCATGGTGATGGAAGGGCAGTGAATGGGGCTTCTAATACATGTAAGGTACGAGTCCCCAAAGGTCACTTTGGACCAGGAAAGAAAACATTCAGCTAGAAACCACTGGAAGGAGGACTGGGTCTCTAGGAAAGACCATTCTCTTTGGGGGTCACCCATCTCTCTAGGTTGACCACAGAGGGAGCTCAACCTAGAGAGCCATAACTCCCAAAACCAGAATCAAAAGTTAGTGAGGCATATATTATGAGTTGAACTGTGGCCCCTAGGTATTTTTGTATGATAAGGTTCTACCTCCAGAACGCAGGATGTGTTCTGTTTTGGTTATAGCCTTTTACAGAGAAAAGCAAGTTAAATTGAGGTCATTAGGGTGGGCCCTAACCTAAAGTGATGTGTCTCTCAAGGAACATTAAAAACTGGGGGCCAAAAAAATAGTACAGCTGTTAAGGTGCTTGGTTTGCACATGGCTCACCCAGGTTCAATCTCCAGCAATGGTCCCCCCAAGCACTGCCAGGAGTAATTCCTAAGTGCAAAGCCAAGAGTAACCTCTGAGCATATGAGCACACATTTGGGTGTGCCCCCAAAACGAAAACGAAAAAATTATAAATTTGGAGGGATGGAGAAATAGTACAATGGGTAAGGCACTTGCATGACATGTAGCTAACCCGGGTTCCATCCCTGGCACCTGTTCCATATGATATTGGTATCCCTTGCACTATTTGGTGTGGCTCCTGAGCACAGAGTCAGGAGTAAACCAGGCACAGCTGGGTGTGGCACCTCCCCCCGCCCCCCCAAAAAAATATGAAAAACTTAGGTCTGGAGAGATGGCTCAGTGCTCTGCATGCAGGAGGCCTGGGTTCAATCCCTAGCTCTGCAATCACAAGGTGCCTGAGCACTGCTAGGAACAACCCCTAGCACAGAGCCAGGAGCAATCCTCCAGCACCGCCAGGTGCGCCTCCCAAAACTAAAGAACAATTTGGAGCCAGAAGCAGACAAGCAGAAGGCAAGCAGTGCCCGAGGCTTCCACTAAGGGAGAGAAGCGTTTTCACTTCTCCAGGGTCCCTGCACGACGCCCCCCCCCACCCCACTCCAGTATTTCCTGCAATAGTGGAACCTGGTTATTGTCTGATTCACTGAAGGAGCCTACACATCTTTGACAGGAGCCAACTTGTCTTTGCTGCTGGATGGGCCATTTGCGCTCAGCGTGCCTGCCTGGGGGGTGGGCGGGTGGGGGGGTAGAGTTCTCACATCTCTGCGGGTGAGCTGGTGACTGAGAAGGCAGAGCCACCAAAGCTTGAGGGCCAGCAGGGGGCACTCCAGTGCCCAGTGAACAGCCTGGAATTCTCCAGCAGTGCCGAGGGCTGCTCCAGTGGAGAGGGAGAGAGAACCTTTTTCTTGGAGGCTGTCCCTGAGGGCCTTCATCCTGCTCCCACGCTCCCCCGCCCCCCCCCCCCCCAAAACGGAGAGAGCTGACAGCTGCAATGATGCCCATGGATGGTAGTTATTTAAGGCCTCCTTCCTTAGCACAGGATTGTGTCTCCCAAAACTCCAGGTTCAGAGCAGTCAGACTCTGCCCCAAAGGACCACCAAATCCCTCTTCTTAATCAACAGTATTTTATTGTCCGTTATAAATATTTTCCATGTGACCCTATTTACAGTTGCAAAATAGTTTACGATAGGAGCCCCTCACCCACCAATCAGCATCTCTCTATAAACTCCATGAAAATTCAATAGGAAATAAAAAGCTCTGTTTAGGGGGACCCACTCACCTGGTTCCCCAGACGCCCAACAACCCCATACAGACAGCAGGCAAGGTGGCAGCGGGTGCTACACAGTAGCAAATGGGTGGCGAGGGGAAGGGGGGGTGAGGGGCGGGCAGGTGGAGTTCCCCGCGGGTCCAGGTCCCGGTCAGGAGGCCACGCCCCTCAGTACGTTGGTGAGGCCCCAGTGCTGGCCTGAGCACTTCTGCAGCACCAGCTGGAAGCCGAACTCTGCGTCGCTGTTCTCCTGCAGCTCCAGACAGCGCTTAGACTTGAGGTTCTGGATGGGGCCTCCCTAGAGGTGAGGGCAAAGAGCTGGGTCAGCAGGAGGAGAGGGCTCATGGGAACAGAGGGGGAGCCTTGGACCTAGCAGCTGGCTGGGGTGTCCAGGGGAAGGGTGGAGGGGCTGGGCCAGCTCCTGCCTCTGATGTGTAAGCCTCCTTCGGAAGACTGACCCCAGGGCTAGTTCCTTGCTTCTGCGTGATTTGTTCCAGCAACTCCTATTCCCCTGATAGTCTGGGACCCCTGCTCTGTGAGCCTCGTTTCACCTCTTTTGGGCCCTGCGTTTCAGCATCACTGGAATATCAGTGACCTGCTTTTTAGGGTCCATGACCCACTGGGCCTCTGGAACTGTAAGTGCTGATCTCAACAGAACCCAGATTCTTGGATGGTATTGATGAAACCATAAGACTCCCTTAACTCCGGACATGCATAGTCTCCTCAAGCTGCCTATGCTACTAATGTTCCATTGATGTATACTGTTTAGGCCTCAGCGTCTTTTTTTTTTTTAAAGAAAGATTGATCCTTTAAACTTTACTACAAAGTGGTAACAATTAAAACAGCATGGTATTGGAACAAAGGCAGACCTGCAGACCAGTGGAACAGGGTGGAATATCCCTACACACAACCTCAAATGTATGATCATCTGAACAAGAAATGTGAAATGGAACAAGGAAAGTCTCTTTAACAAATGGTGCTGGCATAACTGGACAACCACATGCAAAAGAATGGGCTTAGACCTCGACCTGACACCATGCATAAAAATCAGATCAAAATGGATTAAAGATCTCCACATCAGACCACAATCCATAAGGTACATCGAAGACAAGGTCGGCAAAACCCTCCATGATATTGAAGCTACAGGTATCTTCAAGGATGACATGCAACTGACCAACCAAGTGGAAGCAGAGATAAACAAATGTGACTATATTAAACTAAGAAGCTTCTGCACTGCAAAAAAAAAAAAAAAAAAACAGTGACCAGAATACAAAGACAATCTACAGAATGGGAAAAGATATTCACCAATACCCATCCGATAAGGGGTTGATATCAAGGGTATATGAAGCACTGGCTGAACTCTACAAGAAGAAAACATCCAACCCATCAGAAAATGGGGTGAAGAAATGAATAGAAACTTTTCTTAGGGAGAGATACAAATGGCCAAAAGGCACATGAAAAAATGCTCTGCATCACTAATCATCAGGGAGATGCAGATCAAAACAACTATGAGATACCACCTCACACCACAGAGACTGGCACACATCCAAAAGAACAAAAGCAACCGCTGTTGGAGAGGATGTGGGGAGAAAGGGACCCTTCTACATTGCTGGTGGGAATGCCGACTGGTTCAGCCCTTTGGGAAAACAATATGGACGCTTCTCAAAAAATTAGTAATTGAGCTTCCATTTGATCCAGCAATACCACTTCTGGGAATATATCCTGGAGAAACAAAAAGGTATAGTCAAAATGACATCTGCACTTATATGTTCATCGCAGCACTGTTTACAATAGCTAGAATCTGGAAAAAACCCGAGTGCCCAAGAACAGATGACTGGTTAAAGAAACTTTGGTACATCTATACAATGGAATACTATGCAGCTGTTAGAAAAGATGAAGTCATGAACTCTGCATATAAGTGGATCAACATGGAAAGTATCATGCTAAGTGAAATGAGTCAGAAAGAGAGGGACAGACATAGAAAGATTGCACTCATCTGTGGAATATAAAATAACAGAGTAGGAGACTAACACCCAAGAATAGCAGTATATCATACAAGGAGGTTGGCTCCATGGCTTGGAAGCTGGCCTCACATGCTGGGGGAAAGGCAGTCTGGATAGAGAAGGGAACACTAGGTAAAATGTGGTTGGGGACCCCGAGTGAGAAGAGAGAAATGTGCTGAAAGTAGACTAGAGACTGAACACGATGGCTACTCAATACCTCTATCACAAACCACAACACCCAAAAGGAGAGAGAAAAAAATGGAATACCCTGCCATAGAGGCGGGGTGGGGGGCGGGGGATGGGACTGAAGGGTGGGAGGGATACTGGGTTCATTGGTGGTGGAGAATGGACACTGGTGGAGGGATGGGTTCTTGAACATTGTATGAGGGAAACACAAGCACGGAGTTGGGTAAATTTGTAACTGTACCCTCATGGTGACTCACTTATTAAAAAATAAAGGAAAAAAAAAGAAAGATCGGTCCTTTATTGAGATATGTTTTGCTCTTCAAAATAGTCTTCCAGTTCTCAATTTTATTTTTGTTTTTCTTTTGGGGGTCACACCCGGCGATGCTCAGGGGTTACTCCTGGCTCATGCACTCAGAAATTACTCCTGGCGGTGCTCGGGGAACCCTATGGGATGCTGGGAATTGAGCCCGGGTTGGTCGTGTGCAAGGCAAATGCTCTATCTGCTGTGCTATTGCTCCAGTCCCCCAGGCCCCAATTTTAGATTTTAGTGAGATCCCCAGGTGTTGGGCATGCCGGGGCCTGCTGGCTTCGACCTAGACTGTGTATCTCATTTCCCCTCAGAAATGCCCTCTGAAATCCTCCTCTTCCTGTGGTTCTTCCATCTCAGCGTACCCAGGCACCGGTGTGG